>NC_084766.1:29137333-29443666 GCF_028858725.1 Colius striatus
GTTTTTATATACATATATTTGGTAGACACACTTACATATATCCACACATATTTATAGGGACATTGTGTCTGTCTTGAGAGCAATTGTTCATTCTTGCATTTCCCAACTCTGCCATAGCTCCTCACATTATTTTTTATTATTATTTACTATCTTATCTAACTGTGGCTATGACAGGATTGCTGAAAAGACAGCTAACAAGCTTGTCTTTATAAAGCACTGGTTTAGGTTCAGCACTACTTATTCAACACTTTAAAGTGTTCAAAACACTTTAGTAGAAAACTATCAAGAATTGCTGTGTTAGGTGAAGGAACACAGAGTAAGGGCATATTGCATATGGGACAAAGATCCCTTCCTGAGAAAATAAGATGCAATAAGATAACATGAGAGAAAATGCCATGGATTAGCTGTAGTCAGTCAGAAAACAAATGACTGCGAGAGACCACCAGTTCTTGGCAGACTGATCATCCAGAGCTAGGGATTCAAGACTCAGGCCAGGACAAAGAGGTACCTATTTTGTACTTTCTGTCATGAAAGAACAATCACTAGAAGTCATCAAATTTCTATCACAGCCCTGGAGATAGAGAATTGATGAAGAAAATAGTTTGAGTGTTTCATCTAAAGCTAGCATTGGTTATAATGGAAAGAGTAAAAATTCATCAAAATTAGATCAGCAATGTTGTTTCTACTGATTGACATTATTCCAGTCTTGTTTCAGATATCACCAAATGGCATCAATATTGATGAATTCCCAGGAAGAACACAGATTGAATGACCAGTGTACCAGATCCTTATGCACCCTGAGCAGTCTTCCCAAAGAACGCATAATTGGCTAAATGTATTGTTTGACTTTTCCTTGAGACTGTACAAGTATTTTCTCTTCCATTTCATAGGCCATGTTTGAGATGCCCTCCTGAGAAAGTGTGATATTAGCTTTACAGCATTTATATTAAACATTTATCTCAAATAGAACAAATAGAGCCAGGACCATAGCAACAATACTCTCTACATTGTCCCATGAATATTAACTTCATAATGTAATGTGTGTCAGTTCAGAGTTGACTTGTGCTGTAGACCAAATACACTATAACTGACACTGGAATGAGACCAGTACTGTATTTTAAAACAATGTCCAAACAGCTGTCATGCAGCAAAGTCTTCCAGCTGTTACTGATATGAAATGAATACAAACTCATGATGTTTAAGAAATATGTAGACTCAATGCTTACATGGTTCTCCTGATGCTTCCAACCAGAACCATTTACATCTACCTTTTGTTTTTCTGTTGCCTACTCTTTACTTCAGGAATAGAAACATCTACTCTTCTGGAAGCCAAAGGCAAACTTGATGATTTTTTTTTCCTAATAATAAACAAAGTAAATGAAGAAAAGAATGCATTCAGATGAATAGATATTAAAAATCCACCTTTGTAAGCAGAAGGCAATTTTAAAAGAAAAATCCTAGTATGGTCTGCAATGATTTCTGTTGAGGGATTGACAGGAACTTAAGCACTTCATTCAGCCTTATTCATATCAAGATTGGCTAATTTTTTGATTCAGACAGGCATAAAAACTACAGTTGAAAGAGATAAAAAAATCTCAAGATCTCTTCCAGTGAAATTAAATGGAAGACAATTGAAAGATATTCTGCCAAACAAAATGTTGTATGTCTTTAGACATTTCTAGAAACCTGAAAAAGGATATTTGCTCCATAGCTAAAATAATTGTGTTTTGAATGTGGAAGTTCAAATACAGAAGCAGTCAGAAATATTTGAATTTGAAATAGAAATTTAACATGACATTTGAAACAGATTTGTAAAATCAGAATATAACAGTGATAAAACCTAGTCAGGCTGGATTGTTTGTCTCTGAAATCTTCCTCTGAGGATCACACACACTTTAAGAAGGCAAGCTTTTGCCTATGATTAGGGTGTAAGACTGAATAAGAGAAGGTTTGTGGGGTTTTTTTTCCCCCCTCTGTTTGTAGAAGAAAGTGATTACAAGCTGCAAGGATATTATTAGGGACTTCACTAGTATCCATAAACTGGTGCTTTATTTCTGTAGTAGTGTTTGCAGATTGTTTATAGGCAGAGCTCCTTAAAAGTGACCCTTTCACTCAGGCCCATAGTTGGTCACTTGTCTAAATCTGTCCTGCAGCAGACATCTGCCACTCTCTCTTTATTGAAAGCTAAGCAAACAAAGTGGTATGGGATTCAATATCACTGGCTATTACTGGGTAACCGATGAAACTGAGAAGCAAGAGGGGGAGCCTCACGAGGAGTTACAACTGTTTTACTACACAGACCAGTAGCCCACTAGACTCTATTTCTGCGCTTTGCCATTCTATGTTCCACTCTTTCTGGACAAACTGTACCATCCATTTTTGTCTTCGATTGTCAACTTTACTACCAGAAAATATATTGTGTTCTTTTGACAGGCACTTTAAGTTCTATTGAGCAAAAAAAAAAAGAGCTATAAAACAAACAAACAAAAACCTCCTAACAACAACGACAACAAATTTCTCCTTAAGAATTTGGTATGATTCATTATGTGGACTCCAAGATGGGAAGTACCAGACACAGTAAATAAAAGTTACATAGTACATTCAGTGTTCAAAGGAAGAGTTTTAGAAAACTTATTTTTTGTTTTCAGTCAGTAAATAAAGATTTTAATTACTGATCATAATGCATAGTGCTTAAGGGGAAAGGCTCTGCATCTGTTAACAATACCTGCTAGCATCCATCACTCGAGGGAGTATTTAGTTTTGCCTTACTTTTCTGCTTTTTAAAATATTTGTGAATGATACAACTAGGGTTAGCATTATTCCACAGAGCAAATTCCAGCCAGTAAACTGACAGAGAAGTAAATGAGGCTCTCTACATGACACTCTCTTCTCCATGTGTAATCACTAGACAAGACTACTCATAAATGGCCCCTGGATTCCATTTAAAAGCCTATCAGCTCAGTAGGAAAGGTCTTCTAAAACCTTCTTAGACAAAAATCTCTACTAGCTGGCCTGAGGGCAATTTATTCCCTCTATTTACCTTTCCTTAAGAGGCAGCATCTCCCTCAGAAATCACTGTCTAGAAAGCCCTGTTCATGAAATGGAAAGAAAAAAACCTAAAGGGACAAGAGCTTCAGAACTGAGGCAGAGAGATGGTCGGGGTGTTGCAGCCTTTGGTGCAAACAGCGTGCATGTCAAAGATGGTATGAATTAGAATCTAATCCGAGATCCACCCAACTGTAATCTCTCTTGCAATTTTTGTGGGACCAGATCCATCATTTTCCCTGGCAGCACTACTTAATTTATGAAAGCCTTTTGTTAGAGAGAAGGCATTGCAGGACTGCATGGAAAGCTGGTGACAGGGTCAGAGAGCCAGTATTCCTGCTTTGCCTCTGACTTTTACCAAATCCTTAAAGCAATCATAACCCATTAAAGTGAAACTCCACCCTTGCCTGGCCCAAACATACAGTGTGGACTAGATCAGCATATATGCTTGCTGGAAAGGCATTCCTCTCCCTTGACAAATAAAGGACTGGCTTTTTAACCTGTCTGCGAAACGACTTTCCACTACAGTTGCGGCCAGTGCATGCAACCTCTTGTCTACTGAGAAGAGTGATCATTTGGGATTCTTAGAATTGTGAGGCATCAGTAGTTCTCAATGAAAGTCTCCCTTTCCATTGACAGCAACACATGCTGGAATGTTATTCAGGACAGCCCAGGCCCCTGGACAGTTTTCTTCCCTGGGCATCTCAGCAAAATAACAAAAACTTCTTTTTGTGCTCCTTTTGAGACCCTAGTGCTTGTAAAGCTTCAGCAATGAACTTGGTGCAGCCTGGGGAGGGTGCAGTGGCCATTGCTATGTTTGCTGTCTGCCTCAACAATATCTCACAGTGGGACAGGGAGTGACTATTAGGCAGGCTCACATTGCTGCTAGCAATTGACATTGCCACTGAGATGCTGAAGGACTTTTTCTCTTTGGAAAAGCCCTCATCTGAGCCACTGAAAGGCTTTTCCTTTTGAAAAAGCCCTTGTTTGTCAGATATGGATGGAATAATTCTGAGAGAACAAGCTCCACACTTCCGTGGAGATCTTAGCCTGTTGGCACTGAAGCAATGTGTCTCCTCCATCCCTTGGGATAGCTGCTTGTACTTTTATGTGGATCTCTTCATAAGCTCACACAAAGCTTTTCCTTCCCTGCCAATATATCTCCTCCTTCTGGCCTCTTTGGAGGAGCCCCTCTTTTCCACCCTGAGCCTTCTTCCAGTGAGCCTTTACACCTCTACTAGCACCCCAAATATGCAGAGAAACATCCATCATTTCCTCCCTAAATACCATATTCCAAGGTACATAGGGCTAACTGTCATGTTTCTACAAAGATTGAGGTTTCCTTGTTTCCTTCTTTTTTCTTTTATTAGCAGAAATGGCTTACCTGAATATAACTTATTTTCTAGATCTGTACTTCTAGAACAGTGACAGAAAGATGAGCAGTGTCATGCTCTCCAGGCTGCCAGAGTTGGGTAGAAAACACATGGGTTTGGATTTCTAGGTTTTTTTCTAGAAAAAAACAAAACAAACCAAAACAAGCCTTAACCCAACATCACTCACACTCAGCACTGAAATCTCAATGGGAAAACGGGCTTAAAAGACAAAGTCACTCAGTGAAGACACAGAACAACTCAGTGTCAGTTTGGAACAACTCAGATAATTCACAGTAATTTCAGGTGGCTCAGAGTCACAAGAAGAGGTCTCCCTTGAGTCAACTTGCACTTCAGCCCACATTATTTCCAAGAAGATGTTTGGCTTTGGTTTTTATCAGAGTTTTAAAAAAGCATTTAAAAACCTTTTAATCACTATAAGAATCCCATTTAATCAAACCCATTCATTTATTTAGCAGTGACAAATTAGTCTATTCACTGTTTGATTTGAGTAAGAGCTTTGCTACTATAATATTAAGTTTTGCAGTTAGTTGCCTATATCTGTGTTATAAACCATGCTCACAGAAGAGCGTTGAAATGAGATCTTAAATGCTAAACCTCTGACCAAGTTTATATAAATGCCCATATTCAGTCTTTGCTATTCTTATTTTCTGAATATACATATTTAAATCATTATAATGAATTATCCTATGAAGCATGTAAAGTGATTCTGATTGTGCAAACTTAGCCAAGTAAACAAATCCAGGGCTAGATTGTCACCTTCCTTTCCCCTCTAGGTATCTATCTGAAGGAGTTGAAACTTTTTTCTGGTGACACAATTTATGTCATAATCATATTCTCCATATTTCTTTTGACAGGGAATTCATTCAAACATTGGATTCATCTCTTTTTGGCTAGCTACTTTGAAATGCACAAGCTAATTAAAATCAACCAACTATTGAATTTGGAAAGAAAAAAAAAGCACAGGTATGACAACCAGGTTAATGTGAAATCACATGTAACAATTTAGAGCAAGCTTAAACTTATAGCCCAGTGGAGTCATGGCCAGATGATTTTCCTGAACAATACATTATCTGCCATGAGATTATAAAGAAATACTGTTCATAGCCACATAGCTGTCTGAGGCATGGTAGATGGAAGGAAATGTACATGTGCCAGTGTGTCTAATTAGCTCAGAGACCCTTAATTTCTCTGCTGCTTTTAAAATGCTATTCTTTCAAAGTCTGATCCAACATCATGGAAGCAAAGGAGACTCTGGTAGATGCTAGACTCAAACCCACAATGGAGTAAAAAGATATTTGGCTGATGACTAGTTGCAGAGTTGTTTTCAGGACTCAAGGAAGAGAAAGTAGCAGATGAAATGCAAGGTGGAGACTAGGATACTTCTGGTTATTAACTGCTCAGGGCTTCACTATTGGTCTTTAAGGAGGCAGACATTTCCAGCTCAGCCCAGGCTGAGTATGCTCTTGGGTGTTCTTCTATCAATGTAAACATACATAGTGAAGGTTGGTTTCCCTCTTTTTCCTCTCCTCCTCTCAGAAAATATTTCTATCTTTTAAAGTTCTGCTCCTTTTCTTGTTCCCATGTCATGTCTTCTCCATCCCACACTCCCATATATGTGTACATGCTGCAAGGCATCACGTTGTGCCAAGGGTCCCGGTTTCCCAAGAGTAGCTCCTTTTCACATCAGCTGCCTGGTGGTTTTGGTCACTATGCTTCATCTTCTGTCAGCTCTCTTCTTTCTGGGGAAAAATGCAGGCATATAGATGAGGGAGACACACACACTTGCCCTGGGGGCTCCAACGGCTTCTCAGGAGCAGAGTTTCCTCTGTGCAAGGAGAGAACCTGCTGTGATGATTCATGGCACAGCAGAGGGATGCAGGCTCAGCTGAGCTGTTAAGAAAGTTCATTTTCCTTTGCTTTAGAAAAGAAGGAGCAGACTGTAGAAAACCTCTTCCATGGGTCAGCACAGATCTTATTAATGGTATCTGATCATGCTGGGCTGGGAAGAGTTCTATTCCCCTTAATTATTATGTCCTAAACATTGTTGTTGAGCATCATGGTCCATTTTAACTTGAAGAGGTATTTAAAATAAAAATCAGATCCTGTGGCTGTAGGTCAGTTAGTCCTAGAGGCAAGTGGTTTGAATAAGTGTTCCTTTTCACTGCTGTGTGGTTGTGAATATCTAGGTGTTAGAAAAAGAAGGGACACTTCCAGAAGAGTAGCCATTTTTTGTTCTACCTGCTTCTTGAGACCTGAGTCCCAACATTGATTTGCTACGTAAGGCAAGACTAGAATGGATATGGTCTTCTACTCTATAAGAAAATGGAGATCAAGCCCTGAAAAATGTAGTTTTTATAAACAAAGATAGAAATATAACCTCTACATATCAGAGTTGAAACTGCATAAGGAGTGGAGGACTCAAGTGTATGTTGCTGCTCATTCCTATGATGAGCATAGGAAAAGTCTGTAAACTTTTAAAACAGTTCCTACACAGGAATAGTCAAGAACTTGGTCTGGGTAGCTACATAGTTTGAATTTTTCAAAGGAAAATATATTTGCTTTTAAGGACATTACATCCACACTCCCAAAAGCTCACAGGCACTTTCACATATTACCTGAGATGGCAACTGTGCCTGTGACCCACTGGCTCCAACTCAAGATCTTGTCCTTCTAGAACTGTTACCTTATGGGAAGTTTGATCTTAGCAATCAGCAAGATTTCAATTCAAGTCCAAGATTTTGGCTTAAGTTTAGATTTTACTTGAGGATTCTGCCTTGGAAAAGGAGATAGTAAACTTCAGACTCTCCAAAGATGTTTGGATTTAAATACCACTACAGGACATCATGTAAAGGTTTCAGCACATGTTCAAGGCAAGGATGTAGTTCCTATTCCATTCTTGAAGGTTTCAAGATGGGCCAATACAGGTTAATTTTTATGTTTAGACTTGTCCCATGAATAACCATAGTCAAAACTAAAAAGATACTTTCCTTCTCTCTTCATATCACTAAATATAGCAAACTGAAACACGTAACACCTCCCCCAACACTCCCATCAACCTCACAACTCAGAAACAGAATTTAGCTCTCAGACTTCACATTCAGAATGATCTAATTGGAAATAAATGATTTTTTTTAAAAAAATAAATCTATGAAAAAAATATTTCACAGCACGATCTATTTTTTAAGTCTTCTAAATTGACTTGCTGGTTTTTTTCGTGATGTTTTCTACTTTGCAGTTTTAGTCACATTCATAATCCACTCAGTATATGGTAGAATTTGAGAAAACTCAGTCAGAGATCCATTAGAGTAAGCAGAATGAGACACATTGCCTATTTAGCCTTATATATTGTTTGCAGGAATTGCTTTTCCTTCCAGGGAAAAAATTCTACTTAGCATGTAGATCTTCAATTATTAAATGTAATGACTCAGAAGAAAAAGTTGTTCTTTTCTGTCCCCTGGAGATAAGTAGCTTATAACTTCAAGAACAACAGTAAATACCCCAAAGCCTGAAATCTGGAGAGCAAGTTTTGCACATCAATACAGAATTCCTGCTTGTTTAGCAAACCCCAGCATTTTGTATATTGAGATGTAAAGTGACTGGCAAACACATTCAAGAGTAAAAAGACTAAGTGTACTGAAGGACAGAAACTCTCACTAAAAGGTCTGAGAAGGCATACAGTTTTCCTTTACCAGTTTGAAGGTAGGTCACTCATCACCAACAGACATAATCCAAATATTCTTTTTGATGTGCTTGTCTTGGGTGGGATGTAGGATTCAGAAGGATTTTGTCAGTCAGGGGGTTGAATCTTTTGTAATCATTGTAGCTATGTGTTGGATTAGACCCTGGTGCATGTAGATCCACAGAAAACCCACTCTGCAGAGCACTCAAGCCATCAAGCCACAACACTGTAGTCCTCCTAGCCGCCCTTCTGAAAAATGGGAACATTATTCAACTGTAGTGCATATGGGCAAGATCAGTTTCCTACTCAAACTGAAAAGTACCTGTACTCTTGAGTTAGAATTCATCATCACTTGTATCAAAAATAATGATTCATTTTCCCTGAAATAGTTAGATAACATAAAACTCTCAAAAAAACTGTCACAAATAATACAAACTGCCTTGGCCAGGGAAAGTGATTGCTAAGAAAGTTAGAAGAGCTTTGTCATTGTATCCTTGACTGCATACTAGCGCTATTAAAAATTGATCTGTGCAAGTTTAGTAACTTCCTTTAGCTAATTTGCTTAATCTTGAACTTTGAGAGGATAGTTAGAATTTATTACACCATGATCATCCTTGCATTTCAGTTAATACTCTAGAAGCACTGAGTAACATCATGAAGTTGATAACACAATTGTTGAAGTGACATGTTTACAATCAAAGGGAAAAAACCCACAGTATTTTACTGCCAGAGATTTTCTTGAGAACCACCAAAGCAAAGGAAATAAGTTATCCATTTGTTGGGAAGAGTTCATATGATAAAAGTACTCCTTAAGCATCAGCTAAAGGGATATCACTCCATTCCTTCTGCAGCAAAGCAGACATATCTCATTCATGGAAAAAAAATGAATTATGGAAGTGATCAATGTAATGCAGCCCTGAGTGCAGGACATACAGTTCCAGGCACAAATCATACATGAGGTGACTGATGCTCAGCAGGCTATGAGAGAAACAGTTACTTTACTCAGAAAAGCCTAGTAATAAGCTTGCTTCATATCAGGAAAGTTAGCTATCTTTCATGCCACTCTGAAAAGACTATTTTATATTTGTGAAACTTCCATCTACTAATCAACAAGTAAACAACACCTAGAGTCAATGACAATAAGCAATAAATTGCAGCAGTCAGGATAACAGTTGTTGAGGAAAGATAGTATCTGTGCTGAGAAGAAACATATTTCCAGATGCTATCTCCTCAGGTGAAAGTTCTGGAACAACATAAAGTGAATGATGAACAGTGGTATTGTTTATCAGCTTGGGTTGAGTAATGTGGTATCATGGGCAGAAGCATGCTTTCAGGAAACTCTGTAGGGTTTGGAGAAGGGTTTGTCAAAATGACACGATGCTCCTGAAAGAAGTGGCAGAGGGAACATGGCTGACAAAGCAGTACATTGAGCCTGATACTATGGACCTGAACTCCCTCTGTATGCCTGCATGTCCCAGACAGAAATCCACAATTCTTCCTGTGTGCTGAGCCTGAGCTATTACCTCAAGCTTAAAACCAAAGCCTTTGGTGATGCGAGCCCAAACATACCAGTATAGTATTATGGACAAGCACCCAAATACATCTGTCCAGATACCTGCATGTGAAGATACTCCAATATCTGCTATTAAAAAGATATATATTGACAGATGTTTACCGTGACCCAACACTAAATCATACTATGAAGAAATATTATTCTTTTTCTGTGTCTGTTGTCCTAAAAAAATCCAAAAGACCTGGATGCCATCACAGGGATCTGAATAAAAAAGTGTGCTTAGGATATAAGATAATACTAGTAAAGGAGGAAAACAGAGGTTTGAAATATATTAAAAATACAACAAAAGAAAATCTGAATCTCAAATTTCTCCCCATTATGGAGGGAAAGATTTTTTTTTAGTGGTGCACAGTGTGATGAGGCAGAAGTTGCCTTGCAGTGCAGGAAATATTCAAGGAACAAATGGATTTGAAGGATCAAGAAACAAAGAAGAGAAAGCCAACAACAAAAACCAAAACAAACTCTGAATAGAATCTTAATTACACATTTTGAATAAGACAGCTCTATGGCTGTTTTTATTTTAACATAATATTAAAGCCCTTCAAGCACTGTAGAAAGTAGATGATAAATCAGAGAGCACCTTAACTGCTCTAATTCTTAGCTATTTTGCATTTTCTACTCAGTTCATGTTTTAGGTTTTTTCTGTGTGTGCATTGGTGATTAACCTCTGCAGGGGAAATGGAAGGGGCTAAATAAACAGTCCCAACTAAATATAACAAAAGCATTTATCACTCCAGGAGTACATCTTTTCTTCTTCCTTGGGCAATATATGGTTGATCACAGCAGGAGGGAACCCTCCAGAAAATTATCTAGGAAGCAGCATTTCTCTGATCCACTTTTTGATTATCAGAAAGACTGCTGCAGCTGTACAACACTGCTTGCCCACTGTCTTAATACTTATTCTGCAAAGTGCACATCAGTGTTATTTCTAAGGCTCTCTTTTAGCCCTTGGTTTCCTTAGGTTAAAAACAGTTTGCATATCAGTCTCCTACATTAAATGTGTATACATGTACATTTATATAGCTGAAGTGTCATAATGCCCACCTTTCTGTGAAGTGTCTCATTGCCTAGGTCAACACATATGTTATTTAGATAGGAAATTCAAATAACTGGTGCTCAGTACAATCCTCCTAGGAATACAAACCAAATGGACTCTTGACATTTGCAGCTTGCTACATAGATCTCTTCCTCTCTAGTTACAAGGAAAGGATATCTGCGTGAATGGAGTTTCTCTCTAGTTTAAGTCTCTCTTGGATTCATATACAAAGAATTTTGGATGAAATCTGTAATATTAGAGATGAAAAATACTTGTGATTGTGTGGTTTTTACCCTCTGTTCTTAAACAACATTGTTGTCATGTCCCTCTGATGTGCTTCAGCTCTGCAAGCTCATGCAAAGGCACTAGGGTAGACTCTACTGTGAGCCCAGAAGTGTTTATGGCTACATGTAGATTAAACCTAAATGTCAAAATACAGAAGAAGGTACGCTAAAGGGTAAGTATTGAGAAGGAATAACAGCACAAATTGCCTGGAGGAGGTGAACAGTTTCATTGAAAATACCTTTGCACTTAAATGTGGACTTTTGCCCTTTGCTCGTTAAAAAAAAAGAGACTGAGATAAAATTGGTTATGATTTAAAAAGCAATAAATTCTCAACACATTCTCCTCAAAAAAACCCCAAACCCCTATCTGAATATTCTTCACAGTCATAGCTACTAGTAAATATAGAGAGCAAGAAATCATCTTCTGTGATATAAAGAAATAAGAAAATAAAGGGATTTTCTATTCTGGTTGTTTTAAGTAATATTTTGTAGGACAGTTTAAGAATTTGGGCACAAAGAAACAGAAAAAAAGTACCAAATAAGGATAAATTTACTTTGTGGTATAGAAGAGAAGCTAAGAAACACAGAAACAGAAAGGTAAGCGATAAATTGCTCAAAAGAGATGGGCAGAAGGTAGAGCAAGAGAGATACAGAGAAAGCAGTAGAGAAAATCTTGCTCTAACAATCAAACCATAACCAGAATGTGAAATATATGTGAAATACCCAATGAAAACAAAAAGTTTCAGTGACTTTTCAAACTGACTGAAGAATTCTTGGACAGCCTATTATTCATTGAATACTCCCAAACACCTCCCATTATAACTCTCCAGTTGAAAAGAAACTTGTTAGCCCTAGTCACGTCTTCCTTCCAACAGGAGCTAAACAGCTCTGCAATAGGAGTTGCAAAAGCAGCTAAAGAGTTTCCAGACAACACTAAAAGAACCAATTACTACTAGAGTAATTCCAAAGCTGCCTTCAGCAGGATACAGCTGTACAGATAAATGGCCTCTGTAGATGTTATAGAAACTAGTTCTGGAGAATATTCATTAAGTTAAGAAACCTCATCTTTAGTTAATGGAGAGCATAATGGATTTATGCCTTTAAATCCATTCTGCATTACAAATCTCCCAGATGAGTTGGTCAAGACAAAAATTAAGCTCAAGATATAGGGGTCAAGGTTAAATAGTCCAATTAGCCATGTTCAGCATGAACAGAACTGGATGATTTATTGTTTTCCTTACCACAAACGCTAGCAGCAGAAGAGTGTGCAGCTCTTTCCTGGTAATAGACCTTATTCCAACCTACCGCTCTTCAGAAGACTTAGTGAGTTGTAAAACCACATCATTAAGCATCACAGCCAGAATTAATGACAATACAAGTTTTGGGGAAAGCTCTGCATGGCTCCAGTTAGAGAGAAATCAAGATTTCTAGGCAGTATTATATTTTCCCAAGCTAGTAAATATTCACATGGTCATTTGGATGTACCCACATTCTTCCATTCTTGCTTTGCACCCAGAAGCAAGACAAAGAGTTAAAAACTGCAAGATTTGAAGTAAACTGGATCCCAAGCTTTGTCATTTCCTCGACCTAATTAATATTGCTCACTCATCTTTCAGGTGTCTTATCATCACTGAAAGTTGTCACTGAGATACCCGGAGTCATAGTGTCTCCTATAATAAATGACAAACTATAAAACCAACACGTTGTCTGACTCCATCTGTGTTTCCTTTCTGCACTTGATGTATTTTCTTTTGAAATGTCACATAGTACTATAGGTGAGGACACTGAAACCTTTCCAGGTAATAAGCTGTAGTTGGTTTTGCTATGAGTGATTGTTCCTTCCCCCTCACCCTTTCCCCCAGTTCAAGCACACACTAGAATGAAGTCAAAACAATTAGAAATGGCTTTTGACAAAATAGAGTAGACCAGCATAAGAATAATGTATAGGCTGAATATTAAAGCTATCACCTGAGGGAAAGCCTTCTTGAATTCATTTTTTATTATGATTCAGAAGTAGAAAACTCCAACGAGAAAGACAAATATATTATATTGATTACTTAGCTGTGAGGATAATACTTTTCTATGATACAGAAAACACAAGTTCATATTCTTAGTCCAAATCATGGATTTGCAATTCCTTTTCTTCAGCAAATACTTGAATTCTGAAGTTATTTGCTGTTCTGTGACATCTCTGGTGTTTTAGTGAGAAATTCCATCTAAAATCAAGTTGGGAAAAAACCCAACACATTTTCCTACAAAAACTCCAGCACATCAAGACATTCCCAACCAATTCCAGCTCTAATGACACATCTTGACCTTGTGTAAGCTAACTGGCTCCATTGCAACTCTTTAGCTGTGTAAAAGGTCTTTAGGGTTCAACCAGGTCAACCAACCAGGAACACCCCATGTGGAGGGGAAACTTAGAATAGCACAGAGGCATTTCTGCAAAATTAATCACTGATCCTTAGCACGTATTCCCACCAAAGGCATGAGCTTTAATAGCAGCTTTTAGTGGGAAACACATTTGTTCACTGGTCTCTAGAGTTAGCTCATTTCACAAATAGTAATAATGGCAATTGATGCTTCCTTCACATTAGTGCTGCCAGTTGCAATACTGTACCTATTTATCTAAATAAAAATAAAATAAAGTAAAAAAAGGAACACTTTCTATGTCTTTATCTGGCTCTGCTACAAAGACTAGATTTGGCCAGAATGTCTCAGATAAGAACATTTAGTTTGTTTATGTGTTTCCCTGATGCCACCCTTGAGACTCACTATCATTTTACTTTGTGCAGCAACCAAAGTGCAGGACTAGTTGGAAGTGTTGTAATGCTGTCTTGCTCTAGAAATGGATGATCCACTCCCAGTTTACTTGTGTCCATAGTGCTGTAATGTTTATCTTATAATTTCTAAGCAGATAAAGGACCTTCTATATTGTTTTTTCAATATAGACTGAGCAGGAAAAGTCGAGCCTAAACAGTAAAGTGACATAATTTCTAAAGAACAACCCATCTTTAACAACTCAGGCTGTCTATCAACAGGTCACAATGGGATCCAAGCAAGCCAAGAAGAGCCTGAGGTTTCACAAAGGGGTTTTTGATAGGTGAGCCCATGCTGCAGAGCTAGGAGATAGTTATACTGGAAGATCTAGTGAGGCTAGGTTTAAGCTAGAAACAATATGCTTGATTCTCTCCCCATACATCCAAACAGCAGAAAGGCCTATACTGCCCACAACAAGGAGTAAACAATATTAGGCACAGCAGGGATAGAATAATAGTGTTCTAAGTAACAGAGAATCAGGCTTCTTCAGATAACTGCATCCAGCAATTAAGACCTAAGTGAAGTGGTGAAAAAGGAGGAAAAAAAAAGAGAATAGGAAACAGTCAGGAGACTGAAATGTATGACTGGCTTATCAGTTGACTTACTCCCTGGACATGACCATTTTTTTTTTCATGTTTCTAAGGTAATTTTCTTTAATTTGACCTGTGTTATTGAAGAGCTGGAAGGGATAGATTTGTGTTTAGTGTTTGTACAGTTATTAGCATGATATCATTCTTTGATGAGGCACTTAACAGCAGCAATAAAGGGCCCAGTTTTATTTTGGTACCCTTATCTAAAGTCATCTTCATACACTCATTGCTTTGGCTTTCTCTGTGACATTTGTAAGCATTAAAGGAATCTTTGACTGTTTATTTCAGCTGAATCTTCATGTTAAAGGATGGTGCCAGAAGCTGAAGCTCAGCACTACTGTTATTCCCAAGCTCACCCATTCTTCATAAAGGGGTTGAAACAAAGTCATATGTTTATATTCCTGTATTAAAGTCTGATGTATCAAAATATTTGAGTTTCTTTTTTCTCAGATTTAGTAATAAAAGCTGGTCTAAAAATAGTGTGCCTTGTGAGATTTGTATTATTAAGCCATATTTATCAGTAAGATGTTCTGCTTCTTGCCTTGCTAAAATGATGGGGAAAAAAAATCAAATAACAATAAAAACCCTCAACTTGCCAAAGCTTTAATTACAAGGTTATAGAATAGAAATTCTTCACTTTATTTTCTGCTAGGCTTAGCAAAAAAGTGGCTACTCACACTTCCTTTCCCAAGTTCTGTTCTGCTATATATCATACAGAAAATGCTGTCCTGTGGTTTCTTCTTTCTGAGTTTATGCCAATAGTCAGAAACGTATGGAAATCAAGAGCTATGGAAAGATTTCTGCTGACTTCAGAAAACAAGTATGTAAATGAATAACTCTGGACACAAATCCTAACATTAAAGATTAGCAAGATCTCCAAATCTAGGCTTTTGTTACAAGGTACTGAAATGAAGATTGTCTTCAAGACATTGATTGAGTCTCTTGTTTGCACTAAACAGTATACATTATCTGCTACAGTCTCTAAATACATAGCTTTAATTTCAGACAACTACTCACAAGTCAATTAATCTGCACTTGTTTAAGAGTACACACTACCTACAAAAAAAGTGCTCTCAGGCTTCTTCAAGTTACAGCATCAGTATCATTGTGACTCAAAAGACACAAGAGTAGATCTTTTCAAGAACATCTGGTGTGCCATTTAAAGTTTTGAGAAAAAAAGTCCCACTAAACAATCTATTTCATAGTCTATTATGGAGCTTCCTCACAGCACTTACCTTTGCTTGCTGAACAAGAGGTGATTGTTGTTCTGATAGCTCATCCATAAAAAAAAATTAGTTCTCAGGTATTCTCCATTGATTACAGCCCCTAAACATGATGCCTCTACCACAAGATAAAGGCTACAAGAAGACTTATATACTGGTTTGAATTCTGTGCAGCTGATGACATGGAGTAGGAAATTGGTTTGGGATTAATTTCACCTGCAGGATTTAGGATGAAATTCAGCTGCAGCAGAAACAAAGTGTGTATAAGAGATAAGAATTCCTAATAAACATTTTGATTGGATCTCAAAATTGTTTGTACCAAAAGAGACAGGAAGATTTGATGAAGGAAAATAGCAGTTATATTCACAACTGGTTCAAATGAGAAAATAAATGGTTAATATCGTCTGCTCAGCTGGGTTGTAAAGTGATAGGAAAAACATGTAGAAAGAGATGGAGATTTTACATCAAAATATCTCAGCCAAACCCTGCCTTTGGGTTCAGCTGTCTAAAAGATCCACTGCTCTGTAATGCTAAAGATGTAGAACAGGAGTTTGTTTTTCTCACTTCATTCCATATGAAATCAGATAATACAACAGGCTCAGTACAGAGTTCTCTAATATTGTTAGGCCAAAAAAAAATCTGATTTGGCTGTGTTTTCAAAGCAGCTTGGCAATATGTATTCATATTTCAAAACTGTGGTGAACACTGTCCTTGTAAGTACAAGGTATTTGATTTATGGTTGCATGGATTTTCCTGGAAATCGTGGGAGACCACCACAAATTCAGGAATGTCTTTGGAAGCCCACAAGCATTCTGCAAACACTTGGTGGGTGAGTGGCATTATTCAAGAAGGCTGCACTTGGATAGTCAAACATTTTGATAAGAAACAGATTCTCCAGATAGAAACAAAGGTTATTGAATAAGAAGGAAGATTTCAAAAGGGCATCATGATGACTCCTACTGGAAACCAAGTCAGTACCTTTAACTGACTACAAAGACAACTTGCTTCATCACAGAGTGATATTGGGCTGTAGCAGGACCTCAGACTATTTTCTTTAATAGATTTAGCCATATCTTCTGGATGCTTTATAATATTATAACAGCAAATCAAGGGGAAAAGCTCATGCAGAAATATATGTGGGAAACTGCTCTATTGTTACATTCTGTTAGCTCAGAAACTCTGGAAAGTTTCATAGCTGTATCAAAAGTCTTTATCCATCCTTAGGCTAGGTCGAGTCAAGCTTATCTCGTTGTAATTCAAGAAGTTAAAAAAAAAGAACAACTAAGCATATGTTTTCTGTTATCCTCCTCCTTGAGAAGGAAGTTGGTCAGACAGTCTTGTGAGGTGAAATAAATAGAAAGTACATTTTGAAAGTACAGCTCTTCCTCTGAATTCTTTATGGGAAATTCATACTTTTTTTCATACAGAAGTTGCTTGCAAAGAAAAGGTCTTGTTTACAGATTGTAATATATTCAAACAAACATCATAATTACATTTTCAAACGTTTCATCCATTTACAACATGGGGGGTTGGAAAGTGTGTGTGAAAGGTTTTGATTAGTCTTAGAATCCTCTTAATTCTTGGAGCATGAGAAAACATCAGCCCTGTTTGGTTTGGGTTTTTTTATTATTCAATCTGCTTTAAATCCCAGCAGTAACACGTTTCTATTATTTCTTCATAAGACAAACTCCAATACCGATTTCTATTATTATGTATATATTTCACATTAACACTTCCATGATCCTAATTCAATACTCTGCAATCAGTAAATGTCCTCTGAGCCTGACACAAATGCCACTGAAAACCATGAAAAGAAATTCTTACTTATTTCAGTGAGTTTTGGAATAGCAATTCCCAAAGAGTTTTAGGCTTACACGCCACCCTGCGTTAGGCTTGCCCTTTTTCTGCATCTTCTCAAACCCAGCAATTGGGCATGAAAGATCACATAAATCATGTAATTGAGAAACCAATACACATAAAAAGAATTATGGCAAAATCAATGTTTTTTGGCAACAAGCTGAGCCAATGCCTAGCACAGAAAGCATTCAGAGCTCCCTAGGTGATCATTATGGTTCCAGAAAGATTTGGGAAACAATATTCTACTAGAGACAGTGAAAAAGTATTGAGTAGAGCCATTGAGGTGGTTTATGTTTCAACCACAATAGAAAGTCACTAAGGAGAAAGAATATGCTACTTAAACTCATGACCAGAATTCAGAATGATGGGCAATTTCACTTCAATACCACCAGTATATACCTGGAGACAAACCACTGACTTCACGAGAGTCACCCAAAATGACAGTGGCTTGATAAAGGGCTCTTTGAAGCAATAAGTGCTATTTAATTGTTCAGGTTTAGGACCAGTTTTTTATTTCAGTTCAATTGCTATGCATTCACTCCAGTAAATATAACTAACTTTTCATTTGAACTTACATATTTTTTGTGATTCCCTTTCACATTGTTACTATGGCTTAAGCCTTTTTTCAGTTTGTAATCAACATTTTTCTTTTCACTTGAACTCTGGTGCTTGATTTCATTACCAGTTGTCAGGTATAAGATAAAAAGAACCCAGGTTTCTGTATGCCTTCTTTGTTATGACTGTGCATTGTCTCCATGAATCAATTATAAGTGAATAAAACACAGATTTTTACTGTCTTCTTAGATAATTGCAAACTTCTGCTGCTTTTCTGGTTTTTGTCCTTACAGCAGAAAAAAATGGTGCTGATGACATTTGGGCTGCTGGTTTTGACTGAACTGGCAAAAATATTTAGGATACAAATTATTTTATGAACTTGATCCTGTGCTATGCTGAGGAGACATTTGCTAAAAGGACTCAAAAGTCCCTAGGTGACATGCAGAGTATTGTGTGAGCCTTACTTTCATAATTAACCAGGCTAAAACCAAGCTTAATCTTCACAGTTGTCATGAATTGCTGTCTTTCTCTGGAGTCATAAGAAAAAGGAAAGGATTGAGTGAACTGGCTGCATCTATCACTTGGTAAAGTGCTATGAATATTACAGATTTTATACAGTTCCTGTATCACAGTGGTGTCTCAGTGACAATTTGTTCCATAGATTGAAAAAAACTCCACATATATATTAATATCTTGAAGAACCTGTGAATGAACCATGTGTTTATCCTTCCTGAAGTTCTGGGTAATATTGACATGGTTTGCTACTAATTGACAGCATACTGAAGCTTAATCCACTGGTGCCATGTTCTCCATGCTACTGTCACTGAAATGCTGGAAGATTTTTCAAAGCTTGACAAAAACCGGAGCTCCGTGTGTCCTGGCAGACCAGCATTAGCAACCTAACAGTGATGTGAAGCACTTGTCTCAAACAGCAGGGAGTTGAGCCAGTGCCCTGGACAATGCTCCTCTCTTCCAGAAAATTCTGTTCATTCATCAAAAAGAAAATTGAGGGCAAAAAGGTGCCTTCAATAACTTTTTATTTGGCCTCTGGTGAATGTTGCACAATCTCATCTTCAGATACTTACTTCATACTTACCATGATGGCACCATGTTCCTGTGTGCCCAGGACATGTCACTGCAGGCTATGAAGTCAACAGGAGCTGAGCCCAAAGAAGTAAAATTATTTAATTGATGATTCTTATGACAAGAAGATAAAACTCAGTTCTTCCCAAACCACTCTCCAAAATGAAACCAGTTGAAACAGTAGGTGTACTTCAAAGGATACTTCTTCAGACAGCAAGCACTTCACTGCTCAGATTTCATGGGTTAGATACCAGCAGTTACTCTGCTCAGAAGTGATAAAGGACTACTGGGATTCAAAATAAAAAAGCCTTGAGTGGACTGCTGTGGTATTTAGCTGCACTCTTGTCTAAATGATGCATGCAAAAACACATCAGTGAGAAAGTTAAGGCAACCAGAAGTTACACGTGCCACGTCAGGGTCCTCTACTGCTGTAGAAAGAATATTGTTTTTCCTTACTTCCAGTCAGTCTGGAAACAGTTTTCTCTGTTATAACTCTCTGTATCTCTAGAAGCATCCCTCATACATCGAATTCTCTGTACTTGCTTGATTTAGCTGTTTTGTGTGCATTGCCCAAACGGCTCGTGCAATCCTAAAAGCACAGCGGCAACTTCTGTTTGCCATTCCTTTTAATTATTACTGAAATTTCTCATGTTAATAACAGGCTGGTAGGAAATAAGGAAACTGCTGTTTGCTAGAAAGAGAGAGAGAGGAAATCAAACTCTAAAACCAGGATAAAAAAACCGCTTTCAACTTTCACCATGGTGCTGGCATATACTGCTTATATTCTTCATTAGGAATCCTAATATTCCATCGATGAGAGATCAGATGCAAAACCAGAGCCAAAAGATATTTCGTGGGCTTAAATAAATAACAAAAATAGTGCTGTACAGACACAGGTCTGGACTAAGTGTTTACCAAAATCTGGGATCATCCAAAATGCCTCAGATATTGGTTGTGACAGTCACAAAACTCAGACCAAGAACTTCAGAACTCTAAACTGTTTGCACTCCAGGTTTCATCCTGCCAATATTATAGAAGTGTATTTTGCTGCTCTGCTTTGCCTCTTGTGCTTTCCTGTTTTCTGTGGTGTTGATGAAATGACTCCTGCTCATTAGGAAAAGTGTGACTGGTTTTGCTTATCCCACTTATTATATGAGAACAATTTTCAGGCTGTCATTTCATTATTGAATTTGAAACAAAGCAAACACCAGATCACTACATGACTGGACAAGATGAAAATAAGCCCACTTCTGCCTTACATGTTTAAGCAAAACATAGTATGACTGACAGTACATAAATCTTGTATCATCAAATACAAAAACTATTAAATGGCAAATCCTTGTTATCAACAAGATTTGCTTTCAAGGTTAAGTCTATCTTGTCTACTTTCCAAAAACTGATAGAAAATTTATGATTCAACAATGAACTCTCAATTGCTTCCTCTTTATGTTGATCTGTTTTTTCTGGAAATACAATTAATTCTCTATGCTGAGCCTTTAAGAATGAAACAAATGGTAGCCCTTGCTCACTTTGGCAATGCAATCACTTTTAATCAGTGCGTAATTAGGATTTAAACGGTATCAACGTGTCCCTGTTGCAAGAAGGTAACTGCGCTTAAACTTCAATTACTCCTAAATTTAAAAATCAATTGCAAATAAAATGTCCTGCTGCTGATGCTAAAGAGATTAGAGAGACCAGAATACATTCACACGAGAAGCTAGTCATGTCAACACAATTGCAACAAGCAGCTGCCGTAATGTAGGTAATTCTGCCGTAATGCAATATTACAGCCTTTATCTAATCAAAGGCTGTGTGCTAAGACTGTCAAAACCCACAAGATGCCTCAAAAGGCAGATTGGTATTGCTTTTTGTATGGCTTTATCCTGCACAGTATAAACGAGCTATTTTGCTTTAAGAAATTATTTTAAGTATGAATGTTTGAAAATCCATAGTTTTTCCTCACAGTCTGTCTACAGCAAGTTGAAAAGTTGAAAACCAGATATCATTTGTGACTCTAAGTTTTGAAATAACAAGCTCTTTTTGTGTATGTTTATGACTATGCTTTCTGGAGGCATTACAGACAGTGGGCTTCCATCATGCCAAACACTGCATTAAACCACAGTGAGGAGGTGGTCTTGAAAGCACATCTGGGAAGACCTAGTGGAAAACCCGAGATGGAAATGAAATTTCTGGGCCTTGGTTTTATATGCTCATCCCTGCTAAATGTACAGGGGAAACGGCTCATAACTGCACTGTATGTGGCTGAAGAAGTAAAGCTATTAGCAGGCAATGGGGAGAAGTGTGATCCTCCCAAAACTCCTACTCAGAGGACTGCAGAAGCACAGAAATATTCAGCAACAGATCTGGACTAAAAATCTGTACTGTCATGTGAAAAGAGAGAAGGACTAGGAGATCTTTCTGCCTTAAGCATCTCAATACCTAAAGAAAGCTTAAAACGTTTATTTGTATCATTCAGTGCAAACTGCCATTGGGAGACTCACTTTCTAAAGAAGTGGTTCTTCCAAACCATCTATTTGGGGATCTGAGGAAACGGTAGTGAATTAGTGGAAGCAAAACACAGCTAAAATGAATTGTACTGAAAGGAACGTCCAGAGTCTAAACGTGTGAGCAGATACCATTTTGAAAGCCTGGCTGTCATAATCCTGCCTGCTAAACTATGTTAATACCTTTACAATCTGCTTCCTATAAAAATGATTGTGGATAAGAAATCAAAAGCATTGAGATACTTGGCAAGGAAGTGGTCAGATATGTTCTTCTGGTCATTCTATCATGTTTAGTATTCTGAAAATTAAGCAAAGTAAATGCTAATGAGAACATATAATAAGCAAAGCAGACTCCACATGGAGATTATCTGACTCCTCCACTTTTTAGAGTGGAGAAGAAGATATGTTTTCCATCAGAGATATGTCTTGGGCTTGTCTTCTCAGAAAACTCTTTATTTTCTTCAGCTGCTGAAGCAACAGGCACATGATGGCTGTATCAATACCACTCAATAAAGCAATGCTAGTGGATGCGTATGATGTCAGAAGAAACTTACTTATTAGGTATATCCTAGGATATCCCAGTGCTGTGATCTTCCCAAAGAAAAGACAGGATCTCTGTTCCCCTCCACTCTTTTTCTGCTTCTCTCTTTTTATTCATTGGTGAGCATATCAATCACTATCTTCTTCAACTTTACCCTTCTTTCTGGAAACACCATGACAGAGATAACAAAGGTTGTGGCTTAAGGAAGGAAGTTGCTGGGAGAAATCCTCAAAATACTTCTAATGGTTCCAAGTATAGAAAGAAATAATCTCATTGTTAGAAAATATTTTAAGGATTGGACATAATATGCAGGTGGAGGCAGTGCTTTGTGTACCTTCTGGGTTCTCTCTCCTTTCTTGGTTCTCTTGCAGGCAGTTCATTGACAAGTGCTAGGGCTGAAACCTAGGACAGGCTGCACAAAATGCATCTGGGAACACAGGGAGCTTCTCATCCCCTCCCTCATCTCTGCATATCCACAAGTGGATATGTAACCTGATCTCTCTCTGACATACAACCTGCTGTCTGCAGTCAGTTTTTATTCATCCTTCGATGAGGCACATCTCGTACTGACACCAATACATCTACACTCTCTTCCTGAATGTCCTAAAACAAAGCACAATCTGACATCCTACAGTGCGTGAAAGTGAAAAAAAAGTTATTTCATTGGCTTATGTGTGGCAGAAGTATAAAAGTCTTTATCCCTCCCTGTGGATTGGTCATTCTAACCTGGTCAAGTGCCACTCAGTACCACATCATCCTAGACCACATGTTAGAAACTGGAGCCCACATGGGCCAAAAAACTATGTAGAGGTGATAAATAGCCTCAAAATAATTATGATCAGGTTTTCCATTTCTCCTTCTCCAACCTTTGTGCAATTTCCTACCTCTTAAACACATCAAGAGCAACAGATAGACATTTTCCTTAGAAAACAGGCAGCGAAGTTCATATCTACACAACACAGCCTCCAGTCTCTGTAAAGATGTGTTAATTGCATCCTGGTCCTGTAGAAAACAGGAATCTTCCATGTGCAGGAGGCCATGGTACCAAACCTGCAGAATGTGGACACTGACACAGTAAGAACAGAATGCATCTGCATCTGTTTCTAACATAGGGTGAGTGGGAGTGTGGAAACAACCAGGCAAACAACAACTTGTGCAGCTGGGTTGTGAGAAGCCAACTTGTGCTTAGTGTCTGTTGTTAGTCATAAGATTAGGACATAATAAGAAAAAAAGGCAATGTTTTGTATTAGCTGAGACGAAGCTACAGGCAGGGGAGGAGCAATAGGGTTATTTGATCACCCACCAGCCTTTTAACAGCAGAGCATAATCATTTCTAGGTTATACACCTGATCAGTTACCACACAGCTTGTTTTGCCTAGAAGCAATGCCAGAATGGATGTTGTTTTCATGAGGGTTCCTGTGATCAGATATACTCCTTCCTCTCTGCAGTTTAATAACCATTCATTACTCCTTTTGCATTAAGATACTTTTCTGGCAAATGCAATCATATGAGTTTTTATGTTTGCTATGCAATCTGACATGCACACTCATTAAAAATAAGAATGATGTAATCAGTGAATTTCTACATGCTATCTAATCAGATAGACTGTAGCTCTTATTGCTTATGTTCTTTGCAGGACTGAAAGTCCTTTGTCTTTTTACATTATTCAACATCATAGTCTTTTATCAAGCTCAAGCTTGGTACTGCTGACATAGTGACAATAGGACTGCTAGGAAATGAGAAATGCTTTCTCTCTTTCTCCCAGAATCTCTGAAATAATTTCTGCTACAACAGCTGTCTTGGCATCTCATGCTGCCAGCCTTTGTAGTGTCTGAGTGCTTTCCATGTTAAACCAGTACCCAGCTATACCAGTAGAAAGGAAGAGAAGGGAAGTATGGAGAATAAACCCACAAGGATTATCTAGTTCAGTTGCAACTATGAATGGCAACTTCTTACTGCTTTTAACAGTCAAAAGTATGGAAAATCACTTTCTTTTATCCCTTGCACTTCTCCGAAGTAGGATCAGAATGGGTTTTTTTTAAGATGTTGGCAATATTCAGAGTTCTGTTGTGACCCAGTTTTTTTAGCAGATGTGGAGAACCATTAGAGAGTTCTTAATAATGCATTTATAGAAAGCATGCAGATTTGATTTTTCAGAATAAAGCCTTCTGAACAATCCTAGATTGTCTGAAGTACCAAAAATTGCTAGTCATAAACACGGAGCAATTTATTCCAAATTTCCTGAGAGTAAGAAAATGACCGCCATAAGAACATAGAAGATGTATTTTGATCAACAACATTCAAAGTTTTTATTAAAGTTCAAGCATGCTACAAAAGCTGTCAGTAAACATTTTCCAACTATTTTGCTAATTTATTTTGAAACAATTTTTCAACCAGCTCTTCCCATATCTTTTGCTGCTTTTGCAGACCAAACAAATTTCAATACAAAGGGAGTTGGCATCCACTGAACAATAAGAACTGCTGCCTCACTCTCTTACCTCAACTAAAGTTTGACGTTATCTTAACTTCCATCTTCCCATGTAAACAAGATGTTTGATACCACATATTCTTCTCATAATTATCATCTGTGGCACTGCTTGTATCTTGGGTACCAATTCTGCTGCGCATTTAGAAGTTAGTGTAAACCCTTGAGGGCGTACTTTGTTTGGGCACTCTGGGAGAATTTTGTTCACAAGGGAAGGTGGAAATAAAAAATACTGTGATGCAATTTCCATCAAAACCATTAGATAAACTTTAATTCACTTCACCAGGCTTTGTTTTTTGCCCAATTCCCTTTTTTTCTTCCTGTGGCTCTGACACTAGCAATCTAAGCCCATCACACTGAGAATGAGATGTTTATTTATTTCACAATGATGTTTCTTGATAGTTCAGCTGCTCTTACTGGCTCCCACGTTCAGAACACTTTGAATTTCCTGGTACCTCTGGAAAAGCGATATTTCTCCTCTCAGCTTCTCAGGGTAGCTCTGGCTGTTTTCTCATTAGTCTCACAGCAAGAAATAAATGAAGCAGGTGACTGGCACTGAGATTTCAATTCTGATGGGATGTTTGCTACACAGTGAGCTACAGCTGTAACATTAAATATGTGCATTTAGGTGAGAAATAAAGATATAAAATAAGTTGAGTATTGAAACTCAACTGACCTCATTGAGGAAAGGCATGATTCAGTTATGGCCCTACATAAAGCAAGAATGTACATGTTTTAATGGATTCCTCTTTTGTTCATAACATCCTGTACTATGTTTGACTCATACAGTCTTGTGATGTCCTATCCCCAGCACACCATCATAATATGTAACCAAAAGAGCCGACATAGTGAAAAGGCCAAATCTGATTCTATTGTAGTCAATATACATTTACTGTTATCTCTAGTGGAAAGCATATTGGTAAGTGGAATTGAATGGATGTCATGTTCCTGCAGAGATAAGAAGCTTCCTTATGACTAAATCTTTTGGATTTGATTTGGAGCCACTTTGTTTTGTGCACACTGGAGAGATGCCTATTTGTCTAGTGTTGCAAACGCTTGCTGAACATAAACAGGTTATTTCACAAAGATTACACTTACAATTAAGTTGTAATTGTTGGTTGTGTCTTTGGCAGCCATTCTAATTCTGATGCTACTTTGAGAAAATTCTAAGGAAGAGCTTCAGATACTGGTGAGAACAAGACCACTGGAACCCTCGATAAAGCACTCAAGATGTGAGGCCTTTGTATTAGCCTACAGAGAGAACTATGACATTGGAGACTATTTTTATGTACCATAAACACCCCTCAAAAAGTCCTTTTTATGTATAGCAAGGATAAAAGATTTTTAATACACCAAGACAACTCAATTTGAACAATAAGACAATGGAAATCCTTATAAGAATATCCTAGCAAAGCTTGGCAAGGTAAATGTCCTTAAATACTGAAAGATATCTTTATGTTATTAAAAATTAAGACAAATAAGTGTCCTTTGGGCTGTCTGAATCTGAACTGTCTTAATACATACAACTTGAAGTACTTGCCTTTAACCATTATTTATATTTTTATATATGTTAAAATATTTTCTTTTTTCATCTTAGTTCAAAAGATAACACTTGTGGTGACTTTGTTATTTATTATTTATGACCTTGATACATATTCATTTTATACTCTCTTCCATTTAGTCACATTATGCATTAATACAGTTCATTTCTTCATTGTGAGATCTTCTCGTCTTTGGAGGTTTTTTATGATTTGCATGAGTTACACAGCTTTATTTTTCTCTACATCTCAAAATAAGGATTTCCCCATCCCCATCCCACCTAATTTCATGTTTCAATCCTACCGGTAATGTACTTGAATCCGCTGCAGTACTGGGAGACAGCAAGATCTGATTCTTTTCATTGTTTTCACTATTTTCATGACACTGACATTTCCTTGTCTTGAAAAGACTTGCTCCTTCTTCACTCTAGTTTAAATGATAATAGAATCAGACCTCGTTGAGGGCCAATTCTAAATTTCTTACAAGATAGTTCTGTTACAATTCCTGAAAGTCAACAACATATGTCTAACATCATAGAGCTCAAGCTCACTCTTCTAGGAAATGATTTGGGGTTCAAAACAGAAATCCTAGCTCCTACTTCCAAGATTCCCATATTTGTGGGTTGTTGAGGAATTTGAACTCATTACCTTGTGTTTTATCTTATGTTTGACACTGACAAAAGTAAGTTATTCTGAAAGGAAGGTCACGACTTAAAATATTTGTAGATTGACAACAACAACATAAAAGTAAACTAAGTCCTTTCTTTTCCCTTCCACAGGGAAGGTTGAATGGACTTGATACATTGCAAGCTTTCTGTACCTACTGTTCTTTCTATTATTTTCTCCTTCTTCAAAAAATCCCCTGAATTCAGAACTTAATAGAGAAATAGTCTCAGAGTAGAACATCATGTAAACCCCCACTGAAACACTTAAATGCTGTAGTTAAGGATGTTCATGTCCAATACACTGAGCAAATAGGCAATTAAGGTTCCCAGTGAAGGCCTGCAAACAGTATCATGTAACTATACCTTTTATTACATTGATCAAATGCAATGAGGCTACTGCAGTTACAGGAGAAAGAAAAATCTATCCAGTTTGTTGAAATAGGATCTTTGCATGGCATAATAGACATTAATTACACTGCATTCATTAAATTAGTCACTTCTAATTAAGCTGATGTACAAGGAGTGGTTTTTATCTTCAGCTATTGTCTGGGTTATGAAATCTACTAAGGAAACTGAAGCAATCAGTTCCTTAATGAGCACAAACCTATACAGCCTTAGTAAAATTCAGTGAAACTTTGCAAATTTACCACAAGGGAGACACTTGTCATTCAAATGCAGATTTCCTTATTTGCAATCTCACGAACAGCACAGCGAATCTTTCACAAAGTTGCCTGCAAGAGTGAAATTTGCATAAGGCTTTCTCTTTCCTAATGCAAGAATTTGGGTGCTCCAATTATATATATTGTCAGCACAGGAAGCACAGGCTGAGTTGCATGTTCTTTGGGAATATGACAGGTTCTGCCCAAGGGGTTTGGCTGTCAGCTGCCTTTCTCCTGGATTTCTATCAGAAGGGGTCAACTGTTACCATCCCTTCTTCAGAACTGAAGGTTAAAAAGGAGGTTCTATAAATTCATCACTACTAGGGATGATGTCCATGTGTACTTATCCCAGAGAGCTATCTCAGGAGCCGTGCGTTTTTGGTCCCCTCGCACAACGGCATTGTGCAAAGCAAACACAACACATTATTAACCAGCCTCCTGAGTTTGTGCTGACACTGCTTTAAATGAGTTGGTAGGTGCAAGATCCATAGTGTCTGTCTAGACCAGAAACTAGGTTCCCCATGTGGGCAGAGAGGTAGTAAGATCTTCTGTGGAGACTGGAAACAATACACTGCACAGAAATAAGGAGTCTCCCAAGTTCCTTGGCTGTAAAAACACCTTCCTTTGTTCAGGAAATTCTGATTTTTGCTGTTATGAATTTTATTCTTCTTCACTGGAGGCCTTTCTGCCAGCAGCGACAAACCTTACAGTACCTAGGATAAATGAAAGCCAGGAAATCAAGACTTCATTCTTATGCTTGCCATGACCTTGCTGGACAAGACACATTTCCTATATATTTCCAGTTGTCTTCACTCCTTGCCCCATTACTGTCTGATTATGTAGACAGAAAGGGTTTCTGTGTTTTCTGGACTGCTATTCTCTATGTCTCGACAGTGATTGGAATTTTAGGATGCTTCTTCAATATAGATAAATACTGGTGTCAGAGTGTCTACACGCTCTGGGACTGGCTTGTAGGTTCCTGAACACAGTCCCATACAATAGAAAATAGTATAAAAAATGATTTGATAACAAAATTAGTTCTTAACAGAAAATTTAACTAAAATGTTAGTGTTTTTCAGCTCCTTCATTCCCAATGAATCAGATGATCAGTACTGGTAAATAAAATAATCATACAGTGGCTGACCTAATCTAATTTAGGCATCTTCAAAGAGATGAAGAGTGCATACTACTGGAAAGGAGTTATTAAGTTACTAACTTCACCATGACAAGAGTCATGTGAAAAGAGTCATAAAACCAAAAAGGTATTGACTAGGACAGTGTTCTAATCTAGACCCTGTTTATGCAAGGAAATGCAAAATAATTAGAAATGTAAGAGGGTTATAACAGAAATACTATCAAAACCTTGTCCAAAGCAGCAGAAAAAAGCAACACTGGAGTACTGACTGGAGCCTGACAAAGGTGAAATAGACTGGAATACGTTACAAGATTGTGAGGTTGCTATAAGCTTGAGGCTTCCTGGCAGTGAACTGATTGCTATATAATTTTAACAAGTGTCATTTGGAGCCTGCTGCAAGGAATGCAGCAGGGAAAATAGTACAGGGCAAATTGGCCTTTGTACCTGCGTAAGGTGAATTACACAGAGATTGTCTCATCCTCTGTGCAGACCACATTCTAGGTAAGTGACAACTGTGTAAGTATCAGAAGCAAAATGCTACCTAGGAAGCATGGTCCCTCTCTCCCTGTAACTTCCAACATTTAATTACAAGCCGAGATGTGAAAACTAAGGAGAGCATTGCAAGTCCATCCTTTCACATGGACATACCAGCTGGGAGGGCAGACAACAGAGGAAAGGCCATTAATTTGGCTATATGGACAAAAAAAACCCCACATCATATGCCAGACCTGTAAAATCATTTGGATCTCCCATTTCTTCAGTTTAAACTCTAGAGATTCTTGTTTATGTCTACACAGGTGGCTAAACTGATCATGAAAAAATCTTTGTTCAACTATATGCCAAATGCAATACAGAATCTATTATCTGATGACATGTCTGCTGAAATAGTGAGCCTTTTCATGGGTGAAGCTACATGTGCCTTCTGCACACGCATCATTACCAAGAGCCTTGCATATCCCTTTCCTAAATTGATAGAACCTTCAAGCAACTTACAGATTCTCTGCCTGGCTTCGTGTTTTAAGGTAGTGCTTGTCAAGCACATAAATGAAATTTTACTGATTTATGCTACATGTGATGTCAATCGATTTTCATCTTCACATAACTTTTTGTATCCTACTTTTCTCTTTTTAATGAACCTGACAAATAGCTTTTTTTTTTTTTATTCCCTAGGAATAACATAGAAGAAATCTTATTATCACAGTTGTTCATCCATCTACATATCTTGCTAGTGATAAAAGCTTCAGCTGACAGGGAAAGACAATCTGAACCTCTTGTAGTAATGCATCAAATCTCACACTTTAAATAATTATTTTCCTCAAAAAAGGAACTGCTGCAGTTGTTGATTTCATTCAGCTGAGGATGATAAGAGACAGTGTCTATTTCCACACAAACTGAGAAAAATGAATCTCATTATTTTTTATGATGTAGCAAAGAAGTAATGACCCTATGGGATCTTATTATATGGATAAAAAGTGAATTAACTGTGGCATAACCATATCGAGAGAATTACTCTAATGATCTGTTTCCTAAACTCTTATGGGTGATCTCATAACAATGCTTTCATAATCTGGGAGTGTGCACGAGAGGATAAATTGATTTTACTTTTCTAAATCCAAACTTCATTCTCAAAGCAAATCATTGAGACATTTCGTCACATACGTTGCAGAGGGAAGGAATGATTGCTGTAGGAAATGATGACACACCTTCTGTGACAGTGATAAAACTGATCCAAAGCAAAGGCATTCATATATCACCAAATAGATGCAAAAATGGAGGTGGCCCTTGTACAAAAGAGCAGGAACAGTTATTGGCTTCCTCTGACTGGTCACTGCTATTCACAGGACAGCCTGAGTGAGCTGCAGAGCTATTCTGCCTAGAAACTCAACATGAAAAGAAAATGAGCTGAAAGTTAAAAGGTGGGAACTTTTCACTTTTACAAGAAAGACTGAATATTTTAGGAGAGAGAGGGGCAGGACCTGCCATAAACCACAGCTTCTGAGAGACATGAAATTGTTGATGCTCAAATTCATTAGTCATTTATGGGTTAGAGGGTTAAGGTCCGTATCTCCCATTTTTGTTGGCTGATTTGTTACCAGAATTTGAAATAACACTATCTAGGATTTCTCATTCAGCAATTTGCTGAGGGGCAAATAAACATTCACATTGTATTTAAAGATGACTGCAATATGGCTGACTTGCCCAGGGTTAATGAGTTTCTACATACTGCTAAAACTCCTTGGAGACTGATCCTATGCTTCTTTCTGTTCAGTGCTTCCTTGTCTTGGAGTCTCAATGCTACCCGCTAAATTTGTGTAACATTAATTAGGGATGTGATCAAACAAAGTAATCAACGGTAGTTCTGCCATGTACTCTGATAATTTTAAGTCAAGGTGCAGGAGATAACACATGGATTTCAATTCTGCAGCAGTAGGATTAATGAGTTTGCTTTAAACTGGTCACCACTGATGCACACAGTGCTGGAAAGTAGAGGCTGGCTGTGTAGCAGAGGTGAGCACTGAACAGGTGTCCATGGCCATGCTCACCCTGTTGCTGGGGATCTCCTCCTTTCAGGACTTGTTCTTTTAACAACTGTTTATTACAAAATACTTGATGGAGATGAGGCTCCTTCTGGAGGTTAATTTTCTGGCTCCTGTGAAAGGACCAGCTGTTGGGTGACAGCCTGTCAGACATTTTTAAACAATCTAATACTAAAGGGCAAAAATACTGTGTCTGACAGCAGCAGCAGTTTTGCCAGGCAGCTAGTACAGCAGGTGGGTCATGAGGTACTACAGCACCATATGCTGTCTGCTACAAAAACTCTGCAAGAGGAGATGAAATCCAAAACCGAACATAATAAAAATATGGATGTAGTGGTGCCACTGTGTCCTTAGCTGCCCAATCTGGCAGGTAAAAGGGATGTTGTTCAGATATAGTCAGCACACACTTCACTTGTTAAGGAACAAAGCAATTTCTTTCTTTCTCTCATCAAGGAAGAAGTAGAGAAGAAGACAAGGAACTGGCAAAGCTAAGAGGAGCCTATGGCTGAGCCGGATAAAGATTCTGAATGAAGAGTCCTTCAGCCCTCACACTCACCAAAATGATATCATTTTCCCAGCATACCTTTTGTGTTGAAACTTTGTCACAATGAGGCACAGGGAGAGATGCTGCTCCCAAATGCTCAGCTTTGTATAGTGCTGAACATTTTGCTGAGCAGTTTGGAGAATGGTTCTTGTGCCTCAGGGCCTCCCAGCTAGGGGCAGGGTCTGGCACTCTAGTGTGTACCTTCTGAGAGCCAAGCACTGCTGCTGTGACTTCCAACACTTCTCCTGACACATTTGTTAGTTCTCCTTAGTTTAGAGCACACAGAGATTCACTAACTCCAGCACCTCTGTCCAGATAGCACAATGGTCCAACCTCAAGTGGCATGATAGCACAGGCTGCCTAGTACTGTGCCATAACTACATAATAATAAAACACACTGGGTAAGTTCATCCAGCTCAGGTTTGAAACACTAGTATTTTTTTACAGAACTGTGCTTTCCTGCCTGGGAACAATAAAACTGGTAGCAGTCATTTGAAACAGCAAGAAGCAGCTGTTTGCACTGTTAGCCTGCATAAATCTCAAGCCATTTATAACATCAGCAAACTCAACCTGAGCTATGGCTGATGTCTAGTGATAAAATCTGCTTTCCCTTTTGGACAGTATCCCTGCTCCTGGAATATTCTCAAAGAGGTCTCCTTTGTGAGGAACACAGAGAGACACACTGATTCACTGAAACAGATTCTCCTGAGGATGAAACATCATTTGACACCTCGAGCCCCACAAAGGGTGGAAAAACACATGGCAGAGACTTCTGTCTGAACTCTATGTTATTCTTCCATAATAACAAGTGCCATAAACTACGGTAGCATGCTCATAGCTTTCACATTGTCCCACAATGGGCAAGGCGTCTGAAGTTCTGAGAAATCATTAATCTAGACTGATGTTTCAGAAGTCATCCGCTCCAGTGTCATTAAGTTGACTCAGACTATGAAAAGTGGACAATTTATCTACAACTGTGTTCACTTTTTCTAGTCTGAGACAGCTCACCACGACACACTGAAAAGCTCTATCAGTTTAATCCTCTCCCAAAGCCTTCCTTCAGTCTTTCTGGGCATTGATCTGATCATTTTCCTCTTACTTTTCTTGTTGACCCATTCTTCCCTGTTACACAGGTGTCACTTTCTTTTTGCCCCATCTACTGGAATTGTAGTATAAAAGTACACGAGAGCAGAGACCTTGCTGTCTACTAACTGGTGTTTAAAACTGAGAAAACCCAGCTACAACCCTTGAGTGGTACCACACTATAAATTGTATAAATGAAACCACTATTTGACATTCAAGAGACACATGGGAGCACAGATTAAACCGCTGAGATAGAGATGCATTCTTTTTAAGGGCAGCAGGGCTCTTCTGAGTTTGTTTGACCTCCTCTCAATACAAGCTGTAGAACATCACTCACTCAGTCTCACATTTGTGTTGTTGGAGAATCAGGACATTTCCTTAAGAAAGTAATCTAGGTGCCAAATTACCTTTGGGGAAGCAACTCCCACAAAGCAAGTCTCCATTTTTCAGCAGTCAGAATGTATGACTATATCTGCAAATGCTGATAATTAAACACACTGTCCTGAAGGCAGCCTTCCTATTTTCTCCTTAATGCCTCCACTGTACCAGGATTTGAATGGGGAGGAGAGATATTCATTAACCTCCACGTCTAATTCCTCAAGTGAGACATGACAGCATGATCCAAAGTCACTGTGATAGAGTATATTGCCTTGACCTGGGAACTTCTGAGGTTTGTTATTTTCTCAGTTTCAAAGTACAGCTCATACATAGTGAAGTTTAGGTAGCTTGAGTGCCCTTCAACCACTTCTTGGTAAAACCTGTCACAAAGGCAATATATGCTATTAAAGAGTAATAACCAGGTAGAGATCAAGCTTCTCAAACTTTGCTGGCTATTAAGTCTACTATGGAGGAACTGAATACTGAGAAAAAACAAAACATTTTGAAAAGTTGTCAAAGTGCTTCAGCAGACAGGTGAGATTCAATCTCTTGAATCATTTAGACCTTCTTTATGCATATAGAGATGAATCATCCAGGGATCTCTCAGTGCATTACACAGAGAGACAAACTTAGTTCATGTACTTTGGCAGAGCTCCAAAGTAACAGAAGCACAGGGGAATCTAGATAAGGAGACTCCACACAGGAAACCATATGGGTTTTTTTTTCCTCAGCTCTTCCACTGCTTTGATGGGACCTTTGCAGAACTGTGTGGAAAAGCTGTTTGCAAACTATGGGGAAAAAACGTGAACACAGCCAATCACCTCCTCCTGCCCTCCAGTCAACTCAGATGACAATTTGTCCTAAATTATCAAAATGTTATTTTGGTTATAGTTATGTAGCTTATTTAGCCTTTTAGGGTCTGTTAATTAGTCTTCTTTGTCTAGGCTCATTAGAAAATATTCAGATGTTGCTGTTATTCTCAGAAGTCTGAAGAGGTCAATTTAATGTCAAATGCTGTACTCACAAAAATGTTGAAAGAGTTTGCCTGTTATTGCCTTTCTTTATTTTTATTCTTTTGTTCCAAGCTGTCTCCTGCAACGCTTCACTAAACTGTTTCCCACCTTTCTTTGATCTCATGGTCTTCAAGGTCTAGATTTCATTAAATATTTTCTCTTATCTTTCATTGTAAGTGAATTGCCTTGTAATTTCAGCTGGCTCATTTTTAACTCCCTCAGATTTGTCTCATGTAGTCTCTGTTGTTTATCTGACCTGAAGAGAATTTGCCTAAACTTAGTACTACTGCAATAGTGATGTTATTTTTCTGCTCTGTGACATGTTCTTTTTGCAGCTTCTTTTTTTTTTTTTTTGCGGATTTTTCAGACTGACTTATGAAACAGCCATTTGCTGATCCTCCTCTTCAACAATAATCAGTCCTGTCTCCTGTCTATTTTAATCAACCAACATGTAGTGTGTGCCTGAGGATTTGTTCCAAGTGAATAAGACGATTTCCCAAGGATGCCCCAAATGTTCCTCATTTGATCTGCCCTGGTGAGGCCTCATCTGGAGTCCTGTGTCCAGTTCTGGGCTCCTCAGCTCAAGAGGGACAGGGAAGTGCTGGAGAGAGTCCAGTGCAGGACCACCAAGATGATCAGGGGACTGGAACATCTTTCATACGAGGAAAGGCTGCGGGAACTGGGGCTGTTTAGTCTGGAGATGAGGAGACTGAGGTGAGATCTTATTAACATTTATAAATATCTAAAGGGTGAGTGTCAGGAGGTTGGGGCATCCCTTTTTTCTATAGTAGTAACAGGACAAGGGGTGATGGGATGAAGCTGGAACACAAAAAGTTCTACTTAAACATAAGAAAAAACTATTTCACTGTTGAGGTGAGGTAGCCCTGGCACAGGCTGCCCAGAGGGGTTGTGGAGGCTCCTTCCTTGGAGGTCTTCAAGACCCACCTGGACGTGTTCCTATGCAACCTGATCTAGGTGAACCTGCTTCTACAGGGGTGTTGGACTAGATGATCTCTAAAGGTCCCTTCCAACCCTACCATTCTATGATTCTATGATTTACATCTCTCTTCATTGTCACTATTGTCTTCAAAATTACAAAGGTACAACACAAGTTTCCTCAGATGGCTTTTTAACTTTTTTTAAAGGAAATATGCTGAGAATTTTCCATGATTTTAATGCTTTTGATGCTCAAAGATGTTGGAAATTTGTAATTACAAAATTCTGGCTCGCTTGGAGTTTTTGCCTGTTATTTGCCTTATATAAACCAGTAACAGTAGCAGAGCCACTAATGCACTTCATGATATTTCTGATACTTTACTGAACTGAAGATCAAATCTAATACAAACCCTATTCCTTTGTCACAAAGCAATTTTTTCCTCTAGAGAGATGATGAACAAGCTTTCTGGTGTGCTATCCAATAACTCAGCTGGTCACAAGGCTTCTATATGGCCATAAACCTGGATCAGGAAAACCTGAGTTACCCTGAAGGACTGGTAGAATAATGAGATATGAAAATGTCATGGCAGAGATAAAAGGATTGGATAGATACTGTCATAATAGCTTGGATAAAATTAAAAGTGTTATCAAATTTTGTGCTTCAGGATATGAAGTGAACACCAGCTGAGTTCAGGAATAAGTCCTTCCTCTGAGCAACTTATACCCTTGAGCACAAATAGTGATAGACCTTTTAATTTTATTCTGATTGGAATAATTGGTGACATGGTTGCAATTTTTCAACTTCCTTTGCTGCAAACGGCTTTGACGATTCTCAGATATTAAATAAACCAGTGTTATTTCGTGGTTTAAAAATTCCCTTGTTTTGACAGGCTTGGAATTGCTGTATGAAGACAGAATTGATTTCAACTTCATCCTGCCTAGAGAAAAGTTTGGCAACAATTCTCAGCAGCAAGGACATTTCCATATCAGTTTGCCAAATAGAGTGATATCCAAATTTCAGAATTCATCAGTAGAGGATCAAACATCTGATAAAATTCTGGGAGATTCAGTTACATGGGCATTTTAGAACAGCTTGATCTCTCCTTTTCACCTCCTTTCAAGTGTGCCTTTAGAAACATGAAAGATTTAGGAACCTTTAAGCTCTTCTGAAGTAACTGCTTTTTCAAAAGCAAGGTCATATATCTTGCAAACACAAAGATTCACTGTACCTAATATGACAGAAGAAGGTGATTTTGTCAGAGCCACTCTAGTTTAGGCCACCTAAAGTTTTAACCCTGCACAGAATGAATAAACAAGATCCTTCATTTTGTTATACCTCAAGTCTCACTTGTCTGATGACTTGTGCAGGATGCATCCCAGAGGCACAAAAGGTGTCCATAGAATCTTGACAAAGTCCAGTACTCCTTGCACATCTTTCTGAGTGAGTGGTACAATTTGAAGACCTGGGTCGGTAAAGACATGTTTTTCAAAAAGTATTTGCAGAAAGGTATATAATAATATGAGAAGGACAATGAACTTTAAAACAAGGTGCTGTGATAATTACAAGGAAATAAACAAGATAAGAAAGGTGCACACATCTGCTTTAGTATTTCCTTAGCAAAATAGTGTGAGGCTGAAAGTTCAGATCACATGACTGAGTGGTTTATACTTGCTGTCTCCACACCATCATGACTGTTTTGCCTGTGTTGCCTGTATAGACAGGCAGTTCCCTGTACTGAACTTAAATCTCCTAACTATTCTGATGTCAGGCATGAACAACTTCCCCAGTTTAAAAACTGTAAATGATCTGAACCCACAAACTACTGTTTGGCCACCCAGAGTCTAAAATAGAAGACACGTAACAAAAGATATGTAGAAAAATAATAATCATCATCATATTACTATTATCCAAACAAGAAACTGGATAGAGAAAGGCTCCAATTCTTGAGAACACCAATATTGTATCCTCTTGTGCCTATTTTGAAGGTCATCAGTCTAGGCAGAGCTGATACAGCTATGGAGTTGTTCAGACCTGCAGCAAGTATTTCAGTAGAGCATTTTATAAGGTAGATGAACACTGTCCAAAACTGAAAGACAAACTTCTCTAAGAGTAATGATTTAGGTTTTCACTCCAAAAATGGTAGGACATCATCCACAAATCAAGTGTTCCTAATAAAAAACTTGGAGCCCAATCACTTCTGATCAGGTGTTCATCGGCAGGGTTTAGGGACCAATCTGCTCTGTAAAGCAGCATTGAAATGTCAAAGGTAAATGTTAAAAAAAAACACTCTAAAATAATCTTGCTAGACATGTGAACTTTCATGTTCCTATTTTTTGTGTGTGGGAGCCATTCAGTTTGTTTCACATTCATTTTTTGTGCCACAAAGCTTTTCTTCTGACTAGCAAAGAAAACTAAGCCTGAAGGAGACAAAGGAAGAATTACAAAACCAATTTATTTCAGAGTAAAAGAAATAAAAATGTAATATAGCTCCCAAATAAAATATTTTCAGCTTCCTTTATTTGTTTCTTATTTACCTCAAGTAATAATGAATAAATTTAAAAAAGAAAAGAGACAGGAACCATACTATTTCTTAAAAAAATTCAAAATCATCCGCTGTGCTGATGTAAGTATTAAACATAAAACTGATGTAAAGGAACAGTAGCTACTGTTTATTTTCTTCTAGAGAGATATTTTCTTGCAATGGAAGCAATTAGTGTTCTCTGAAGAAACACGAAAACACCAGAGAGAACAATATTTGTCTGAAAACAAACAGGGTGGAAATACTTTTTGATCTAGAAAGACATCTTAAAGTGCCTTCTAAAACTGGAGAAACAGAGAGAGAGAGAAAGGGACTGCTTTGGTTTTCCAGAAAAACATAAAGCAACTTTATTCTTGAAACTTATTTCTTGAAAATGCTGCTGTTCTGATTTTTTCCATTCATATAGTCTGCTGAAAATGTTCTGTTTCTGTTTCACTCTGCCAAAATTTTCAGCTGAATTATTTCCTTTAAACAGTAAAGAAAAAGATGCTTCTGAAGAATATTTTAAAAATACTATTGCTGCTGGTTGAGATCACTTACTTAGAAAGACACGTTTCTTTTCCTCTCATGTTTTTTAAGTTCTTGCAGGAAGATTGATGTTTGTTTTCACTCTGAAGTTACTTTTTTCCCTCTTTTGGGATGCATCTTCTTCTCTCCTTGAGAGACTATTGTTTGTATTAGATCAGCCTTGAAGACAAATGTGACACTGCTGTGGGAGAACTTTTAGATATCTGTGATTCTATCAAGCTATTTGCCTGCCCCTGTGCTGAGATATTATGGCTTGATGCACTCAGGCATTGCTGCTACAGTATTAGCTCTCAAGTGGCTGAATGAATATTGCAACAATGACAATACTATGAGAACAATCCACCTGAGTAAAATCAGCATAAAAGTAGCTACAGCCCTACAAAACCAATGGCTTCCTTGCTGCTACATAGAGGTCTTGACATCTGTGACACTGGTAATTTTATTCCAGAGATCATTTGAGACTTTTGCACATAGGGCATCCGATTAATGGGCAATGAATGAATGATACATCTTCAGAAAATGTTTTCTCTGTGCCCAGAACCACTAGCAAGATATGTAAGAGATACACAGCCCACATTTCGGGCACTCAGCTTAGGTGACTAGTGTCCCAAAACACCCAATTTAGTTGATATACCAGGACAAGCTTCTCCAGACAGCAAGTTAGAACAAGCACTGCAGAGATGGCAGTGAGTATTTCTCATCATGTTAAAGGAGAATTGGATCATAGCTGTTTATGTGTTACACTTGACTATAAAATCTCTGTTGTCCGTCTGGTGCAATCAGAGAATGAAAGCATATATCTATGCTATGAGATACTGAACATATTAAGGCACCCAAGCAGTTACCTCTGGGACTAAACAAAATGACAACACAATAAAAGCAAATGAAAGGAGAAACAGAAACAGTAAGGCAAGAGAAAACAAGTCAAGATGTTACAAATATAAACACTTTTCAGTCCTTCTGTGATATTCTTCATATGTATTCTGCACTGGTTCAGCTGCATTGTTCTGTTTGATTAACACCATGTGAAGTTTACAAAGAGCTTAAATAAGTCCAGCAGAAGCATCCTATGATCATCCTAAGCTGTGGTATTGCACATTGCAGAGATCTAGATTGCTAAGGATGGCTTGTGCAGGGCACCTTAATAGCAGTACAAGCCAACCTAGCTTACAGTATGGTACTCTAATTAACAGATAATATACCAGAGAAGGACGTTAAAGATCTATGTCTATTTTTCCTTCAAGTCACTGCACTTCTGTAAAAGAATCTGGAAAGATACAGCTCTGATCTGTGTATGGATGGTTTTAACCTCTGTATGGTTTCATCCTGATGGAGTTTTCCTCCTCATTTTCTATTCCTTATGTATTTTGGGTATTCATCCAGAATCAGAACTAAAAAATGAGACATTGCAACTCTGGAGGTGTTTCTCTCTGGAAACAAAGACATGGGAAATTTCATGAGAAAGCATGTTGTGAAACTGAGATGGGTTTAGGGAACTTGAAAGATGGCTTAGACAAAGCTTCACATTGGTAGTTATTTATGCAAATTGAATGTAAACTATTAAATCCTGCTAATTAATTTCAATTATGTCTGTGCCTATACTCCAGCAAAGCAGCTGTTACTGAGGAACTGAAATCTTCACTGAGTTTATTTTGAGGGAGATCTAGTTTAAGCAGGCTCCCAAGGAGTTTGCATCTTCTGAAATTACTTTAAAATGTGGACTAAAGTATGATAAGTGGGATTTACTTCAAAAGCACAACTCTGATGCGAGAAAAATTGGTAATGTACACATGCCTGAAGATACTCTGCAAGGAAATCTCACATCTGAAAATGCTTTGTATTTTGAGGGGCATTAAAGACAATAAGAAAATGGATTTTTACCAGGAAAAGAATAAATCAAGATTTCCTAAGCTCCAAAACATTTACCTGAGCTTTCTATTAAGGAATATTGATGATATAATTTGTTTTTCAAACAAAATATGCCAAGCTATTTTGATTCTACATTTCTTGGCTCTTTGCATTTCACTCAGATTATTCAGTCAACTAAGTTCCCAAATCTTCGCTCTGTGCAGACTCTGCTTTTGAAAAACAAGATCCATCTGTTAGATGCAGCCACCAACACCACAAAAAGGATTATCTGGCATGATATTTTTCTCTTTTTCATTCACAATCTTGGGAAGACCCCAGAACTTCACTCATTATAAGAAAAAAGTTTTCCATTTTCATGGAAGAAGTGCCCACTTGACAAGTAGCACTAAGGTTCCCCAGAGCTTGTAGGCACTCTTTATAGCCATCCTAGAGAGGCAAACACTTCATGAGTGTTTGAGTCATGACTTCAACTAATCAGAAACCAAATGAGGACAAAGCAATGACTACTACACTGTCCAAGAACTGAGCAAACAACCCAAGGATTTCCTCACTTTTAGTTCACATAGAGATAGGGTTTACATTTAACAGTGGATGAAAAATAACAGCCAGGCATGTGGATTTGGTAGCTATGAAATCTCTAACTCCCTGTTAGAGCTTTTCCATGTGTAAAAAAGAGCCTGACCAAAAAGCTATTCTTGCCTGCTGATCTAAAGGAGTGTCACCACTACCATCAGAAGTATTGTTAAGCTGACACACAATGTAAGAACATGTTTTGTACAGTAGAAATAGGGGACACATACACAATCAGTACAGGAGTAAAACATACTGTGTTCAAAATAACTGGCAGCTTCCAGCTGAGCACCCAAAGATAACTTCATCTGAATTCAATGGTCATTCGGTGTCTGCAACACCCCTGGGGACAGACAGAAGATTTGATTTCTCCAAGCCTGTATGCCTTTGTGATAAAAATAAGCTGGGAGAACACTACTTTGCTGAAAAGTTTTCTATTCAAACGTGATGCATGTAATCAAAGCCATTTTTGTCAAACTCAAAACTCGGGTTAGAAACATGCACATCTGTCACAATCTGACATGTTCAATGAAAAAAGAAATACAAGGTTGAAATCTTTGCATGGTGGTTATTTTTACCTAGACAATAAGTCAAAATACAAAGGAAGGAAAGAAGAAATGCAAACATGCAGGGACTGTCAAGAGCATGTCAAAGCTGCAGTGCCAAAGATGAAAAAATCAGTGCAAAAGCTTTTTAAATTCATACTTTTCTTCTTTAAGCCTCAAAAGCTGTAATAATAATTCTTGAATATGTTATTTGTATGTTACCTAAAGATTTATTAAGTTTATTTATAAAAAACTCAAGGAAAAGCTCACTGATAAATTCCCACAGATGGTAACAGCCCTTGGAATAAGTTTTAGTGATGGGAATTATTTAGAACACTTCACAAATCTGGGCCTGTTGCTATTGCCTTAAAATTTCAGGAACCAGGGAATGTATTGTTGAAATATTCTTTTAGACTCTGCTGGAGTTTTATTATAATGGAGATAAAGAGGGCTTTTGGCTAATGATATCATATACCTTTGTTGTAGGCTGCTTTGCTCTTAAAGTTTCTTTGTCTTGAGGGTAATTTTAGTTAAACAGCAGTTATCCAGGCTGCTGAGGAAATCCAGATGGCTGCTTTAGAGTTGCTTGAGATGCCATATTGGTACTAGCTAAAAATAGTGTCAGTAGTTGCAAAAGCAAATTTTCTCTTATGAAGGTAACAGTCTGCTTTACAGTTAGGGGACGTTCCAAATCGCAGGCATTCAGCTGAGGCCACAAAACCACTTTAAACTGCCTTAAATCCCCAAATTCCCATTGTATTTCAGTGGAGTCAATTATTCCACTAATTTTTGAACAAAAATCCCCAAAACTGCAGAGGATAAAAGAAGCTGGATCAAATATCACATCCTTTAAATAATTTGAGTTGAGTTGAAACCTTGGTCAGCTTGATTCCATGGCAAGTGCTTCTTTTAAAAGCCTTCCTTTCAGAGCAACAGAAAAAAATCATCCTGTCAAACTAACAAAACCTCAGATGAACAAACATTTAAAACTTAAGGTAGTAAGGAAGGCTTTCATTTTAACACTTGCTCTTCTCTTTCTCTTCACGGATAAAGAAATGTTTGTAATGCTGCTCCTTCTTTGACTGTCTGCTCTGTTCCTAATAAAGGTGTCTTTAATTGTCCTTTTGCGAGACAGACAAAATGAGCTGCTTAAGCATACTCTCTTAAGAGTATGAATATGTTTTCTTGGAGACAAAAAAAACCACAGAGAATGAGTAAGAAAGAACAGAAAACATAAATGTTCCGCTTCTGTTTCTGCAGACCATTGCACAAAATGCCTATGTAAGTGAGAAAGAGGTTCAATAAATGTCCTTATCAGCTGCCTAGACCTGGGTAAATAAACACCACTGACAGGCTATTTAAGACATAACTGTCTTTCTGGTCACAGACTGAGAGCAGTACAGCCAGACATACTCTGTTTTGCTCAAACTAGATCCTCTTCTTTAGTAAAGGGCAGGGAGGGGTGAAAGGAAACAGACGAACAGAAAGAGCACACACTCAAAGGTGTGTAGCAGTGGGAAGATAGTAAACCTCCAAGTGAGAAATACTAATTTGTTACATGGTGCACTTTAGTCAGGGTTTCACTGAAGGTCAGAGAAATAAAGGCTGAGTGATACTCTGGTGCACGTTGTGGTCTCAGAAGCTTGTGAGGAGAGCAAAAAGGATGGAAAAGGTTATTTACTTGACCTCATCTGTACTGGTGGTCACAGCCACAAATTTGAAAATCTCAGAAGAGATGTTTTCTCCATCCTCCACTCAACTCACATTCCTTTCTTATGTTTCTGTTTAGTTCAGGAATTGTCATTTATGTATCAGCAGGACCTAAGTTGAGTGGTAATATGGTACAAACAGATTTAACACTTGATTATGTCTGTCTTTCCATATCTAATTTTAAGCTAACTTTATAAATAATTTTAAGTTGTACTTTTTTAATCTTGGTCAATATAAAGTGTTAAGTCTATGCTCCACATTTAACTTTGAAAACAGCCACATCTCCTTTTGAAAGTTTTGCAGGAAGCTTTTGCTTTTAGATTTTCATTTATTTCCTTACAGTCAATATTCTTCCAAAAAAAAAAAAGCCTAAGTGATGCAATGTATTTAATCTGCACAACTACAGTTATTGATTTGGCATTCAAAAACTATTTATGACCAGATTTACATCCTTCCCTCCATTAATTTAACTAGTCTTCCACAACCATAGCCTCCAGAGATAAACCTATATGAAGAAATATGTTCTCTATTAGTTTCATATAGAAAAATCAATGTAGTGTCCCAGAACTTGGTGTTAAAGCTCATCTTTCTCAAATTTAAACAAAATTCCATTCCTCTAAATGTCACGATAGTATTTCATGTTGCAGCCTCCAGTGGCATGAAAAGAACAGAAACTGAATGGCACCTGAACCAGGCAGAGACTAAACACTCTCTCAGCACACACGGCAGTTCTGTTCTTACAATCTTCTGCCATCCTTCCTGCCTTACCAGGGGACATCGGAGTGATGCTGCTCTACAGCTGGAGTACCTCATCCTATGCATGGGGAGTGCTATGACACAAAGCTCAGAAATGTCTGTTTTGTCCATCATAACAGTAACTGGACAACTCATTGGAGACATAAACAAAAATGACCTTTGATAATATTGACAGGATCTCCAGGACTTAGGAGCGTCATTAACTGTCACGGCATTTATGGCTGCTCTGCTACACCAAAAAGCATGACAGTCTCTTGATTACATTTCCAATTTTGAGTTTGGAAAACTAATTTATGGAAATCATATTTGAAAATATTGCATCAGAGAGGTTTTTTAGTAGAGTTGATTGTACATTAGATGTATAGGACACTGCATGGACTTATTCCAAACACAAAGAAAAAAATAGTTTTCCTTTATTTCAATTAAGTAACCAGTTTTCTACAATCATATTTCAGACAACTGAGTTGTCCAGAGTTTTTCTGTTTCTCATGTCAGCCTCCTGAAGTAGTAAGGCAGTCTTCCCTGCAGTCCAACACTCAGATTTTGCTGCTGTGATTCCAAAAAAAATGTGTGAATAGGGTGGGATTCAGTTGCCCACACTTAGATTAGTTTAAAGCCATCACAAGAATGCAGCCTGAGTCTAGTGACAACAGCACTCAAGTACTTTGCTGCATATTCGGTCTCATTAGACTTGTTTTCTTCAGGCCTGTCTCTCTTCCTACCTTTCCTGTTTCTTTTCCAGAAGCCTTTAAGTAGAATGTCAAAACAAACAGTACTCAAGTGGGAGACAAACATTTGATTCTGTGATGTTAAAGTGAGTTTCAGATGAGGCTAAACTATCCCACAATGCCCCAGAATGCATCTGAATTCACCTAGGAAAAATCTTCCATGAAAATGAAATAGCAACCTAAATCTACAGAGAGCTGCTAAATCACTTTGATATTGCAGCTGATATTACTGTCTTTAGAAAAGCTCTGCAAAGGCCTTCAGAAAAGCATGAGGAAAGTAAGCTGAGACATAAACATTAGGATTTTTCTGTGCAGAAGGCCAAGGTCATGGTAAGTGTTTTCCTATTTTTCTGTTTTTCATGTTCCGTGAAAAATCAATATTCCTCTCAGACATGTTGTACATTGAGTTGCATAGCAGTATCTTTGCACTGCATGTACCTGACACTCTTTGAAGCTGCTGGAGGCTTGTCTAGAATTCAAGATTCTGAATTAGAAAGACTGCATTAGAAACTTCAAACAAGATTTACTTTCTTCAGTTGAAAGCAGCGGACTTATTCCCTTAATTTTTTTTCAGGGTTGGGTCATCCGTTTAGGAGGGCAACAAAATGGACCAGTTGGGGCATCATGTTCTGACCAGGCAATAGGAAGTGAGCCAATTGCTGCAGTGAAGTTGGAGAACATTTGAGAGATTGCATTGACATTGTGAAGACCAAGTGACTCGCATCATTGGAAAAAAGAGTGATTCTCACCAAGACTAATAGTAGTCTTGCTGTATGCATGGGGGCAAAACAAGACACAAAACAAAATTGCACATGCAAATTTCCAACATTCTGTACTGCTCTTAAACATATAGAATCCATTACCCAGCTGACATTTCTATTATGTGTTTAAGAGCTGCAATATGATCTCTAAGTCCCACTTAAACCAAGAGAAAAGGGATGGCGTTTTCACATTATATGTCAAAACAAGCTCAAAATGACACCTTCTACATAATTTATTCTGCCTCCCTTGGTTACCATGCAATACATGACCAGAACAAAAAATCAGTGGGAAAGCATTTTCTCACCTAAAGAAAACCCACCACATTTTGAGACATTTCTTCTTTCCATATAAAGACACCACAGAAAAGACGTGACAATTTTCATAAATTGAAAATCTCCCAAAAACTAGATCAAATTTTGCCTAATTTTGTACTTTGTTTTTCCTTTCACCAGAAATGAAGCTATTTCTGTAAATTAAAAGAAATTTTAAAACAAAAAGCAAAGCAAAAAGTACTTCCAGAGTATAAGAAAATCTTTGGTTGTTTCGTATGTCAAGATCAAGTTTTAGATCATTTTCACATCACCTTATTGAAAGAAATGGCATGTGAAATTGAAGGCAAGGTACCTCAAGATCGGCTGTAATTTTGTCACAAAATGGGACTTTTTACCTGAAAGCCAGAGTGAAGTGAATGTGACTTGACAGACAGGTCAATCACAGAATGACTGTGAAGGCTGATATGATGCCACTGTGAGGAAGGCTGATGCAAACCTACCAGACTGTTCTGCAGCCCAACATGTATAATGATGTGCAGAGATGCTCTCTAGTCTCCTGTATACCAGATATCTACCAACTAGTTGCCTGTGCTGGAAAAGGACTCAGTGATATAAGTAGATTCAGAGTTATACAGCAAAACCTATCAAATTGATTTAAAAATAGAATATATGTTGACCTCATCTCTTTCCTGAAGCAGGTTAAACTTCAACAAAAGCTTTATTTTCTAACATATGTATCTAAGTTCCTGCTCAACTCATATAAACCTCTCAGATACTACTATCCTTTGAAGCTATATTCATTTGCTTTAGCTAGGCATTGCGCCATCTCTTCATCAACTCGGTCTCAGTTGATTCATCTTTCTTATTACATGGGAAAATGAATCTGAAGAACAAGAAAGAAATCTAAAAAGAGGATAATATCTTATTAATTAAAAAGAGACATTAACAGATCAGAAGGCAAAAGAACTTTATTGCAGTTCCTGCAGCATTGAAATACAAATGACTAAAGTATGTGTTACCATGCATTTTTACCTCTGATTTTCTCTTCTATCACCCAACCTATGATTTAACCTTCTAGTTAGAGCTCTTGGCAGCTATGTACTACTCTGGCTTGTGTAATACTCTGACTGAGGACACGGGAGACAAGTGTCCTCCAACGGCTTAGTACAAAATTACATCTACTGCAAGCACAGCTGACAGCACTGAGATGGAATTTGCTGTGGAAACTCATTCCCCATTATCAATTATTCAGAATTTTGGCTGCTATATGTAGATGAAATTTTACACATTATGTCTTTCTGCTGCCCCAAGACTGGCAGACTGTGGGTAATTGAAACCAAAATGATACTTTTGTTATTGTTGAAATAATGGTGAAGGGAAAATATGTTACACTGGCTTGATTGTGAAGAGTCCTGGTGTTCATTTCTTTGAACACTGACTTTTCATCACCCTCTGGAAATGCCATTTACATTTTGGAACAGAATAAACAAACTCTCGTCATTGTCTTCTGCCATTCATCTGAAAAACCTCTGCAAATCTGATCACGTTAGAGCTGAAAACATGCAATTTACACAGAACATGTTCTCTAGGAATTCCATATTCTGCTACTCTAACCTCCAAATTATAATGCTCTGGTCCAATTTCAGAGCTTTGCTCACCACATTGAGGCATGCTAAAGTCTAATGTACTAACAGTTCTGTGGAGTTTGCTTTTAAAAATGTTATCAATGACAGTGCACATTTAATAAAGCAGGTTTTAATGAGCTACAATTAATTGTAGAATTAATTTAGTAAGGGAAGTTGTTTATAAAATTTAAATATTTCTGATGATATTGTGGTTTTTTCAGTTTTAGTAACTGGCAAAAAAAAGATGGTCAAGAAAAAATGGGTAAGGGTGGGTTGAAACAATCCCTTACAAACAAAACTGGACATGTATAACAGAAGGAGTTAATGATAAATGGTAACAGATCTTGTGACCCCTATGCATTAGGCTGGTACCTCTATGCAGCAAAATTAAGGTACTGTATTTGGAAGTGGTAAGATGAAGACAACAAAATAAGATGACCAACAGCACTGACAGACCTGAGCTGATACATTAACAATTCCACCTTCATTTGTCCTCTCCTTTGGGACTGGCAAAATGACATAATTGCAGTTTCTGCATGCATCTGTTTGCTTGGCTTATCAGATAAGTAATTTCAAACAGAGCTGTAAAACTTGTAGACATAGTACTTGTACAGTATCTTTTGCTTTGGAAACATCTTAAGTAAATCACCCTCATCAAATTCAATTCAAGTGAATTCCTTCAACAGCTATGAGTGCTAACCAGATGTGTTCACACATTGTTAAGGGCATACAGCAAAAATATGTGGAGAAGAAAAAAAGATCTGGGGGTAATTTGAAATGAACAAAATGAAGTGCATGCATGCAAAGGAGGAAATATCTCCCCAAATCCCTCTAAGTTGTCCAAGATTTCCATAGCTCTTTTCACCGTCTGGAAAAAATAAAACTGTGAAACAGTCATGGGAGGTAAAGTTTTACTGGCTGTCTTCTACGGAAAACTTAATAAGAGCTCAAGAACAAACTGTTTCTTTCTGCAAGAAAACTGGGAATTTCTGCAGAAGGGCTTCTTGTTCAAGTGAGGGGCTTCTTAACAAACTGATGAAATAAAATGCAAAAAGAGAACACTCAAGAAGCAGGGAGAAAGAAGACGGGCAACAGGAATGTGAAAGTACTGCTTTAGCAGTGCTGAAAAGAAGTCCAAAGCCCAGCTGGAGTTAAAACTAACAAAGGACATCCAGAGCAAAAAGAAGAGATTCAACAGATATGAGTTTCAAAATAGCTTCTGGAAAAAGTTGGGTCTGCTGCTGAATGAGGAGACAGCATAGTGATGGGTGAACAAGAGAGGGAAGCTGATGTGCTCACTGCCTTTCTTGCCTTGATATTACTATGTAAAGCCTGCTGCTGTACTTAAACACATACCGGTACAGCCTAGAAAGATGGAGACCGTCATCAGTGGGTGAGGAACAGGACCTGCACTGCCTAGTCACAATGTAGATTGCTGAGTCTGGTTACTCTAAATTAGTTTTGGGTTTGGTTTTTTTTAACTCTAGTCATTATTTCTCTAGGCAGTTTTACCCACAGGAACAGGAAAAGTGAAAAGAGAAAAGGATAAAGCAATCCATAAGCAATAGTTGTTCAAATCTTATTCTTATATGAGGCACAGTATTTATGGGGATAATGTATTCATATATCCATGGGGAATTTGTGTGCCCAGCCTGAGAGGCTGGGATAAGCACAGCTGCAGCACTTCGAGCATGAAAAAATACCTGGCTCTTCTTTTCTCCCTTGTCCCTCCTGCTCACAACTCCTTCCTTCCCAAAATTAACTTTTGAATTGAAAGTTCAAAAGGTGTCAGGGCTAACAGGGCTTACTCATGCAAATCAAAGGCCAAAGAAACACCCAGCAACCTACCCAGACTCATACCATCCACATTAATAAAAAAGACAGTCAAAATGCAGTGATTAAGTCATTAGTTATGAAAGCTCTTCATGTTCTGTCGACTCCTTTTCTGTGCTTGGAGAGCAGTGTGCTACTCTGAATCATAATGATGTAAAAAAATCCATTCTGAAATCCACAGTTTCACTTTAATATGACATCTGCAATGACTAAGGTAGCACTATATATCCTAAAAATACAACACAACAGTTCTGCTCTTTCACCTTAAAAACCTCACTGCTGAAACATCCTGTATACTCATTTAAAATCCAGATGTTAATGGACTCTAGAGTTGTTTTGGTAGGAAGCTGGTAGGAAAAGTGTATTGGATATGGTTTCTCTCGAGAAAAGAGGGAAGGAAGCTTCTTTCCTGAAGAGTAAAAGCTCTGGGCAAGAAGATGGGAATGGTGATTTCCTGTTTGGCAGCTGATAATACGAAAAGTTTTGGACAGCAGGAAATCTTTCTGATATACAAAGTTCTCCTTTTGCAAGAGCACTTTCACTACAAGAGGAGATAAGGTTTAAGTCCCAGCCTACCTTACTGTAAGCTTAATTGCAAAACCAATATTTTCCTTAGGGGACTTCCCTGAGCCACAAATCTATCCACTTTTCCAATGCTGTTGGCTTTGTATCCTTCTTGCTGTTTGGTTTGATAATTGCCAACTTTATGCGGCCAGTTTTGCCACAGCTATTCCTGTGTGCTGGATGCTCAGCTGATGTGAGTATGTATAGCTCCAGGGCTGTTGACATGAGTAAACAGATTAGACCCATGTCTATCCCTGGACAACTTCATTCTTTACAGTCCAAAAGTTCTATCCTTTCTTTGATCAGTATTTCAGGAGAGCAAGTTTTGTCCCGAATAATTAGCTTGAAGAAGTGGCTAGGTTGGTGTGTGTTGGTATTAATACTTCACATTGGTGGTGGTTAAAAGTCTGTAGATAACTTTTGTAAGATGTAGAGATACATGGTTACGAGTATATAGAAAATTGATCAAAAGAAGACTTTATGTCAGGCAAAGAGATCAGAGATGGAGAGACTTGCCAAGAGAACTTTATTTCCACAGTTCACACCAGTTATCACACAAAGACACTGCTTTTTAACATGATACACTGCTACTCCCTCAGTCTTATCCAGGCAGCATCCAGCCCTGAAAGTGATGGATGCACTTTGCAGAAGTAAGAGGTAGATATAGCCAAGCAATTATTATAACTTATGTAGTAAAAAGAGTCTAATGAGGATGGCAGAGACCTCACTGTGAGCTTCTCATAAGGATGGATAATGCTTCTTGCCTAACTGAACTTACCACCTGCCCATGGAAACTGGCTGTTACCATGGCAGGTGGAAGCGTGGCTTATTTGATAAATGCAAGTGAAATATTCCATAATCACAGTGAGAAAGCAGAGGACTCAAAGATGTTTCAGAAGGAGAATTTCTAGCTTCACATGATCAAGAAGTATATATGACCTCCTTGAGGATGACTTTCTATTTTGCATCTCATCATCCAAGGACAAGTGCATTACATGCAAGATCATGTGAATATTACAAATAATATGCCTGCAGTGATTTTTCAGCGACTGTCATTTGTACCAGATGATTGCTTTGTTCAAAGATCCTATTTCCAATCTTGACTAATCTATTTAAAGTTAACAAAGAGATGAATACAGAAAATATTCTGAAAGGGATCTGTGTTCAAGAAAAATATTTCACAGTCTGCCGTGAAGACTTCAGATGATCTTTAAATAATGAGCCAATAAAAATACAAATTGATATTCATATTATCCCCAAGTGTACAAAAATTACATTAGTGCTAAGAATGTTTTATTATTGTATTTTTTGTTTCTAAACTGGAAAGTGTCTGTGTATCTACATTATAAGCAAGGACATATGTATAAACAGCCAGCTGCCAGGAGAGCCTCAGGAACACCTCTTGCTAAGAAGTTGTATTTGCAATAATAAAAACTACTTGCATTGAACCCTTTTCCCTGGTACCCAACTAGCTCTCAGATACAAACCAGAGCTATGGCAAAAGAATTATATTCTAATTATCTTTGCCAAGTGTGCTCACATACTCGAGTGAAATTCTTGTGTGAATTTATTCTCTACAGCAAAAGAAGGCTCACTGAAATAGATTTTGGACGGTACATCAGTAAGGCTCATTATTTTCTCTCCTCGGTAGCAACTGCATCTTGCTGGAGGGTAGCAAAAGTAACAGGCTTTAAAATGATGGTGAGCAGTGTGTATCTGAGTCTGTGGTGGAGAAAGATGCCCCTAATTTTAGCTGGGCACACAATAATAATCCCATCCAGACTGCACTCAAACAGAGTTCAGACAGCCTAAATTTGGAAAATCTCTGTCCCTAAGAAGACGAGTCTAAATTCCAGTGAAAAAGAACATCAGAAGCTGAACATAGAGGGTTGTTTGCAGGAGACAGGCAACAGACACACAGACAGAGCATCCAAGGGGGGTTAAAATAAAGAGATATGCAAGGTCACTGATAAACCTATGTAGCTAATAGCTCTCCCAAACCCAGTTTCATTGAACTTGTGTCAAGTATGTTGGAGAATGGTCAAAATTAATTGAAAGAATTCATAAGAGGAAAAATCTCAAATCTAGAATATTTCCAAAGTCTGCAGGTTATGATTTTTTTTCTTAGAGATGAGCTACTCTAAACCCTAAACAGAAACTAACTCAAATTTCACACTTTTAAAATACATAGTAGGCCAAATCAGTTGCAAATACCTCTGAAATGAGACCTTGAACATACAGTTTCTGAGGCTATCTGAAAACACCAGTGAAAATTTTTTTATAGAATTTTCTTTTAAGCTGGTCAGAAGTTTAATTTTTTTTCTTTAAATTACAGTGCTTGGAACCAGTTGATTATGAAACAATATCCTCCTGTAGTGAAAAATAATTTCCATTTGTGAGGGTTGCAAGGATAAATATTTTTAAATTAAAAAAGATACAGGAAATAAGTCAAAAGGTAAAAAATATCTGTCTTTAAAAAACCATAAAAAACAACAACAACCCAAATGACTTTCTCATTTTTAAGTTCAATGCATGATTATTGTGTATTTACATTTGGTTACACTATTTAAAAACTTCATTAATCAATTAAATGAACCAGTCATCATTTTTACAGCCCTAATCTGATGCTGGTTTTTTTGAAAGCAAAAGAAAATCTGGGGGTTCAAAAAGAAAAAAATACTTATGTGTACCTAAGTATTGTATCCTAGTGAGAAAGTTTTTTCTTCTTGCAGCAGTTGAAACTTACTGAGCTTTGAAATACTTTGCTTAAGTAAGCATATGCACATATTTGTTTAAGCTACTGCTGTTGATAGTTTGATCTATGAATTTAATATTTAACATATTTCAACTTTTCCATCTCAGGTCAAATAGCCAGCCATTTGCATTTAAATAGATTACCAGCATATATTCTTGTTACTCTATGTGCTTTTCATGTAGCTGATTGATATGAACACTTCTTCTGATCCAGACAGGATTTTAGTAATCAGGGCAGGAGACAGGTTAATATACTAAAAATTAGACTTAATGCTGTTCCCATATATATTATCACACTAATATCCAGTCCTTATATGGAGCATCTTTTCCTAGACCATTCTCCTACTGCACAGAAAGGAGGCTTGAAGGGCAGGCTGATGTAGCAGCTTGGTGTAACAGAGAGATACCTAATAAAGATGATGACTGGAATCAGTCTTGTTTCAGTTGGAAAATACTTTTAAGGTCATTGAATCTAACCACTAATGTCACACTACCAAGCTCACCATTAAACCATGTCCCTCAGCACCTCAGTTATTGGATTTTACATATCTCCAGGGATGAAGACTCCACCACCTCCCTGGGCAGCTTGGGACAGGCTCTAAGTGAAGTTCTTCCTAACATCCAATCTAAACCTCCTCTGGTGCAACTTGAGGCCATTTCCTCTTGTCCTGGCAACTTGTTACTTGGAAGAAGAGGTCAGCTCCCACTTTGCTACAGTCTCCTCTCAGGTAGTTGTAGAGAGTGATCATGTTTCCCCTCAGCCTCCTCATCAGAACTGTGCTCAAGACCCTTCAGCTTCCTTGCCCATCTCTAGACATGCTACAGTACTTCAGTGTTTTTCTTGTAGTGAGAGGCCCAAACTCAAACACATACTGTGCTCCCTTGCCCATACTGTGCTCACATACTGAATACTGTGCCCTCCTGCAGTTAACTCTATGCCAGCAATACTCCTGCCTTTGAAACTGGACAAATCACTGTCTTGTGCCTCTGTGCAGCCAGTGCTGTCAGACATACAACTGCTTGGCAGAGATGCAGTGGATTCCCAGCTGGGCGTTACGTGTCTTAACTGGGTTGTTGCAGCAGCTTGACAGTAAAGGTTGAGATGGGCCTTGTGGAAGCCAATTCTGAACTGCCCAATTTTTATTGAGTCTGCTGGAAGCATCACACACCATCCTTGGCACAAATGCACACAATTAATTCCATTTAATTCCATTACAGAAAGGAAATTTATGTTAGAAGTTAGCAAGGAAAAATCCCACTGTATTTTGCTTTTACTTCTGGTTAAGTTCTGTAATCACCTAGAAAGGCTGAGGACTCTCAACAGTTATTGCTGCATAGAAGTAGGGCAGAGAAACAGCTGTCTGAAATCGGGGTGGTGGCGAGGGAAGTCGAGGTTGTGGTGAACAGAATGAGCTGAAGCCTAGGAGAATTCTGAGCTCTGTCCTGCCTTACTTTCTAATCTTTGGTTAAATCTGTTTGAAAACTCCTGAACATTTTTGCTGGTTGCTTGTTACAAAGAAGGTGATCCATCACACTTCTTGAAATAAGAACATGCACCACTAGGGAAAATTACATCTGGGGAGCCTGATGAGGATACAGTCCCTTCCTCTCCCTGAGCTACAATCATGGCCTTAGCTCTCCAGCAGTGTTGCTCTTTGACTGCTCTCTGCTCTTTCTGGGACTGTCATGAAGCTGTGTGCATCTGCTTTTTTTTGGCAACAGGGGGAGAGATCTGCAGTGATGCCTCAGGAATAGGGGAGGGATGGGGAGAAGGGGATGTTAAAGGGGCTAGTTATGCTCCCTGTTCCTAGGGCATTCCAAAGGTGCTTGGTACTTGTGGCTGATCATGGTCCTTTATTCCCTGATGGGTCTAAACCACACAGGGACTCATGACAGCAAGTAAGCAGCCAGCAATTCGGCAAATTCTGCCTGGGATCTGACTGTACTTGACCCACTGGTACAGCCATAGGGAAGTGGAAGAATAAATACATAAACATAACAGCAGCAACAACAACAACAAAAATAAATCAGAGCGTGAGTTATCTCAGAGACACATTCACATCTCCAGCTGAGTGAAACTCGGTGGGAAATCTCTTGGCTGACTCTCTGAAATCTGCAAGTTTACTTTGAAACAGCAAAGTTGTGCAAGTCTTTGTGCTATCCACATTTTGAAAATCACTACCTGAAGGATTTATGGCAGGGTGCATGGGCAATTACGTTGCTCTATTTGTTACTGTGGAAACACATTTTATGGCCACCAAAAACTATGAGAAAGATATTGAATGAACTTCTGAGAAACAATAGTTTAAAATTAAAGCCAAACACTGGATTTAGCCACACCAAGAAGCTTTAGCCTCAAGGCAGTCATGAAACACCAGGGAGTCAGCAGGAAAGTACCACCAAGTCTTGCTGGGATTGATTTGTAGGACTAGCTCTGTATCACAGGATAGGAAAATAAAAGCAGAGTCAACTAATCAAACTAGCACTCTCACAGCTGGAGAGTTTTGCCCAGAAATGGGTGCAACAATCAGAACACAATGGTAATAACTCCTCCTCTCTTCAACTGTGAATATTTTCCAAGCATTTCAGCCCTGTGATATCAAACTGTCAAGGCTTTGGTCCTCTTTTAAATGTTAAGCTTTCCATTGGTCCTTAGTCATGCAGAACTGTTGAACTTTCCAGATGTTTGCTAGAAGATATAGGGTCAGATCTATATAAGTGGAATGAGGTCTCTTCACATGCCTAGAATCAAGGAAAATGGCATGCACCTTGGCACAGAGAACAGCTTCCAATCTTCCACAGATAAAATTAAAGGGAGAAATACATTTAATTTCTCCTATGGTGGATTTTTCTTTTATATGTAGAAGATACTTTGGGAAAGGAATTGCCACTAAATTAGTAAAGAAATTAAAATATATTGAAATTATTTGGAGGTTCAAGACAAACAGAAAGACCAAATACCATCTGTTACTCAGGAAGATCTATCCTTCATGTCTAGAGTGACTTCACAGCAGATAAACAATAGAAATGAAAAAGAATTTAAAGAAAAATTAAATAAAAAGAGAAGTATCTCTGTGTGGAAATTACCCAACCCTTTCAACCATTTTATAACAATGTACTGTAACCCTCAGTGAAGTTATTCTTGATTTACCCTGATGGCTGTGGGAGGAGCACTGGGCCTCGCAGAAAGCCAAGGTACTAGATTCCAGATGTGACCTGTGCAAAAATAGCAGTGACAAAAGCTGAGATATGTGCATAGAAGTGCCAGGTACATTGAGTTTATTGCTTATCAAATCAGATATTCACTGTCAAAATTCAAAAACTGACAATAAACTTTACTATTGCATCTTTAAACCTGTTTATAACTTACAGAAGGAGTCTGGTGTCTTGGTTTGGTCTCTCCCATAAAGTTTACAGCCAGCAGGAGATAATAAAATCTAGACTGAGCTCATACTGCCGAGAAAAAAATGAAGACCTGTATGTGTTGGTGGCTGTCAGGTGAGATATTTTATATCTCATTAGTGTCTGAGCAGTTATTGCTTTTTCTTCCTTTATGAATAGATCATGTGACAGCATACCTCTCGCTCACACTCCTAATCAATTTGTCAAAAGAAACCTGGCTGCAACAGAAAGAAGATGTTTCTTATCATTGTCCTTTTCCCTTCTGATGAACCATACCACCCGAACAAGTCTGGATGTCTATCATTCTGTTTCACACATGGCTTTCTCCTTGGTATGTGGGTGTTGAAAACCGCTCTAGTATTCCCTTCCCCTTGGACATCCTCACTGGTACAGAGATTTTTCATTCACAGCTGCCCATGCAGCACTGACAAATGTGCTCCCTCACTAGTTTGGCAGGTGAGGGCTTTACCTGACCTTTCCTGGCAGACTCCCTAAGCTCCTGGGAAGCACTGCAGGCCTGTGTATCATCCCTGGTTTAAAGTTATGGTTCTCAGTATTTATATTTGATGCACTGAGGATTATTCAGGATAGCAGGTCAATGTCTCCCCAGCACAGAAAGTTCTCCCAGTGGAAGCTGACCACAGATGTTCTTCCCTCAGATCTGAGCTGGGATGGTTTTTACTTAGATTTTGTCCAGATGACAGCTGCATCCATTTATTTTTTTTCTTTCTTGTGCTGATAGTTCCCACTATCTCCAATTTGCAGGGAAGATACCCCAATGTTTTAACGTAGTTCAGGGGGGAGATTCAGGGAAGAGTAACATAGATTAATTTTCCCAACAGACAAAGCAAAATGGAACAGAATTCTACAGTCCAGTAGCTGGAAAGAAAAGCACATAACTACACCTAGTCTTCATTCCTAGAATTATTGATATGCTTTACAATAAATAATCATCATTTTAAATCCTTACTGAGCACTCCTGAGTCAAATGAATACTAATAGACTTACTTTTGGTAAATCAGCCATTCCTTTCTTTATATGTTACTACCTACAAGAAAATCTAACCAGTTAAACCACAGCTAAATATTATTTTCCTTTTTAAAAAGGCACAGTTATTATTACACTGAGTTTTGAGTGCAGGCCATGAAGTTGTGTAAGCTTTAATTAATCCCCTGAACCATCAGTCTATTCTCCACTGCAAATACTGCCATCTGCTACCAATCCATGCATTGATAATTAATGTCTGCTACGAGTTTGCTTCCCCAACATTATCTGATTAGTTAATTAGCCTATGGAACAATACGGGACATAACACATTATTGTTCTATTAAGTGTGATCTGTTTGAAAACACTAAAGAATGCACTAATATCGTTTCCATTTCTGTGACTAATACCTCAACCCACACTCATCCAGAGAATGACAAAACAATTCAGAAAGGAATGGGAGGGAACAACCTCAAAACCAGATGAAAATCGTGTCAATCGACTTAGCCATGAGTACTGTTTATTTCAGAATAGCTTGTGAACAAGGATAAATATAAGCAAGACAGTCCACAAGCACTACTCTCTAGAGAAGGCATGGATCAACATCACCAGCAATCTACATGTGAGAAATGCCCCTTCAGAGAAGCATGATGAAAAGTAGTTTGCCATCAAAACTCAGGCATTTAATAAATCAATGGAAGGTGAAATCAAGAAGAGGGAGAACAAAGCAGCATGTCATCTTTATTCAATAGTGTAAAATGTGGTTGTTTCCTAGATTACATCTGAATTGAGCCTGAGAGGCAAGAGAGTGATGAAGATGCAGTGGAGAGGAACTGAAGCCAACATTTCAGCACTGTCAGATCCCATCTCTCAGTATTTGGCCGAGTGAAGTGTGTTTTATTTTACCCAGCTCTTGGCCCCAGGTGCTTAGATCAAGAACTCTGATTTTATTTTGCATGAGATTCCAATCCTAGCCTGGGGCAGTGGAATGGTTAGCGATGTCAGCACTAAGTGCACTGAAACCACAACAAGCATATAAAAATCCAAGCTTAGGAACCTGGAGACCTCACACATCATCAGTGCTATTTCAAAACATCGAGGTCAGGATTCATTTGACCAAGTTTATGTGCCAGCACAGTAAGCTTCTACATTTAGGCTGATTCTCTCCATTCCTTTTATAGTCAGTGCCATGGCTTGTGCAGCCATACCCTCAATCCAGGTCAGGCAACACTCTAAGTCTATGCTACATATTGCAAAGGCTTATTCTGCCTCTTACTACCAGTGCATTTTGCTGCCCTGTTTGCAAAGTGATCCTTGACTGGGGAAGCTGCAAAGAATTTAACCAGTAGGCATTTACAAGTGAGGCCGTTGAAGCACAGGGAGATGTGTGGCCTCACCCAGGGCCATTTAGCAAGCTGATGAAAGAAAGCAAAAGCTTCTGCATTTGCTTTCTTACCCTGTAACTGAAGGGAAGAGTCAGGTTAAATATCTTTTCTTCATCTGTTAAATATTTGTTCAGCAATTCTCTGCCCTGTGTATAACTTCCTAAGTGACGCTGCGTTCAACAACTTTCCCTTCTATCAAGTATTCAAACCCAAATTCCCCTTAGGCATCACTGCTTTCATTTGTTCCACCACAAATAACAGATGAATTATTCAACATTTGTCAAGCTTGTTTATTTCTTTAACCACGGAGACATACAACATTTACTAGTGTCCAGGAGATGTCTCCAGTAGTTTTAGCTACTGCTAGTAGCTAAAAACACTTTGCCTTTGTTTGAAATAATTGCAACTTCAGTCATTTACAATGGTCTTGACCTAATAATGAAATTAAATCCACAAGATAACCCATGAAGCCAAGTGCTAGTACACGTACACTGTCCTCTTTTCTGACTCTACTTTCACTCTTGTTCCTGCTCACTTCTCCTCCTGCTGTTTTTCTTAAGCTGATAGCAGATCTGGAGCTCATCTTTCTTTGTTTTCTCTCTTCTGCTAATTGCTTCTTACCACATTCACAAGCTCTGACCTCTCAAACAGGCACATGCAACATCTTTGCTTAAATTACAGCACTTTCAGGCCCCCTCACCACCTAAATCTTTTTAAAATAAGTTATTATGTGAAAACAGTGGAGCACCAACAAGCCTGGACCTATTGGGATGAATTTCCTCCTCCCTCTGCATTAAGGGTGTAGGAATAATCCTATAACATCAGACAAAACCCTCACGGTCCTGATGGTAAAACTCAGCAACAGCAAATGCCTGCGGAAGAATACAGAAATGGGGCAAGTATGAAACTGTACTTCCAGCACTGAGTTCAGGCTTTCCTCAGAATACTTGCATTATTGTCAATCAGGATGAAATATTGTAGGATTTCAGGATTTCTCAGAAAGAGAATTCCAGGACATGAGAAAAAAAATCCAGCTTCAGAAATCATCTATGAGTCTCCTAAGATCCCACATTTGATCTTCAAGCTTTCATTCCACTTTTCATTCCTATTTTGCTACTTGTTTTTGTAGTGATAACTTGATATCACAAGTTACTATCTAAATTATTATTAATCACTTGATTAATAATCTTGATGTCACACAGCAGGACAATATACATTGTGAAAGTCTCCCTTATTTTTACAGTCATTAGTGATAGCTAAAGTATCACAAAACCAAATAACAAATAAATGCATCTTCATTTGCTGTGATTAAATTGCTCTATACTTATTTCAAAAGATCTTCTTCATAGCTAAACTTCAGCAAACTAATTTAAGCAACAATTTAGGGGGAAGCCTCCAGATAAGCTATGAAGGTTTACAGACACCTCAGAGGTTTGAACAACCTTGTCCTGGTTCTTTCATGCAAAGACTGACATTTTGTACTTAAGGACTTAAGATAGAGACCCTAGAAGGAAAATATGAGTGTCCCACATGTCAAATATAAATGACAAGATTCTTGATGCAGGATAGAGATTCCAGTCATCAACAATTGTACTTGTTAATTTGAAATAGATAATGTTTCAGTTACTTTCTACTCCTCCAATATTATTTCAGTAGTAGAATAATTCCAGAAGAGATTTTTTTCCAAAGTAAAAAATTAATTACAATACACCTTTTTATGAGCACTTTTACCAATAACTATGGAAAAACAGGGTTGGGTTGTTTTTTTGTTTTTTTAAACATCTTTGTCTAATGAAAAAAATAGAAAGAGGTTTGTAAACAGCTCTGCTAAAATGGAGCTCTCATGCAGGTTATTGGCCTTTCTTTCTCTCTCTCTTTCTCACTACATGAGAGAGTACAAAAGTGTGGTAATTTTTAAACAGAAAAAAACCCCACTACATTTTGCTGGTCCTTTGTAGAATTTCTGAGTGCTCACTAAATTTGGCATTTCTAAAGGTACCAATATTTCTATAGAGTTTGAAGGGGAAAAAAATAAGCCTATCCTTTGCCACACTACTATAATTTGTCAATATTGACTAAAACTTTGAATATACTTTATTTCACTTGCAATAACAATGACAAAACTAAGAAAGAAATGCAATTGCATATTCTTATGTGTAATGTTTCCCCCTTATCATGTCACTTGGACCCTTCAAACCACTTTTCCACATGAAAAGTCTTCTGACTAGACACAGAAACTCATGCAGAATTTAGACTGGCTGACTATAGTCCATATGAGATAGTAGGTAAATTATTTTTATTACCCTTATAATCTTTGTTACCACAGTGTCTAAGGTTCCACCTGGGACCAGAGTCCTACTTATGCTAGGCATTGGATAAAGAGCAACAAATAATCCCCCAAAGCTTGGAAGTTAAAGAATCGAGTTCCTGTGTAAACAAGATTTGGTATTAATTTGGTGGTACTGCTACTGGTATTTTAATCTGAGGCTACAAGTATTTTTCAGTGAGAAAGGTCACCAAAAAAAGTCAAGATGACTATAAACATAGCAGCTCTCTCTGTACCTACTCCCTTGTAATTAAGATGTTGAGCTGGGGGAAGGGAAAAACCGAACACTTGGGAGTATTTTATTAATTATTTTTCAGCTTGAGTGCACAAGGTTAAATGTAGCCTCAGGCAGCTTTCACTGATGTGACTCATCCCCATGATGTCAGAGCTTTTAGTGACACTAAGGGGCTGATATTTTGCAAAGAATAAACCAACCTCTGGTGTATTAATTAAGCCCAAGTACATCTTGCAAAAAAGCAATGTAAAACCATAAGAAGTTGTGCATGGTGAGTTTGATGTCTACAAAACACGTGGCTTGACAACTGCTGATCAAGAGGCGTCTCATTAATCCACAGAATATGGAAAGCATGGGTAAGTGCTGCCTGTTTCCCCACTGTAACTGTGTCTTCAATGGTCATAGTCCTGATGCAAGTCAGCACTGGCCTGTTCCTCATGTAAGTAGCCAACAGAGCACCTGCTTATTTCTAATCACAGTGTTATTTTCTGTTAACTTTCATATGCATCCAAGTGAGAGTTTAGGACATTAGCAAAAACTCCAATTGAGCTATTTAGAGAAATAAGGAATTACTGCTCTAAGTTTTATAAATTGTTACTATTGTTTTACCATGCTTGCTAATCATAGTAAGAAATGTTATTTTCTTTGCAGAGCTCCCACTCCCAAAGAAAAAAAGACCACAAACCTCAAACCGATCTAGATACCCCATCTCCTGCATGACCTCAGTCTGTGTTCATGGGCCTTCATGGATCCCTCCTTTTGCCCTCCTGGACAGAAGAATGTAACAGTGCCACAGAGGATTCTGTCTATTGGAGTTAAACTGTACAAAGGAAAACAAATCCTTTCCAGCTGTAAAATAGCAGCAGCAACAACAAAAAAATGCCCACAGGTTTCTTATTGACAAGATCTCACAAGCTCATCATTCTAAATATCAAACTACCACAGTAAATAGACAGGTCTAGAAACTGTGTGTTCAAACAGACTTTATGTTTCAAAACTAAACTTGTTAAAAAAATAAAATTTCTTTCAGAAGAAATGTAATTTTGGCAATTTCTAAAGAGAATCCCAGAAAAAACATAGAGCAGAAGTTATGTTCATTCTATAACCTTCCTTTCTTTTAGAATTCAGAAAAACACACAATTTCTCATGTTTCATTAAAAAAACCCACCTTTTTCTGTTTTCTCTTTTCCATATTTTTTAGTACTATACCGTAAAGTTTCCTAACTCTTCCTTCCAGTGCAAAATTTGACACTGTTGGAAAAGTTTGCAAATCAGACTGTCAATTCCAGGGCACCATTTTCTTTTTTGTTGTTGCTATTGTCACAGAGGAAAAAAGAGAAAAGCAAGCAAGAAAAGCTAAACCAAAATCTAAACTTTTGTGCCTTGTATGAATATTTACTGAACAGCATTTGTCCTGACAGGTTGAGTTCTTAAACATTGTTATTGTGCAGTAAAAGGACAATGTAGCCTGATACTCCAGAAAGACCAAGTGGTTAGCTTTTCAGGTGGTAGTTTAAAGGGTTCAATTTAATCTGTCAAATACAAGTAGGTTATAGGACCAGCAACACAGATCACTACTGGTAAACAGCTAAATGCAGTTCCACCAAATGTCTGCCAGCACCTTCACAGCTCATTCAAGGTTGTCCAAGCTCATGGGCTTCTACCTTCAAATATCTAATGAAAGTGAACAAAGCAAGACAATCCTTTTCTCATCTAAATTCTGAAATTGCCTAAAATAGCAAGAACCTTTTCCTCATGTACTCATTCATATCTAATTCACTGATCATTTGCCATTAACTCATGTGACATGGGACTAATATGGTCTCAACCCAACATTTTATTCAAACTTCTGCGTTACCTGCATTTTTGGTCTTACACCCGATAACCACTGAGATATTCTTATGTCCTTGTGCTCAGTGCCTAATAGCACATACAGGTTTGCCTCAGGACTGGAACCCTCAACACTAGCTTGTAGCTATTTTCAAGGTTTAATTATTCAAATAATCTATAATATCATAGAATCATAGGATGGGAGGGAACCTTGAGAGATCATCTAGTCCAACACCCCTGCAAAAGCAGGTCCACTTAGGAACGTGTCCAGGCAAGTCTTTAAGACCTCCAAGGAAGGAGACTCCACTATATCCAACACCACCACTGCAATGCAAAGCTACCATCCTGATTTGCAAGCAGACCACACTGAACTAGGTTTGGGCTCTGTTGAATAGCTTCATGTTTGAATTATATAGTGACCGTACTTTTTTCTAGAGTGGAATAGCTCAGCTAGAACATCAGTGTTCTTTCCTTCCCATATACTATTACAAATCTTTCATTTTTGTGGCCAGTAGTGTGGGTTAGCCCTTTGATCTGATTTGCTTAAATATTTGAAACAGCTACTATTTCCCTTCATACTAAAACAAACCAGGTTTTGTAGAATATGTGACATAATGCAGGACCATATAGAGATAAAAGGTGCAACTTCAGAAAAAAAATATGGACGTGTTTAGAATAATTTGAATACCATGAAATCCGTTAAAACTTCCAGAATCCTACAGGGAATCTTTTTGCATCTCCTACATCTCTCCAGTGAAAGTGAAATTCATTCTTTCTTTCACGTACTTCGTAGCAGCTCCCTCAAGTGGCCATAGATCAGAGCATTTCATTGCAACCCATAGCAAAGCCCACTCTCAGGTCTCATTACAGCCTTAGATGTGCTTAAAGTCATCTTCAGGTAGTTATGACCACTGCGAGCACATTTGGAGAGGTTTCAGGCACAAAGTCAGGATAGGGGAGACAATTGCAGAAAAGTACAGAAAAATAGAAGAAACAGATAGAAAGTTATATATCAGAAAAACGATGAATGATTTGACTTTCATTAGTTAAGCTGTTTGCCAAAGTCTTCAGAAAAGGCTTTTTTCTGAAGTGCAGACTTTTTGGAGTGATCTAGTTTTGGAATCTTTGCTAGCCTTCACAGTAAATCTTATTTTCCATAACTGTCTTTAAAGGAATATTTCCTTAACAACATGCTAAGACAAATGCAGGCCAGATTCCAAGTAAATGAGATAGGTGGGGATGTCTCCAAGATATGCTGTGTGAAAGTTGTCATGTTTCCCTGTGAAATACAGCAGATACTTGGTACTTCAGATTTCTTGTGATCTGAAGAAAACCAACCTTTTCTCTTTCCTTGCATATCTCCTTGGATTCTGACTCACTGGAGCACAAAGGTTTGTTTCTAATCTCACCTCTTACATATATTTTTTCTGAGATGTTGGAGAAAGTTAATTTACTCGTCTACTATCTAGTTTTCCTGCCTTGTTTTAAAATTTACCCTGCCAGTCTTGGTTCCTGAAAGGATCCAACAAATAATAAGTAATCTGTAATTCAGACAAAAGAATTTTACAGATTGATTTAGGGAGGGAAAAGATTAAAAATTCAGAGCCCTGGGAAACACAAGCATTGTTCTGAAAATAAAAGAAGGGAAATTTTCCAAACATGGTTAATTATTGTTGCTTCATTAAAATCAACGTGTAAAAACATTGTCATAGTTACTTTGAAGATGTAGTTTCTCTACCACTAGGAAGCATAAATTCTCCTCTAGTTTTGCCTTTGGCTTTTTAGTATCTTAAGCAGAATTGTGTCTCCTCCTGGGCTATTTTCAAATAATCTAATTCCCACAATGATGTGGGTTTTTTCCTGACAAGACACAGGACAAAGCAAAGCTGTAGGTAGTCACAGGCAGATTGCCTCTGGTTCCCAAGCTAACTTTTGGAAGCTAAGCAGTCAGTTTCAGTGTTTCCTGGATTGTAAAGGCCTAAAATTTACCAGCAGAGATGCACCCCCAACCCCCTGAGAACAAATTTACTCTACTAACAACAGACTTTCTCAGCTGTGTTACACCAGTTCCATTGCCCACAGGTTGAAACCTATTGCTGTTTGCTATCTGGCAGTCTGCAGTATGAACAGATGTCTGTTCTGAGACAAATAGCTCCCAGTTTTTGGGTCTTAGAAAAATACATTAGGGCCTATCTACTGAAACATGAATTCACTGTATTTTCAAGCCTCAGAGCTTGATCACGGCTACATAAACACATTATACCAATAGAGCCAACAGATCCGCACAAGTGTGAAACCAGATACAAATTAGTCCCTTTGTTCCCACAGCCTTCACTGTCAAATCTATTTTCAGTGCAATCAGAAGTTAGGCTACATTAGCAACTTCAGACCATTACATTGTTCCACGTGCACTACTCAAATACCGAATCTATGAAGCAATTTTTTTGGGGTATAATGTGAAACACAGAGATGAATTTTCTCAACAATTACTCCTTTATACTTCATTTACTTGTTAGTTTTCTTTTGTAGTACTGTGTATTACTTTCCCTACTTCTCTTCTTGCAATGGCATGTGCTTATATTATTTTTTTGTAACTAGATACCATTTTCTCATCCACTATAGGACTAAGCTATTCATTTTTTAAAAGCATTTCCTCTATTATGTATGATTCTCACCAAAGGAAGAAATAGAAAACCTATTTTTTTCATTCTCTCACTTGTGGCCCACATCCAACAAAGCACTTAGCCATGTTTGTTTTCCCCATTGGACTAGGGGCTTGGCTATTGGATAGCACAAATTTATGCACCAGAAAAGGTATGTTATCCATCACTACTGTGAGTCAATCAAAGATAGATGGCTAAATAGCCGATTTAGACATTTAGAGTACAACAATTGTTTGATTATCCTATAGAAATCCAGAGCCTGATGGGCTCAGAGACTCTGTTCATAACAGAGGTATGCAGAATTTCCTCAAGGGACATGACTTAACAGACTTCATGTATGGCACTCCTTATGTTCTCTATCACATTTTAGAAATTAAAGCTTTTCTATGAAAACTACTGGACTATAAATTGATGCCTTCAACATCTAGCTTCTAAATGTTCGCAGTAGGACCTAGTCATTGTACCCCATTAAAAGGGTAAATGTGACGAGATAATGGATTCATTTTGTCAGCGGCTGTACACTTTGACTTTTATTTATTATTCCTATTTTGCTAGCTCACACTGAATAATCCAAGAGCTCTCTTCAGTTACCCATCTATGAATGATTAGACACATTCTGGGATTAACATTAAACAAATTATGCAAAATCTCCTGACTAGACAAGCAAACATCAGCCATAGAGTTTTGGAGTTAGTATTTTTGTTCTGTGAAATTTAGCTTTGCCCTCTAAATATGCTTTTATATTTTGCTTTTCATATTATCTCAATCTGAACCACTAATTTTGCACATCCCTGAAGCTGGTGGTTTGAATTTATGTTGAAATCTATACCTAATTCTTGTCAATAGCCCAAATCCATTTTCTAGGTGAACTGAAAGCATTGCTCTTCTATCTTGGCAATTTGAATACATCACTGCATAATCATACTTTTAGTCCACTTGCGCAGATTTGTGTTTACTGCGTACATTCATGTGTCTAATGTATGAAATATGGAACCAGCAAAATGCTGAGCATCTTCCTGGTAGTTTTCTGGCCCCTGAAATTAAAGATCATTTTTCAGACACAATCTCTCCTCAGCACTCTGTCAAAGGAAGTAAAGAAAGAAGCAGGGAAGGTAGAGAGCACCTTTTAAGGCTCCTGAGGCTTTTAATTGAATCAGTGATTCAGGAAATCTCATTCTCTCTTCTGCTTACTCTGAAATGAAGGAGAGACAATGAGCAGATTTCTGTCAGTTAAGCAGAAGCTCTGTGGATGCAGGAGTTTTTGTGCTGAATGATAGCTTCGATGTTGCAATTAGCTTTGTGTGATCTGCTGATGGAGTATCAGTATATGATTCATGAAACACCTTTCCTGTAAAAAAATCAAGATTTAGAGAGATCCTCATAAAAATCTTATCATAGGATTACACTGGCAGTTAGGTTTTAATTGCTCAAACAATAGCATTTCTAAGATGTCAAAATTATTTGCATTTGTTGCCAGAGGAGATAAAGCAATAAAGCTTCTGTACTAGCACATTGTGTACCAAGCTGTGATTAATGATACGGTTAAACTTCATATGTCTTCCTGTAATATGATTAAAAGGAATAGACTATTAGATAAAGTTCAGAACTAAGATAAATGCACCTTTTTTAGTAAAACTTCAAAACTTAGCCTAAGTATTTACTTAAATAGTCTGTGAAAAGCATCTTCAGACTAGTTCTTCAGGTGATGTATATTTCTCTAACTCCATATTTGGGCTGATTTACATCATATCAATATATATCTTCATTTTTCTTACAGTAGAAGAGAGCTCTAACTCTCTTTTCCTTTACAGCTATGAGAAAAGTGAGGTATGTCCATCAATGCAAAGATATTACCACTTCTGTGTTTCACAGTACACACTGGGACCAAATCAAGTTTCTCAATCCTCTAAATCTGAAGGCCAAGTTCCTTTCCAGCCTTGGAAAACTCAGTGTGTTCCACCCTGCTAAAAGACTCACTGGGGTGTTCCTCCAGCGTGTCTTTCCATAGTGAAGCTGAATGATAAAGTCTGCTAAAAAAAGTCTTGCTTGTAATTTTACTCCATCTGTTCTTCATGTACTAGTATAAAGTTATCACTGAGTTCATGTAGCAGGATCAATTAAGCAGAGAATGTTTTGCATGGGCAAAAGGCAAGATGGGAATATGAATACAGCAATTTTGCTCTTCTGGCCACCAATACAACAAAATTACTATATGGAGAAGGAGATAGGGAGGTTTGATTTGGCTTTTTTACCAGCAGTATGTAGGTGGGTTGTTGAGCTTGCTGTAAAACAACTGCAACTGGTAGAATAATAAAAGCATTCTTGGCCTCTAGCACTGTGTCTGTTGTATGTCTCTGATCGGGGCTAACAATAGTTCAGTGGAGGGGAATTTCATTTACAGCTGATTTTTGGCAAATCAGGCACTTCTTTTCAGACCTTGATCAGCTGGCTGAAGTAAGTTTCCCATCTGGGAAAGCCTGCAAGAAGGTTTTAGACTAAACTTCCTCAGTTAGTCTCACCTGACAACATGAAGAATGTATATAACTTAGAAGAACAGTAGGACACCGAGAAAGCTCGAGAAGTGTCACTCTTTAGCATAGCTATGAGGTGGCTGTGAATATGCTTAGCCTGAAAAGGAGAAAGTAATAGGATTATTGAATGTGCTTAAACAGTAACCAGCAGGACTATTCTGGCATTGTGACCTTTTCACCTGTGACATGCTGGCTGTAAAGGAGGAAGGACAGTAAGAGTGCAAAGACATTACCCCTGCATTTTACGTGTGTGCTTGTAGCATGTTGCAGGAGGGCTGCTGCTCATCTGGACTTTTTCAGACACCCTTGCATAACCCTAATTGCTGCCTAGAAGTTTTATGCATTTGTATTGTAAACATTTGCCTAAGTGATTCTGTGAGTGGAAATGTCTGGTTGCTCTCTCAAAACTCCAGCTCCCCTCTGTCTATTTTTAGCCCTCCTTTACCTTTTCAAGGAAGAAAACTGTTACTTACTATGAACATGGTCAGTGTACCATCTAGTAGATATTTTCTTCCGACCAGCTGGAAACCACACAAGCAACTATTATTAAAATAAACCAAAAGTCATATAATGCTACTTGTTATCACTAGAGAGGCATCATGACATGTGTTACCTCACGCATTGAACGTGTCCTGGGATAGTGGAATTAGTAAATCCAAGATCACAGCATTCAAGCGATTTTTCCTCTGCTGTTGTTTGGAAAATATTTTTGTTATTATAGCCACAAATTAAATTTTGAAAACTGCAGGAAGGTACTAATAGCAATAGTAAGCTTGTAGTCTTTAAATAGGTTTTTCAAATTGTTACACTGCAGTACATGTGCATCGTGACCAGAAAAAATGGATTCTTTATGTTACTTTTCATAACTGCCAGATTTGTTTCTCATCTGAGAGTGAGTGTAGAAGTGTCTGGTGCTCTGCTCGTGATGAGTGCAAAGTAGCTTGGGAGGGTTTGGTATTTTCACTCTACCTGTTTATTTTGCTAAAGTTTAAATCCACTTATCTGAAACTTTTATGTGTTAGCTTTGAAAGGCTTTTAAAGGCAATGTCTTTGAAATAATTTTATTATTTTTTAAAAGTAGCCCAAATAAAGAATGACAGAGTGAGCAGAGAATTTCTCGTTGGCTTGTAGGTGTCACCAGAACAGTAGGTGCCTCACCTGCATGGTGTGACCTCGCCACCACATCAGGGAAAGGATCTAGCCAGGGTGCACAGGACTAGCTTCAGTCCTAAAATAAAAGGCTTCATATCCTCTGCCTAAATTGTTATCATCTAGTAATTCCAGATATACTTGTGATCCTCTTGGCAAATTCCAGCAAAACCTGCTGTCTAGTAAGTAGCATAGGAACTGAATTAAGTCTCTCATTTGGGAGTTATAAGACAAAACAGAAAAACACACCATTTACAGCCTTTCTGCACACTAGATACATAATTATGAATCAAAGGATTTGTTTGTGATCTGCATACTTCTTTCTCCGTTTCTCTAGTCTCCTTCTAGTATTTTGGGAATAGGATGTCCACACAACATGATACAATAGGGGATCCATACTGTAATTTAGAAAATCCAGCATGGTACTTTCTACATTTTTTGTACCTCTGCACCTAATATATAGTAGCAGACGGGTCGCCATCTCTGCCAAAGGCTTCTGTAGGTGTCAAAAGTTTATCTGCGCTTAAAAATGCATTGACAGTTACTACATCCACAGAAATCATATCCAGCTCCCAAAGTTCCTTATCTGGAAATTGCTGAAGAGATTAAGGGGAATGATTATATGTTCTTGTGTTTTATTTATCTTAGCCTAGGTACCAACCTACAGCCGCTGTAAGAGACTGGATGTCAAGCAGGTAGAGCACTAGTTCCACCCAGTGCAGCCATTCCTACTTCATGGCATTTTTTTTCTCATGGCATTATATGAACTAAGATTAAAATTCAGAAATCGGTCCAAGTCTCAGATGATCTGATTTTTGCCTGTTATTAAATTATCAGAGATTCAGTTCCTACACTAGATCATGGTCCTCTACGTGAACTCAAGATGTTAATTGAAGAGTGAAGATTAGTAGCTTTGAATCCTGCATGACTGATCTGTAGTTGTTAGCAGTAATGGAACAGTTTAGAATATTATTCCAGTTTGTTTGGGGATTGGGTTTTTTTTTAAATGGTAGTAAGTATCATGTATTGATTGCTGAGATATGAGAACTGATCCCACATAAGTTTAGAAAATAAGTGGCAAAATATAGACTAGTGCATTTTACAGGGAAAAAAAGAAAGTAAGAGGAAATTAGAGCTGATATTAGACTTTAGTCCATGGACAGCAACAGATATTAGAACAGGCAGCTAGTGAAAGTCAAAATGTTAAGGAGCCTCATGGATATAAAAAGCTTTTCATTATTGCTCGTGTTGACCCATTGTGTAACAAGTGACTAGAAACTACCAAGCACACGAGAGGGACAGAGCCACTTCTGGGACACTTGGTGATTTCAGTGGCCTTGTACATAACTCACAGCATCAGAAACTCAGTAGCTACTGAGAGTATGGGGATTGACAAAGGAATCAAACCCAAAAACAACAAGCCACTCCACTACATCTCTAAGTCTGCAAAATCTGTTATATCATGTAATGAACCATGATTATGTTGATCGCTGGCAGCACTCAGCCATTGTTGGCCTTTAATTGGTACTCAGCTTAGCCTTTGAAGCTAAGCAGGCTGTGAACAAAGCCATCCAAAGACTAGGAAAATATTCACCTGTCCACATGGGCAGCTACTTATCCTACCTCATGTACATCTCATCACCTTCATAGCACAGGCCATAAAATTGAACTGTATCAAGGCTTGGATGGTGAAAAAGATCCATTTTTTGGAAAGGTGCTTAGACTTATGAAAACGTCGAAAGATGGAAAATCTACTCTCTCCCTGCATTATTTTACTGGTTAGCCTCTTACTGTTAGAAATATGAACCTGGTTTCTAATCTGCATTATCTTATACTTTATCTCTTCCCTCTACACATCTTTGTTACAATTTACTTCATTAAACTGGTTTAGTTCTCTCAATCAACTGGATTGTAAACCTCATTTTTTTCCCATCTCTCAGAGCAAGCACAGAAGAAAGCCTGGCATATCTAAACATGAGGGAACTAGCAGGGCATAATCTTCCCTTGGGGTTATACTGCAGTGGAGGAGAAGTTTTTCCCCCCAAGAACAACACTAGATCCAACTCTTCTGCCCTTTCAGCTGCTCCATGGAGCCACTACTCCTGCCTGTACCCACAAAGCTTACAAGAATCAATATGAGCAGATAAATTTTATCCTTTAGAAAACAAAAAAACCCTATTCATTGAAAAGAACTGATAATTTTAAAGACTATTAAAAAAAAATCTATCTGCATAGCCTAGTAGGCTTTAGTCCCAGTTTCATATTTTCTGCTTATGTAGGTAGATGCTATGGGTTATTTCATAATAAGAAGTACTAGCTTTTTCCTTTATCTTCTTTCACTATCAAATACAGACAACAAAACTAGACATTTAAGAAAAAAAATCCAGAAAAATAAGTACTTTTTTTTCTAATTAAAAAAACCCACAACAAATCAAAAGAAACATCAAAATCCAAAAAAGATCACCAGAAAGAAAATTCAAGTGTCATTTCACACAGGCACACAGGTTTGGGCTGTCAATCATAGAAAAAATTCTGCTTGCATATACAGTGTGGAAAAAGAACTTTCATTGATTTAGGACCACAAAAAATCCCACAGTTCCCCCAGCCATTTTTCTCAATGCTCTTTTCTGGATTTAGTACTATGAAACCAAAAGAAAAAAATCCTGATGAAAGACCTAAAAAATCTGATGTTTAGCATGAAGAAAGACATGGTAAATCCTGAGCTATATAAAAGGCCCTTATAAAAAGAGAATTTTGTTTGCTTTATAAGATGTCATGAGTCTAAGTGAGGTCAGAAAGACTGAGATGAAATAGTAGGAAAACGATCAGGAACATTAAAGCATTGAAGGTTTTTAAGAACAGGTTAGACAGACATTTGTCAGTATTGATTAGATAAAGATGATGTAGAGCTGGGGTAAAAGAATGCAGAAAATTACCTTTTAAAATGCTGTGCAATCCTGTTTTCCTTTGATCTAATCACTTTCCTGTTAAGTCAATGAGATTTACTCAGCATGCATACTGTGATAGTCCTCTTAAAAGGGCTAAATTCTTTGACTAAACATTTCTAAACATTAATTCATTTGAATCTCTTTTCATTTTATGTTTAGATTAGTCTATACAGACACTATCATTACTGCATTATGTGATGAGTATCAATTTTTTACAAGAAAGGTGTTTGGTTAATAATAAAGATGCAACATGTATAATGCATAAGCATGAGAGATTGTCTATTACAAAGAGAATCTAAGGAAGAAAGATTTTCAGTTTATTAGAGAAGGCTAGAAAGGCAATCAAAATGAGAAAAATAATCTCATTTTATGACCTGTGAAGAATGTTAAAAGGAAGGATATTAAAAGGAAATGTGATTGGAGCTTGCAAATGAAAGAGGGCACTATCTGATTCATGTAAGTGCCGCAGCATATTTCCAGTTAATTCCTTATTAGCTGAGTGCTTAAGAACATGTGTAAAGTTCAGTGTGAGCTCAAGTGTTTGTTGACTGATGGAAAAAAAGAAACCACAGTCAATAACTGAAAGGAGACTTTGTTGGCAATGGTACTCTGAGCTGTCTACTGAAAGGGATGGACATTCCCTAGTCATTTCATGAGAAATATCTACTGTGCAAGACCTAATGATATCACAGTTATAAAAGGAAAATGCTACCACACAACAAGTCAACTATAGCCATGTATTTTAGCTCATTAAAGAAGAAATTATGTAATAACCAGTGCCTTTGTATCTCATTTGTGTGCATGCTGTTATGCACAGTACTAATAGGAAATAAAACAGCAATAACAGGTGAAAAACAAGCTTACAATCAAGCAAAACTGTCTTAGCACTGAGAATCTGCAAGGCTACGTTCTCAAAAACAATCCTATGACTTGTTTGCTCAGTGTGTGGCATGTTCAGTTCAGAGACAGCAAACAGATATTACTCTGAGTGACTACAGCCCAAAATATCAGCATTATTCTCAATTCTTCTGGCAGAAATATAGTATAAGCTGTGATTTTTCTATAAAATGCAGGCTAGATAGATTTATTAAAAGCAAAGTTTTCCAGTGCTGTCTAGAAAATAGTGGAGATATTCCACTTTTAATTCTCTGATTTAATGACGTCTTTCATGAATCCATCTAAATCTTGTAACCAATTTTGTAAAGAAACAATGAAAATGCTTGAAGGCTTATCTACTACATTGTACAGCTTGATGATGTTTCTGTATCTTATAAACAACTCTTTTATTCTACTAAAAAAACAAAGCTTTGACTAAATACATACACAATACTCGGAAGCACTGTATAGTTGCAGCATATTAGGCACTAATATCACTGAAACAATGACCCAAGAAAAATATCCATGTTATTCACATTTTCTTCTATGCTATGCTATCAAAGTAATAACCATTTTCTCATTTGCAGTATCAGATGTGATTCACTAATCTAGAAAATTAGATTTCTAAAAGAACACAGATTACATTTGCCAAGTATCAAAAATCTGTCAGAAGTACTCCATTCTTTTTAATAAACTTTCTCTGTAAAAGCGATAGAGAAGGAATCAATATGACTTTTTAAAGAAAACCCCAACCCTATTATCATTCATTTATTCAAATAAGGACCTTAGCCTTAATTAAAATAGAACTGCAGAGACCCAAGGGAAGCACATATGTATAATTCCTACAATTACTTATTTATTATTTTAATAAATTATTTATTATTTAGAGGTTGAGGTTTTTCAAACCTTGCAGAAGTTTAATTAAGCTTACAGTAGGCTCTGAGAATGAAAAGTGTACATACAGAACACTCTCATATATCAAAGTGAAGTCAAAATGATTTCAGTGCATGCTAATGTATAACTAATTCTATTGCTGTAGAACTGCTAATAAACCCGTACGTACATACACCCAAAGAGGGTGAGAAACTGTGGAGAAAACCAAAGTCTGAATAGCCAAGGTACTAGAGACAGGAGACAAGACATCTCTAAACTAATAGAACCCTTCCTAAACAAGGGTAGCAAGAGTTATTAGTATTAGATTCAAAAATTAGCTGTACACATGGCTACCTTGTCCATTTGTTTGAATAGTTAAGTACTTCCATTGTGGAAGCACAGACGTGTGACAATCGACTGCACTGCAAATTGTGTACAGATGTCAAGATACATTGGCTAGTTAAAATCTTTTAAAAGCTTCTTCAAGAATCTTTTAGTCTAGGAATAGATTATTACCAGACTAGGTAAGCAGCTGTATTTTACTGAGGTGTTCAGTGAAGGGTAAAGGAAATTGAAAGCTTCTTTTCTGGTTTAACAAACAGTACAGGAACACTGGGGAAGATGCTCAAAACCTTCATAGTTTTGTGTTTACTACTTAAAACATACACTTTCAATACGACAGCCTTCTGTAGGACTTTCTAGTTCCATCTTGTTTCAAATTCACAAAGCCAAAGTTAAAAATATTTCCTGCATAGAATAATCTCTCCCTGAAAATTTGGCCACAATATCTACAGCAGAGGTAACTCAAAGGTGGTTCTCATAGCTTCACTATACAGACATCACCAAATATTAGAGGAAGCTTCCCCCTACCTCCTCCACCTTTTTGTTTACTTTTGTAACAGCAAAGGCAACCCCACCTAAGTTATGAAATTGGATTCTGAATATTCATATATGCAAAGATATGAAAGTTTTCTGCATGTTAAGGCAAGTGGCATAATGGTAAAGTATAGCACAAGCTTGCTTAAGGAAAGTTAGCAACAAAAGTGACACTTTTTTTGGCTAAGTGTTAAGACATACCAAGATGAAAATACCAAAATGGATTAGCCTGGTGATGGGCAGCAAAAACAATACTCTGTACCAGGGCCTCATTAGTACAGAGCACTTATAGCTTTACTGACATTATTGAAATGTTTGAAGAAAAGATAAGAAATCCACCCAATCTAGTTCACAAGATTTTGGTGAACATATGGAATATCTTGCTGGTAAAGTTTACAGCCATATACTCAGCCAATCTCTGATATGACTATTTGAAGTTTGCAACATGCCAAGAATAGATCATGTAAGTGTATAATTCTGATTATGTTGTATAACAGTCATAGTGATATAGTTGAGTTTGATCAATCTCATTTTTCAATGAAAAGAAGAAGTGTATTTTCTTATTTTTATCAATGTTGCTCATGAGTTGCCTGTTGTGGGAAGCTTGAAGTTTTGGGTTGGTTTGTTTGTTTTTGGGATACCCCTACTTACAAAGACCTACTTACAGATATCTATGAGGCTCTAGGTGCACATGCATAAAGAACATTCTGCCCAAGGAATAGTTTTTCAAACTTTCCTGATCAAAGTTTTGCCTTTTTCCTGAAACACATATTTCTAACTCTTATTCTGTTTCTTGGTCATTAAAATTTATAGTAACATTGTGATGTTTTATCTAAGCATCTTATCAAGAACTGAGAGCTTTTTTGGCTTAAAAGAATACCAACAGTTTGTTGAAATCTATGATTTCTTTAGGGACAGAGGTTTTTTTTCCACAATTCCTCTTCATGAAATGAAATTGAAGCACTATGTTCCAGCATTACTGGGATGGAACAGTGCAATTCTGTTTCCAAACACTTTTTTCACAAACTTTTGCTTTCTTACATGGTAGAATATTGTTACTGCTACTTCCATTTATTTCCTCCGTTATTTCTTTTCAGATGTTTTTCTCATAGAAACTAATAAAACGAAAAAAACAAAAATCTCCAACTTCTGAGGGATCTATTTATGTCTAAACATGAAACAAGGTCCAATGAAGCTGCAAAGGCTGCCAAGGCATTGTTTAACAACCACCTGCCTTATCCATTCCCTTATTTCTCCTTGACATTCAAACTAAGGCATTCAAAGCACAGACGAATTCAACCAATAAATAACTCAGACTCATTCAAAGCTGACTTAGGGCTTCTATCTAAGGTAAACGAATCTCTAATCAGTTTCCCTTTGACCTATATGCCCAACAGTGAGATGCAGAGAGAAAAATTAAATGTTCTTAGAAACATCAGGTGTGAACATTAAAATTCTAGTCTACATTCATCAAGAATAAGTTGAGGATTTATTCAAACTTCCTTTCACAGCTCTGTTTTAACTAGCTAACAAGAGTGAAGCACTAGGACACAAACTGAAGCAACCTATTATCCACTGTCAAGTGTCCGTGATGTGATGCAGAACATAAATATACATTAATATGGGTAAAATACCAATGGAATAGTCACTGCATGTCAAAACTTGTACATGAACCTATTCAAATAAAACTGTTAGGATGGACATTGCATGTGTATACTTAACTAAACCAAGCTTGGTTTTAGATTGTAAACGGCATTTCTGCTGGAGGAGAGTTTCCTTAAAAAGCCAGCTCGCACTAGCAAGTGTTAGTACATAAAGAATACTGAAGAAACTTCTTAAGAATTCTTGTAGAGGGGAAAAAAATAGTATTTGTTCAAAAAAAAGAGAGTAAAAAGTGGGATAATGGCACTGAGTATTTTCCAGCTCTGTCTCCTTTGGTTCTCCATTACAATTTTTCTCAGATTTTTGAGAATGATCTAAAGTTTTCTTTAGTTGTTTGGACTCCTCAGTTTTCTTTCCTTGTTATACTCTACATCTCAAGAATTAATTAACGTCTCCTTTCTAATGGAAAACTATTACATTGATCTTTTGTGGATTCTCTTACTGTTTTTCTGACATTTACTCCAACAGAAGGGGTAGAGTGGTCTGCCAACAAAATCACAGTGTGGGGAAAACTTATCAGATAGCACTGTGGCTGGTATCAAGATTTACTAGTATGTAAATTTCTGTTGAATAAGATGGTGCTGAGAGATCGTGTAACTTGGAGTTATGCTATATCAAGATACTTTCAGGTAGCTGTTAACAATTAAAAGATGATGTTACTACCAAAAGGTAATATTTATGATTCTCACATTCACGAACATATAAAATCATGTTTTAACTTGTCGGTTGTAATTCATTTTTTTTTAATTCAGACTGTTGGCAAAATGTCAGTAATCAAAAGTAGAAAACCAAAGGAAGGGATTGTTTTTGTAATACATTATTAGACACAGCTCTTTCAAGGAACTCAAGACATTTCAATTCAACTTGAAGACAAATTAGTCATGGTCAGCAAGGCTCTTGAACAGCAAAGCAAGGCATCAGATAAGTAGCTTAGGATTTAACAATTACCTCAGAGAATTTCTACGTATTACATAGAGTACTCTTCTGACCCCTTGTATCTTAAATAGAAGCAGAAGCAAACCATACAGATGAATATTTATGTGTTTGCAACAAAAAAGGAATATATCTTGATATTCCCAAATAGCAAACCAGTCTTAAAAGAGTTTTCTCTCTTACATACATTATTTACCTGTTGTCTTAACCTCTGATTTTTTATAAAACAGTAGAGTGTCTTGGGTCTGCTGCCAAGGTGAACTTGGAGATGAGGCAAACTGCCATATTCTGTTTTCAAAGGAAGCACACAAAAGCCTCCAGGTTACCATATCTGAAAAGTGAGAAGAGTTTCCTTTCCCTCTTGATCTTGACTGAGATGTCTTTTATGACAACGATAGTTTCATGCCAAAATTAGATATGAAATGACATGGAGAAATTGATATGGAGAAACCAATCAATATAGAGAAACTGCAACAGTTTGTGTGCATTGACAGGCATTTGAGCACAATAATCTTTGGGAGGTTTGTTTACCCTCCTTCCCCTTTCATATCTACAGAGCATCCAAGCACTCTGTAATCTTTTGTAAGAGGGGAATTCAAAGGAAACCAGATTTTAGCCAACACAGGTAAAAGCTCAGAAGCCCTTTGTCCGACTTAACAGAATTTTTGTGGTTCCTGTAGCAAAGGAACAACGTCTGTCTTGTGTCAGTAAGAACCTTATGCTGGAATGAAACACTATTTTAACTTTTATAAAAGCCTATACCCTAAAACCTGGTGCCTTGCATCCTGCACTTTGTCTTTCTGACTGAAGGACAGGCTGTACTGATACACTAAGGTGACAAAGAAGTAAAAGAATCCTAGGAGAGAATAATGTTCTGAACAGCAGGTTCAGTATGATGAAAAGACTTCTTAAAAGAAACAAGCAAAAAGAGCAAGAAGACTGTAAAATGTAGATAAGAGTAAAACATAAATAAAGGAACAAGAAAGTGGATTCTTGTCTTAAGGATATTTAGCTTGCAAGCCTTGCACTGGCACATGGAACATATTTGGAAAAAGCATGTCTAGCTTGATGGAGAAAACTGGGCTAGCAGCAATTAATAAGGATTGACTACCTTGGCTTCTTCAGAAAGTCTGCAGTTAGACATTGCAGTTTGTCCAATGCAATTCTTTCAGCTCTGTGTTACACACTATGACCTTAGTTTTACTGTGATGAATGGCCCCCAAGGGCTTAGAAGTCTGTTAAGAGAAAGACCAAAGACAAATTTCTCTCTCCTGGATGTTGTACCATTTACATTCACTTCCAGATACTTCTATCTTGCAAATGGGCAACACCTTGAGAAATACTGTGTTTGCATGATGACTGCTGCATAGATGTGATCTTTAGGTTTAGCTCTTCAACAACACTTCTGAGGAACTGACTCTGAAATGGTAGTTCCCAACCAAGAGATCACATGACTTTTTCTTAAAGTTTTCTATAAGTTCTTTCATTTAAAAAAGTATTCCTTGAGGCAGGAAACAATTTCAAAAACAAATGGGCTTACACTTCTATTCAAGGAAAACCTCTTTCAGTGGAAAAATGATTCAAGATTTTTTCATTACCTTTAAACCAGATGAGGGCTATATCATGAAAAGGTAAGAAAAAGGGGTGTATACCTTGGCCGATCTAGAAATCTTATACAATGAGAATGCTTGAGACTTTCTTACTCAAGGCTGCTGTAACTCCGCCACCCATGCTAAGGTTCAGCAAAGCAAAAAAAACTTCATGGCAAAGGAAACAGCAAATGCCTCAGTCCCATGCTAGAGTCCTGCTACAGGCCTAGAGAGCAGCCTTTTGCATTGCCAGATGTGTCATGCTTCTGAAATTCTATTTTTACTACCACAGAGAGTCCCCACCCCAAGGTAAAGCCCTAGGCTTACCATATGATAGCCTCACTTCTGTTGCAGACCTCCTCTGAGCATTTTGTTTTCCTACCTTTCAAGGACTGATCTTTCTTTCCAAATGTTGTGATTTGGCCCGGCTAGCACAGCAGCACCACGACAGTCTCTCTCTCGGTGCCCCCATTCACCCCCACCCTCATTAGGATGGCGGAGGCCCCAGCGAAATGGGAGTCAAAATGATAAGCAAGATTGTTGTGGATTGGAGGAACAGGGTCTCTCTCTTGGGACAAGGTCTCTTCTGGGCATAAGTTTAATGAGCTGCTTTGTCATGGCTTCCTCCCCACAGTTACAGCTGTGGATGTTGGGTCCCTTCCTCTGGGGACAGCCTGCTCGGGCCATAGTGATAAAGGCCATAGTTTTAAAGAAGAAAATCGCTTCCCCTGGTCTGGGGCCAGCTTTAGTAAAATGAGTCTCTGCCCCTGATATGGAGTCATTATCAAAATGAGTCTCTACTGCTGATGTGGGGTCTTTAAAGAAATGAAAATAAATCTCAGCGTCACCATTTCTCTCCATAGAATGCAGGGGAGTCTCTGCTCCAGCACACCTCCTCCTCTCCTTCATCACTGACCTTGGAGTCCACGTGGTTGTTTCTCTCACTGTTCCTACTCCTTGCACCACCACCAGCCAGAAGAAAAAGAAGGGGCAAAAAGAAAGAAAAAGATGAAGGAAAATGGAGGAAGAAACCTCCTCTTCCGGCTTCTTCTTAAAAAGTGATCGTGGAGGCGTCTAATTGGCTCAGCCCCAGAAGAGAGTAGTGAGCAACTTCTTACAGGAGTCGTCTTTACAGCCCCTTCCCCCTTACTAGTAAAGGCTGTCATGTCAAACCATGACACCAAATCATCCTGTCCCCACTCTACTCACATCTCCTACCATTCTCCCATGTTTCAAACATGTCTGCACTCCTGTGAAATCTTACCTTCAACGTCTTACTCCCCTTCACAGAAAAGCTGGTGCCAAATGTAATGGCCTGCTTTTTGGATGCCAGCTGTGACCATTAAAACACGGCCCTGGCATGCCTTGTTCTTCACAAATCCAAATAGCTGTTATTCATCTGCACAATGTGTTCTAAGTCCATCCTTACGTTCACATTCTTATGTATCACTTCCATGATTATTTATTCCACAATTTATGCAGGGTTTAAAATTACTTAGAGTTACAATTTCCTAGTCATTTGTCTTTCACTAAGGCATGGACTGTACTCACTCTTCCCCTGTCACCCCTGAACTCCCAGGGTTAGCCACTAATAGTTTTGTTATTGCTCTACGGATTACCAGACCTGTGATTTTTCAGTCACACAATCCTACCAGTTTAAAAGAGTAGCTAGGACCTTTGATGAGCTGGAGGGCATATGTGGCTTCTGGCATGAAGAAATGGGTTTAATTGGCATTGAATTTTTCATTAATTAAAACCAGCTTCCAAGTAAATGCATACAAAAAGTTCAGGGATCAGGAAAAGAACTAATTAGCTTATTAAAAGCTAATAAGCCAAAACAAAATTGAAATAGGTTTTGAAATAGGAACACATAATCTTTCTCCTTTTTCAGGTGAATGTAAGAAGAAGGAATAAGATTTAAAAAAGGTTCTTCTACTCTCTCTATTTGTATTGTACCAGGTAGAAGCGAATCAACAACAGTTCCAGACCCCTATGTTTAACTTTGCCCCTCTGCATCTGGAATATTCTGTTCAGTTCTGAGCCCCTCAGTTCATGAAGAACAGGGAGCTGATGGAGAGAGTTCAGTGCAGGGCCACAAAGATGATGAGAGAAGTGGGGCATCTCCCTTATGATGGAAGGCTGAGGGAGCTGGGGCTCTTTAGCTTGGAGGAGATTGAGGGATGACTTCATTAATGTTTACAAATACATTAAGGTCAGGTGTCAGGAGGATGGCACCAGGCTGTGCTCAGTGGTGTCCATTAACAGGACAAGGGACAAAAGGTACAAGCTGGAACATCAGAGGTTCCGAAGAAACATAAGGAAAAACTTCTTCACTGTGAGGGCTGCCCAGATCAGCTGTGGAGTCTCTGTCTCTGGAGACATTCAAAACTCACCTGAATGAGTTCCTGTGTGACCTACTCTAGGTGGTCCTGCTCTGGCAGAGAGGTTGGATGAGGTAATCTTTCGAGATACTTTCCAGCCCTTGAGATTCTGTGATTCTGTGACAATATAACAATAATGATAAAGTAACTGTCACAGACAAAGCACATTATTTCTCCAAGGGACATAGCACTTAATTCCTGGGTTTGGTAATTCATGATGCAGTAAATCGCCCACACACAGCTGGGAATATCCACCTCAAAAGGGACCAACTCACATTTCCAAAGGAAGTTTTGTCTCTCAGCCCTTCCCAGGATTAGCAATTTTAGCTTGCTGGCTCATCTCTAGTAATAACAAACTACCAACTGATAACAATAAGATCTCACAGAAATTTGGGAGGCACAGCAAAGACAAACTTTCGAGCTAGACATTTAACAGTGACAAGCATTGGTATTAACAGACAGAAGTAAACTACTGTGTCAGAATAATTCTGGGTGAAGCAAACACACATTTAGTATCTTCCTTTTATGCTGATATCCTTCTGTATTTATTTTGTCTGTAGCAAATGTAAAGATGTAGACTGCATTGCAAGCAAAAAGCTTCAGACTTCCCCTCCCCATCAATCAAACTGAAAACTTAATAGTAACAACTCATTTTATAGACTTGCTGTCTAGTCACGTACCTGCATAATTTTCTTCTGTTTTCTGATTATTTTCTTTTCTCAGGCTAATGCTAGCTAAGGTAAAGCAGTTGCCTAATATTGCAAGCTGGGCTTAGGAGAGAAAAGATTTGCGTATGAAAATAGTGGTTTTTATTCACATTTGAATATAATTATTGTTAGTTAAACAAGACAGTGCATCGCTAGAATCATGATTAGTGAGCAACAGTCACACTCATTCATCATTGCATGCAGTACAAATAACAAGATTTTAACACAACCAGAGGCTTTCTCAAAAAATTAGATGTTTCTACTGTAGTTTGTTGGGCTCTGCTCCTCACTGGAAAAGTACACAGATGAGTTATGACCAAACCAAATACCTCAGGCAAACATTAAAAATAGCTTTTCTTCACCATGTAGCATTTAGCTGAATGCTTTCAGGATGATAATCCTGCACCAAGACACAGCTCTATCTGCATTGTTGTCTTCACAAATTATGAAATGAAATTACATTTGAATCCGTTCCCCTTATTCTCTTCTGTGAAGTCATCATAATGGCTTGTGAATATGCTCTCCTTAGAAACAGATTGCATGATACTATTTTTCTATATTATGAGAATGAGAGAGTGAGAGGCTGAAATTATAGTGAGTAATTTTACTAGGCTATAGAAAGAAAGATGTGCTAAGGAAAAAAAAATGCCTTCCATAGCAAATTAGTTTGCATAATAGAAAAAAAAAAGAGGAAGAAAGCTGGGTTAAGAAAAGATTTTGCAAAAATTTTGAAACTCTGCCTCAAACTTAACTACAGAGTGACCAATCTGCCACAAAATGAAATCATGTCTCATCTTTATTCATGATATATTCTAATTTGATTGTTAACAACCTGACCTAATATGCCTGGCTATTTATATACGTTTTGTTGTGCATGATTCTGTTAAGCTGCCTCCCCACCGAACTTTTTCTATCAGAGATGAATGGAGAATTTGAGAACAGAAACCACTTAATACAGAAATAGTAACTGAATGACAGTAATGACAGTGTTGTAACATAGATAGTAACTCAGGGTACTTCATGTTCATGTTCTCTTTTCTGCTCTTAACAATGGATACATCAAGAAAATACGATCTCATTACTTGAGAGTGTATATAAGGTTAAAGGGCAAATTTAACCAATCTCAAGTACATGATTTAAATTTTAAGTTATGAGAAATAATGATCTAAACCACAGTGAAATACAAAAAAACTGATCTGGAACATTTTAACTGTTTCATAGAATCATAGAGGTTTTTTGGTTGGAAAAAAATCCTTTAAGGTCAAGTCCAACTACGAATCTAACACTGCCAAGCCCACCACTAAACCACCTCCCTCAGCACCAGTACATGGCTTTTAAATATCTTCAGAGATGATGACTCTGCTACTTCCTAGGCAGCCTGTTCCAGTGTTTAACAATCCTTTCAGCAAAGATGTTTTTCCTAATATCTGATTTAAAGCTCCCAGGCACAACTTGAGGCTGTTTCCTCTTGTACTATGACTCACTTCCATCTCACCCCAACCTCATCTCAGGAAGCTGTAGAGAGCAATAAGGTGTCCTCTGAGCCTCTTCTTTTCTAGGATAAACAATTCCAGCTCCCCCAACAGCTCCTCATCAGACTTGTTCTCCAGACCCTTCACCAGCTTTCTCACCCATCTCTGGACATGCTCCAGCACCTCAGTGTCTGTCTTCTAGTGAGGAGCCCAGAACTGATCGTGGTATTCAAAGTGTGGCCTCACTAGACCTGAGTACAGGTACACTTCCCTGTTCTGGCTGGCCACAGTACTTCCTAGGGGAAAACACAGCTCAAGCAAAAGAAATAAATTGGGTAAAAGAAATTATTTAGCCAACAGGGTTGGGTTTTTTTTCAATGAAGGGGAATGTCTTTAAACAGCCTCAAATGAATCATGGCCTTTTTGCTCTGCTTTTTCTATTTCTCTATACTTATAAGCAATATATTAAGAAGCATAAACCCAAGTATTCAATTCAAAGAGATATAAAATGAAAAACCCATCTTTCACATCATTGGATCTCTCCAGTTGAATTGAGGATTAATTCTGAACAGGAGAAAAACAGCATTCAAGATCCTTCACAGGACTGGATTTTTCCCTTACAACTGAGTTTTCTGGCTAAGTTCATTGCTGAGAGCTGGTAGCTAAACTTTGGAGTCCTTAAAATTATAGCCTACTCACACACCAGGGAAACGCATAATTACTGAAATAGCAAACAACAGAGGGGCCTCAGCAAAACATCCTTTTCACCAGGAAAGAGTTAGGAAGAAGCCAAAAGGTTGGGCTTTATTTGGTTTCATTGCAGATCCCAGAACTACAACATTTGGCAAAGATTTGGGTAAATACTCAGGTTATTCAGATGTGTTCTCAGTCAAAGTCTTTTTGAGGGCTCTTCGTTGTGACTGCAAAACTGAGTTTTTGCTACTGAAGCAACGTCTTTGGATCTTAGGGGAAAATGAGCAAATGTGTAACAGAGTACAACTACTTCTTGTTGTTTATTTATTTTTTTTAACCTACAGATTTCCTTTAGCAGTAGAGCAGATGTAATGAGAAATGCACAGTAAGACATTTGCAGAGTTGCTACAGAATTTCTTCCCTGCTTCAAGAGAGAAGGGAGAGAGCAGAAATTATGTGACAACCTCATCATCCTTAATAACAGTTACTTGATTCTACAGGAACAAAGGGTTACATTTTAAGAAGAGGCCTGAAGCGACTGTGTTTGGAAGCTCTTCCACATCTTGCATATTGTAATGTAAAAGCCCAGATGCAACTTCTTTAGGATCTTGCTTTAAACACTACCTCAGTCACGTACAGTAAAACAGCACTGTTTAATATCTTATAGAGGGATGAAGAGGGATATATGCCTTTCCCTATAAACCTTAAATGAGCAATTTATAAGGTAAGGAAAAATACTTCAAAGTCACTGACTGTTCAATATAAAAAAGTAAAAAACAACCTTCTTCTGATATTCTCAATGTGTGAGTCTGTTTGAACAAAATCAGAGGGATTTACTGATTGAGATTCAAGTGCTGAAAGGCTGAGTGGAATTAAGAGGAAATGTGGAAAGAATCAAACATGCAAGGCCAAAATCCATTACAAGCAACGACTATATTTATCTCAGTGAAGAACTTTCCTCATAAATTATTGATTTTTACCATCTTTACCAAAACAGTTCATTTTAAGTAGAATTCAAAAGATATGATAAAATATGACAGATTGTTGTCAATTACATTCATTTGCATAGCACTACCCCCATTGAGGAGGGAAGATCTTTATATTAACAGTTGTAAGAATTCAAAGAAAGATCTTAAGCCCAAGCTTTTAAAAAAATAAGGAAAGAGAAGATCAAATCATTATAATTTCCATGTTACAGATAAAACCTAGAAACGGCACCCTACAGAATGGCAGCTACCATAGGCCTGTAAACTAATCAGCCTATGAATACCAGAGGATCTCAGTCTTCTGACTATGATTCATCATCCATTCTGAAATTAAATTGTGGATGGATGTAGCCATTTAAGTGATCCAGCTATATGGAATCACACTAGCTTCCTTTAGCCTTGAGCTGAGCATTTTAGCCTCTCCAGATGCCATTGCTAAATCCAATGGGTTTTATGAATTGTCAATTGAGATTATGAACACTAACTCAATCTGGTTACAATTTACTTTACCTGTTGTGAACTAATGTGCCCTAAAAATGTACAAACTGTCCAGTTACTGTAGGAGATCTCACCACTTACCAACTGGCTGTAGTCTATCTCTTATAAATAAACAGAAAGATTCTTTGCCAGAAGTCAGTGACTTCTTTTGAGCAAAAAGAAATTGAAGATAACAGCAGAACTAATTTCAGCCTAGCTCAAGATTTGTAGCCAACACGTAATGAGATTACTAGTTTTGGGGTTTACTTCCTTTTAAAAGTACAATTTAAAGAATAGTACCTAATCACAGAGGAAATTATAATATCGATCATCTGTTCTTTCAAGTGTTATCACATCTAAGTGAAATCAGTCTCAAATTCTTTGTAAACATACTGCAGACTACTATGTCATTTTAAAATCTACTCTGAAATGTTTCTACTTTAGAGTGGTCATATGTTACTGTGACAATCTTTATATTTCTACATGTTAAATGTCCTGTGTTACAAATGGTGAGCAGTTTGAGAATGAGTTTCAGGTCCTTTAAGTTCCTAGTTCTCTGAACTTATATCTCTTGAAGCTTGGTGTAATTCCTGCCTTGTCTCAGTCATACGGCTCTGCTTTCTGGAAGCAGCTGCACTCAAGTTAATATTCATTATTATGAGATACACCGAGTCATTCATTATTTCAAAGAAGATTGACTATTCTAAAGTATAAAACATTGTAACAGATGTTATTCAGAAACTATTACTTGGCAAAGTATCTTTCAGAGTTTTAGAAAAAAATATTGTTTTATGTTAGTATTTTCAACCTATGATATATTTCTGTGTAAGATTTTTAGTCCTGGGAGAACTCTAGTGCCTTTGAAGACTTATTATGAGAAGAATTACATGATTTTTGTTGGTGCGGAACTGAAGGAAATTTGAGAGGTGCTTATTGCTTCTAGAAAAATTGAAAAAAAATCTGTCTGACCTGGAGGATTTATTGGTGAAGTAACTTCAGACTCATTATTTCGTAGAAGAATATCCCAGTTCCAATGCACGTTTTAAGGATCATCATTGCATACTTAAGGAGATTCAACAAGTCCATGGATCATTATGACACAACGCAGTGGTGTCATCTCTGTGTATGTATTATGCCATGGTGGGTTGTTGGTCCTTTTGAGGTAGCATAATAATGAGGACACATCACAAAGGCTTTTCATGGTTTTGTCTTACTACACATGGAGATGAATGCAATAGTTGAAAATTCTCTTTTTAGTCTTAAGTCTGATATGCAAAGTCTTGGCCAGATATTGCTATTTTCAAGAAAGAAAACAGAGTAGAGAAACAAGGCATAAATGGTTGTAACAGAAAGGGCTACTACCATGAATTGGCTTGATCATTCTTCCAAAGGAAGCTCATTATTTCTGATTGATCTGACTTTTCAAAAGAACCTCTTGTTCTTATTTGCAGCCCTGAAGTGATGAAAAACTTACCATACTTACAAATAAGTTATCCTAGCAACCATTTTCACTTTATTTCTAGATTAAGTGCATTTTTCAGGCTCTGGGCATTAAATGATTTTACATCTTTATCCCTTTCTATCATACATCTTCTTTCCAAGCTGTCCAAAATTACAAGGCTTTTAAAAGAACTTTACTCCACTTTGTCACTGCTCTTCTCATAAAATCCATATGCATAAAAACCCACTCATCTATTATGCCACATGCAGAGAACAAAACATCTATTTTCTTCAAATTAAAATCCTATTGCTTAATAAACTTCAATGATGCCCTGATGAGCTCCAGAACGGTAGAATGGCTGGAAAATAGAAAGAGATGTAGCAGAAACAATCAGGGATTATGAAAAATCGAGAAGCTGTTGTTAAGGTCAGAAAACATCTGCAAACTAGCACGTGTGGGTCACTTGGCAGTAGCAAAGTATTTCCTGTGATAGGAGCACAGAAGACAATTGCGCAGTGGAAAAGTCCCATACCGTACTTAGATGGGGAAAAGAAAACTGGTATGGAGCAGAATATAGCTGTAGCCTTGGTGGAAAGCTATGTCTAGGTATCTAAGACTACAGAATTATAAAGAAGTATGAGAACCTGAGCCTATAAAAATATTTTCTTCTAGAAAAACCTACACATTCATTACCATAGAGCTGATAGTGAAAATGTTCCAAGGGATTGCTCTTTTGGAGCTAGAGAGATATAGAGGAGTGTGGGTATAAAATAAAACATAAGAAATACATCAACTAAGGAATGGTAAATAGTTCTAATGGTCAATTATACAGAGCAGTGACTGGAAAGAAAACCAGAAGATGAATACACATAAGCCCATATATATCATTGGTCTTCTCATAGGGCATATGTACTTGTGAATCTTTGGAGAGAGCATAAAACCATGACAGGTAGAGGATTAAAGAGTCCCTGAAGAAAATATATTAACTGTGAGACATTCACTCAGCATCTGAACATCTAGTGTTTACTGTAGAAAGGAATATTGAAGTGTGCCTTAAGCATGACCTAAAATGACACGTTTGAGATGATTTTATGAAGAAGCAATGTTACCAGGGAGTTGATAATGGCAATAGTCTAAATCTCATTTTGATGACAAAACTAGGTCCTGAATTCTTAATTGGATCATGACTAAGACCCTTTTTATTTTACCCTAGTGTCCTTCATTGGAGATCCAAGCAAGTCTTTTACAGCCTTTTTGTCCCAATTGCAGTACTTTCGGATCAAGATACAGTGGCAGTTCAAAATAAAAGGTCATTTTGTTAATAAATAACCAGGGAAACTCTTTCATCAAATTTCCTGTCTGGTTCTGCAATTTGCTCAACATTTGTCAGGAGGAGAACACAACCTTTTCCATATATAATTTAATCCACTGTAACTGTGCTGAATCAGCAGAATTTGGAGGTGACAGACTCCTTTCTTCCACAGACAAGCCTTCATTCCACATGCATAGGGACAACAAATCACTCTTCCATATTTTAGCATCTTGTAGACAGAAGGCAACAGGGAATTGACTTATACAAGACTTACTTCACAGAAAACCAACAGCATCCAAAAGGAAACTGAGAAGGGTCAATGCAGAATAGATGGGAACTTTCTCTATCATTCTTGGTCTGATGCTTTTTAACTGAACAACATAATTCTTCTCATTTGAGCAGAAGAATTGCAAACATTGCTAAACTTAGGAAAAAAAAAAAAAACAGACCCAGAAGAAAACCCTGGTAGTTGTCAGGGGTGAACTACAGCTGCACTATGGCCATCTCATGCAGAAGGGACACTGGCCCTCTTCACTGCTCACCAATCTACCTCCAGTGAACTGGCCATGGACTGGTTCATATCTGTCTTTGACAGTGAAAGTCTGTTCTGACAATGTTTGCATATGTCAAGTAGCAAGGGTTATAGAGAGAGACAAGTAGAATGCTCACAAGGTCTACATGTAATGGCACAATTTTTATTAAGGATGTGCAAGATCATAATTGCCTATGATAATATGACATTTCTCTATTCTTGGACTTTCATCTTATGGGTTTGGGATATTGGATTAAATGTCCTGTTTTATTCGCCTATTATGCACCCAGATAAATAAGTCAATGGTTTTTAAAAACCCCAACCCATTTCAATAGTTTAAAAATATATTTAGATTTTTTTAATGGTACCTGTTTGAAGCTGAGGAAAGTACTGTAAGCCCAACAAACTGAGAAGACATAAAGGCAACAACAAAATATTTTTAAGCAAGGCAGCTTTGACAGAGAGATTTCTGTGAACACAAAAGTCCTCATCAGTTCATTGTGTACCCTGCCAAACCAGTTTTGCCGATAAAACATTTTATTTCCTGAAGTTACAGATGTCGCCTCTCTCACCACAGCATGTATCCTGTTTTTTATATGCTAGTTTATCAAAAAGAATGTGCAGTCTTTCCCTGTTTCAAAGGAGACAAAATGTGCATACAAAAAGTAAAGCAGCTGAATGTGAAGTAAAGGAGAAAGGATAGAGAAAGTGACAAGGTTCAAAAGCTTGGAAAAGAGCACAAAACTAAGGAAATGTTTCCAAGACACAATAAGTATCGTCCTGTTTCTTATGTTGGGTGAGGACACTGTGCCTTCCTGAGAAAGCAGGACTGATCAACAGTTTGTTCACTTGCTCAGACCTGATAGGTGGGTACAGAACAAGAGTCATGTCACCGCCAGGCACCCGGGAGCAATGTCATGAGCCAGTGTCACCAGAAGCAACTGTTGTCCTGATTGTTTGGATTATTTTATGATCTAAACAGCTAAAACAGAGCAATGCCTCTCAAGCTCTCAATTCTGAGGTCTTCAAAATCTTTTCTCTCCCCTATGCAAAATCCTACCTACATTTAAGCCCTGCCTACCTTTTACTGGGAAGAATGGCAAGCTGATCATAGCTGCCTCCTCCTTTCTGCCAGAATTTACACTGCACCATCATCCTGAGGTTAAGAAACAAGGAAAAGAAACAGGAGAGGTTTTAGTACTCTCCATTAAAGCACTCATCTCTTGCTACACTGTACATAAATGAATTCATTTTGAAACCAGTCACAGTAGCAGATAGAGCATGAGAAAAAGAGATATGTGAAAGCTTTGAAATCAGTAAAGAAATAAAGAGAGCTGGACACAGATGAAGGTCTGAGCACCAATCAACATGATAGCTGCAGTCATCTTGGAAAACAGTGCCTGTTGATTAGGGACACATACTTCTATGAAAATGCTGTGAAAATCCTATTTGAAGCATGAGCTCAAGACAAAATTCTGAGTTTCATCACTTGAGAAAGTGAAATACAGGATTTCAGTCACTATGACTTTATGAGAGCACTATAAGAGGTCTGCCTGAGCCCAGCACAAAATAGGGTGTTGGTCTACACACCCAGTCCCTCACAGATGTAAACTGGAGAGAGAAACCTGAAAACATCTATTTAGGTAAGTGATATGTGGCCATTGCAAGGAGATGGTTATTAGGTTTGCAGTCATATAGGACCGTTAGCCTTTTGTGCTTTGAGATAACAAGGGATACTTTACAGAGCAAATAAGTGGTAATACATAGATATTTTCTTTTTTACAAGAAGTGAAAAATTATGCTGTAGTTTGGTCGTACTTAAATGCCTGAATAGAAAGAATTCTTTTAAAACATGAAGAATTTTACTACAATCAAGTAAGAGGGGTGCTGGAGCTGTTTTTTAGCAATAAGAAATGCTGCTTTCACTGCAGGCTCCAGGGAAAGGGAAGCTGGCATTAACCCTTTGCCATACAAAATACAACCTGTCAAAATAGTTTCTGAAAGTTCCTCCTTTCTAGATGTGAAAAGAGAAAGAAGAAATCATCCCACATGTCTCTGCTAAGTAGTACTTGGAAATTGTTGACCTGTCTCAGGACAGTTTCCTGCCAGAAATCTGAGCAGATCCTACCAAATTAGAGTACAAAGTTACAAGAAAAACAAGAAAAATAAACACAAGGAGAGAAAAGTTTCAGTGGTGAACAGTGAGGCCAATGGAACATACTTCTTGCTAGATTAAGCATGTTAAAAGCCAAAGTAGAATTCATTGGCCTTCATTGACTTCAATGAGCTTTTCATCAGCTCCTTATTGCAAACGTAGTTTAAAATGACAAGGAAATTATAGAAGCAGTAGCATTATATAATTGTATTTAGAGATAGGATATGGCCTGCAAATATCTTGTATGGCTTGTTTTGTAAATATATAATTGAATTAAGAAGCTGAATGAGCTCAGAATATATCTATAAATTATAAATATTCTTCCAGAGAAGCTGACAGGCATGATGTGACCCTGGCAACAAGAAAATCAAGGCCATAGTAGACACTATTCACAGCCAGTTTCATATGGGGGATCGGGGATATAAATCAGTATAGATTCACTGATATCTAGCAAATAAGGCTGATTAACATTATCTGGGAACTTGATGAGTGGTAACAAATATTCATACTGGTTGCTCATGGTTTTATGCTTCTCACAACATCATCAGAAGCAAAATTATACACCTGCCTTTTTTCTAATATGTTTTAATATAATTTTTATTGGTCTTTTACACAGATGTAGAGTGGCAAAAATTACTCCTGACAGACAATACAACAGGGCCTGAAAGCCAGGACCTTGGTTCATATAACTGCACTGAAGTTAACGAAATTACACAGGCAGACATGACAGAAGGATCTACTGTAATGTTTAGTGTCAAAACTGCCTCAAGAAAAGGTATGTCAACTTCTCAAAATAGTACAATGAGGAAGAGAAAGGAAAAAAAATGTATAGCTGATAAACCGTAGTATAAGCACTACTACATCTTACAACCATGCAGAAGTTGCAAGATTGTTACATCCAAATGGTTAATTTGAGAAAGACATCTTGTTAAGAACAGAAGTTGATTCAATGCAGATTTTCCTTTGATTCTGAAGGTTTTAATTTTACTAGATAATTTGCATACAAATACAAGGACATGAAGACTAGTTCTCTACTACTGTTAGCATCAACCCTATCATATTACTGCATTCATATATTTTATAAACTGTGTGTCCAATAATCAGGTTTCTTAGACCCACTGTTTCTGTAAGGAGGATGAATCACATATCACTCCTAGGATGATTGTAATTGTTAACTGTTAGTTTACTCTTAATCCATTTATGGTCAGCTGTTCCAGCCTCTCTGTGCCTTAAATTACTTCTCATGTTTACCCCAAACAGAGAATACTCATATCTGTTCTCAGACTTCATTTTGTCAGAGCACACATTAAGTGCTTTCAGTCTTTTTGTGCATGATATGCTTTTCGTTTGTCTGATTCATCCTCTTAGCCCTCTTTGCATCTGTTTTGACACATTGGTGGCTCCCAGTCAAATGATGTTCAATGAATGCACCCAGATCTTCCCTTCAGCTGTCATCTCCACTTGGACCAGTAGCAAAAACTCTGCTCATAAATTCCTTCATGCATGACCCTGTGCTTTGCTCTATTACATTTCATCTCACTTCTATTACTTCAGTCCTCAAAGGCCATCCAATTCTTCTGATATGGCATTTCAGTCTTCCTCTGTATTGACATGATTCCAACTTTGTGAGATCAACAAATTTACTTAAAATGTTTCTAGATTTTGTGCCAAGTTTATGAATGAAAGTATTGAGGAATTCAACAGTAATTGCCCTTCAGTCCAACAGTTTCCAGTTCAACCCACTGTTATTTCTCTGTCAGATCTGACTGATTTCTATATTTTCCAATTTTAATAACTATCCTTGTGTCATGATCTCAAATGCTTCACTGAAGTACAGGCCTAAGGAACTTAACACTTCTGAAGTTTATCAGAGGAAAAATTAGCTTAATTTCCTATCATTTATCTCTGGTAAATCTTTACTGCCTTCTCTCACTGGTTCTGCTAAGTCTTTTTATTTTCTTTAATAAAGAAGGTCTCACTTCTACATCTACAGTAGCATAGCAGAGTCCCCATTTTGTAATTACTTATCAGACAGCCTTTCTTTCTTTCCTTTTATTTATTTTGTGCCTCAACAGTTCAGTGAGGTCCAGAATGCATTCATTTACAAGTTAAAAATCCCCTAACAGATCCTACAAATGAATCATGATGCAACACAGAGATAAGGAAGCACACTTGCCTTTCTGGAACACAGACTCGTTTCTTTTCTAACCAAGCACAACAATGCAACAGCGATACATCTGTTCTGGCCTGTGTTGCCTCTTCAGGCTCCTGTTCCTTTTCCTTTCCTTTTCCTTTCTTTTTGCAAGCTTAGAAGAAATAGGAGGAGATGGCAATTGGAAAAGCAGAGAGACAGACATCTTACCCTCCACGGTATTATAGATATGTATGTGTGAAGAATAACAAAATCTACCTCAGTACTGGATCTAAGTTGTCACAGGCCAGGATTTCCCTAAACTTTCAGATGATCAACAATGTCAGAGATGCAGTACTGTAAAAACTGAGGTATTACTATTCACTTAAGGAAATAGAAGCATAAATCTGTAACAGACAGCTATAGAGATAAGCTTCTATTTTTTCCCATTAACCCATAAAATTCTATCTGCCTGGAAGGTCATCATCTACTTTCCCAATGAATTTATGTTTAATGCAACTAAACAGGGCAAAAGATTTTCTCATTGATTCTTTCAAATCTGACCAATTGTTCTCACGAAGGTGAAAAATAAATACGTTGGAGTATTGATAGAACCAAGGAAAATCATGTATCATCATCTGAACTAAATAATACACTCTGTGCATGCTAACAGTGTTCAGTTTCATTGCTATCAAGGGTATTTCAACATTGTATTTACTATAGCAACCACTGAAGATGCTTTTCCTGCCAGTGAAAGTTAGTTCTCTGCTTAGAATAATAATTTCATAATAATAATGTTGAAACAATACAGGAAACTAACATTGTAGATACTTAAAAGCTAAATAGAAATTACACAAGCAAAATGGGTGAAATAAGTCAGTTAATGCAGGATCCCATCCAGCCAAAAGAATGTTGTACTGTCAACTAACAGACTACAAACTGAAAGCCATATACTTTCAAAATTATGATCATTCTTCCTTAATATCAACTGTACAACTGTCACTGAGAGCTCCTTGCTTTATATCTGAACCCTTTCACAATATATCCTTTGCACATTTACTCTCCATGCTCACAAGATTAGTGTTTCTCTAGAAAAACATCCTTACTCTCTCTACCACCCAGCTCAGCTATGTAACAACAATGTTTGCATAGGTCAGCCAAAGACATTTTCTTGCAATGTTGTTCAGAAACTAAGACACCTACAATGTGGGTGGTCATCTTAATGTGCTTATGTTATTGATAACATATTTATTAGTTCTTCCAGTCACAGTGCCACAATAGGGAATACTGACAAAGAAACACTTCCCTGTTTTCATAACAGTTGTTAAAATCAAATAAAAAGCTAAACTAAGCATTCAGAGTTTGTCAGGAAATGTAAAATGGCAGAAACTGCCATAATACATCCCCTAGTCCACAAATATTTTGCAGCCTTATCTCCCAAGAGTAATTCACAGACATGCAAACACTCTTATCATCTCTGAGGAAGACAATGACAGTGCACAATCAATTCATAACTAAAAAATTCATTATCCTCTCATGGTTATGGACCATTCATTGTAGAAATGGTTCATTCATCTATATCACTTTTCAAGATTAGGACCGAAGATTATAAATAACATAGCATTTCAAACAAGGTTCAGGCTGCTCACCAAATTTCTTCTCGGCGATGAAGAATTTCTGATTTTCATATGAGTCTTAAATAAGCTTTAATTGCCTTGTGGTCTTAATGGTTGAGTAACTGCTGGACAGTCTGGGGCAATTAGGACTTAAAAAAATCCACATAGGCTGAAAACTGGTTTTGTGGGCCCTGCAGGACCACACCTTGGACTAAAAATCATTGGGTTACAATGCGCAGAAATAGGCTCAGAGCCTCATTTGCCACTTGCCCACATGGCACTAAGATAACTTTGTTGTTAAGATCATTTTGAGGGTAAACTTATCTCTTTCCTCAAATTTTATCCCTAAGCATACTCACAAGCAGCTTGACCTAATACTAATGCTCTGTGCCTGTCTCGTCCACTTCTATTCAGTGCTTCTGCCCCAGGCCTACAACATATGAGCAACTTCAGGAAACATTCTTGGTGAGTCCTTATACATCCCATCACAAGACCAGTTAAGGTAAGAGGCAGGATTATGCTTTGGCTGTTTTGCAGGAGTTTTTCAACAGATTTCAATTTAAAACCGAGAAATACAGAATATAACAAAGACAATAGCAATAGAATACCTGCAATGTAAACAAGCTAGTAGAGTCAAGTCCAAGAAAAAAAGACCATCTCCATCTGTCTGCATTGTTGGTTTTGTACAAGGAACATCATCTTTCACAGGGGAGGGTGCCTGGGTGCTCTGTGTTTCTACAACATGAAGCAGAAGGCAAATCTGGCACATGACTGGTTTATGTAATTCCAGTGGTAATTGCACAGCAAGTCTAATTACTGCAAGGTTGTTCTAATTAATCTAATGATTTTACAGTATGTCTGATTATGACCGAAATGATTGTAAGAGATGCAGTAATTTGACATATCAATGTTGCACTGCATAGTAAAAACAGATTTTGTGATGAGGCAGGCAGGAAGGAAAGAGATACTGTAATTTGACATCATTATCAGATTGCTACTAGTAACAAGACTTGCTGACCAAGGATATTGACAATATTTCCTCTCATCATCCTCTTCACACTCTTGATCTGGTGAGATGGGAAGAAGATTAGGAAACCAATCTGTCTTAAAATTGTATGGAGGAGAAAGAAGTAGTCTGTACGAGGCTGAGGAATCATCAATAGGCAGAAAAATAAGGAAAATGTTTCAGCTGCAACTACCTTGCAAGGTATGTTGCTATGGCTGTATCCTCAAAGAGATCCAGTGCAGGGCAGAGATGGGAACTCATATGAATGTCTCAGCATGATTGGGCCACAGCTGTCAGAGAAATTAAAAAACATGTAATGAAATCATTTGCACCTTTTTTTTCTTTTCACAATAAAGGAGTACATCAAAGTTCATAAACTGAAGGAAATGATCAGTATGAAAATCATAGATTTATGACACAGTTTATTCCATGTTCCATGGAAGAATCAGATGTAGATTCCAAAACATGAATTTACCCTTTCTTCACCTCTCTTACACCTGCTTTTAGCTACTGTTGTCACATTTCATATACAGCTTTGAGATTCTTTTCGGCACAAGGGAAATGAGTGAAATGGTCCCCCCAGAAAGCAGTCAGGAAAAAAATGTTCTAGTCAAGGGCAAAAATGGATATTGGTGGGTATCATATAGCTTTTTATAGTCATTATCATGGATTTATAGAGTCAGGTACTCCAGTAATTGCCTGAAAACAAGGTCCACTGTATAAGAATTTTAAAGTATGAAACAAGTTATAATGCTTGAGGTATAAAACCTCACAAATCTAAACAGATAAAGTGTAAGGTCTTACTAAATTTCACTTCCAGAACTTGAAGTAGAAATACAGTTCCTGAAGTGCCAGTGCAACTCACTACTCATTACTCTGAAAACCCACAAGCAGTTCACACAAGCACTGAGTGTGACTTGTAACAGTTTAAATATACAAAAGTTGATGTTTAAAGGACACTATTTGTCCCAGTAGATATCATTTTCTCACCTACAATATGAGATAGTGGAACACAACAGTATTGGAAAGTGTGTGAAAAGTTGTGAGAAAATAATACAGAGAATAAATAGATTTCAGGATATCAAACATTCCCAGTGCTCTCCCCTCCTGTAAACTGATTCATGTAGAAAAGTTCAGTTCATGTCCATTTGCTTTATATTTTCTCCCTTTGAGATCATTTATTCTTTTAATTTCAATTTTCTCCCCCCTCCCAAATTATTTTTTTAGAAAGAAAAAAAGTCATTCTGTAGTAGCTCATAGGTTTTGTTATCATTTCCATTTTAGCACTTTTGATAAGAATTCTTACAGCTTTTTTAAGCTTTTAAGAGATCTTCTCCAAACTTACAAATTCCAGGTTGGTATCATGTTGCACTTACATAAGGTAATTGCTGTTACTCCTGAAGCTATTAGTAAACGCTAAGTAAAGTCAGTGATGAGACCACAACCTTTGGAATAAGTCCAACTCAAAGTCAGCCTATGTGGGTAACAACAACATCCGAGTTTGTCATGTAATACTTTTAAGAACACTAAGCAAACTCCCAGAGTAATATGACCTGTGGTAATATAGATTTTCTTCCTAACCATCAAGGACAAATATTCATGGGAACATTTATTTTTGGTCCTATAGAAAGTAACAAATGCTCTTCAAATATTTACTTGCAGTCCTGAAAAATCTTTAATCAATAAGAATCTGAGCTTATGCAACACCATGTTATTTCTGATGTAAAACTAGGTAACGGTGCCTTTGATATAAAAATAATGACTTTTTTCCTTTGTCCATATTCTTCCCTTTGATTTTTGCATTCAGGTTATCTTACTCACTCAGTTTCAGTAGTGTCAGCCATGATTTATGTCTTCAATGACTTGGTATTCTCCAGCCTGTCTCTTGTCTACTGATAAACCCACAAATACATACATAAGTTCTTGATATATTTATCTATGTCCTTAGAGTTATCAAATGTGTTTGCCTAGATGTTGGATTATACACTGAATTGTTCTTATCTGAATTTCCATGTTTTATGTATCCTCCTCAAAGTGTATTCCTTGATAGTTTCAGGTCTACTGAAGCATGAAGAAAGCACCAAGGGTTCATAAGCAAAAGGATTACTAAAGATATCCATCTTGGATTTAAAGCTCTACACTGTAAGCATGTGAAAACCAAGAATGTGATAATTTCAATTTACTAGTTCCCACTTCTCCTGACACAGGTGTGATTTTGTGTGTGCTATCTTAGGGCATAGCTTAAGTAGTAAATTGTCAAGTATAGACAGTTTTGAAAGGTAGTATGTTAGCAGAAATACTGATTGTACATGTGAAAATCCAGTATACTTTTTTCTTTATCCAATCTTTTTCTTATTTGTCTGTATTTATAAATAACCTGTAGAAACATACATTTACTGTCTTCTGCCCTGTACTGAGTTACAACTTTATGTATGCTTATATATACACACAATTAATTATTATATACATTCAAAGACGGATAACCCTGTATTAATGATCTGAATAAATGTTTGATGGGACAGCTGAATCTAGCAAACAGGTAAACACCAATGTTCTTTTAAGATGCTCATTCAGCAAAGAGTGATTGTCAGGACAAGCAGCATGAGTGTACTTAGCCAGGGACATGAATAAATGCCTTTTCTTGGGAGGCACAGAGCAGATATTCGGAAGAGTTGTAAAATATTTCAATGAATTTAACTGAATACTGATGAGGAGATAAAAACTTCAGGAAGAAGGAAGTGATCTCCAGCAAGGACAAATGCAATCCGGCTCCTTTTCTGTACTTTGTGACCTAGACTTGAAGTAATTCTCACTACCAGAAAACCTATGGAGTATATTTTTGAAGTTGAATCAACAGTGAAAGCTGGCTTAGTACTTGAGTGTCATATATCCACTGTCCCTGGAGCTCCTCACGTGAGTCCTGTCAGGGTAAATTCAGTTCTGTGTCCTTGTTCAGCCTACACAAAAGCCCACTCCATCGCTATACAGAGCTTCAAAAAAAATACTAAGCAGAGGAAGAAAAGAACCTCACATCACCTGCCTTTAAGAGCATAGACAAACAAAAGAATTATGTCAACTTCTATTTTTACTTCATTTCACTTTGTTATGCAGAGAAATGAATCTGCCCATTCCAAGAGACCAAGAGGAGAGAAGTTACCATGTGAATAACGTTTGACAACAAAATATACACATGGTCACTTATCCAGGACAAAACCCCCTTAAACAACTGCTTTCCTCTGTTTGTGTTGGTTCAAATAAGTCTTTGTTTTAGCATTCCTAACCATGTTCTCCTACTGTGGTGAAACACAAGATGAGCTGTGAGGGAGGCTGCAAGGGATGTACAGAAAGATGAGGGTGGTACACTTATGTTTCCGGGTATGCAAACATGCTTGCTCATATATTCTCTGGGGTCTAGTCTCCATCTCAAAGATGGTTATGTTTCTATAATGGTGAAAAGGCCTCTGCTGTGGTTTATTCATGGAGAATACAGACAAAGCAACTTTCATCCTAATTTAAAATATTTATAGTTCATAAGTAAGAGAACCACAAAAGGAACACTGGATTTATTTTTTTCCTTTCTACTCAGCTGTTATCTACTTTTTTTCCAAGAAAGGAGCTAGACAGTGAGTTATTTTCTACCAAAGCAACTTCCTAATGAGCAGAGTGCTATAGAATCCTTCCTCTTTGAAAAAAGGAACTTGCAAACCAGAATCTATTTATTTGAGGTGAAAACAGTCCACATAAAGCTCTTCACGTTTGATTAAAGGTTGTAAAAGGCACCCTATTATTTAAGTATAAAAAGGAACAGAGAAACCTTCAAATCTACTCTAATAATATTTTTTATTAATTTATCCCAGTCAGAAGAAGGAGGAAAACATGTAGAGGAAAACAAAAATTACAAGTTTTTAAGTAAGTATCAAACAACCAATTATTAGACAGGAATCCATTACAACTGACCTGTATTCACAAAGTGCTATATATTAACCTCATCAGAAACTCTCCTCTAAAACATACACACCAGCAATAACTAGTTTGTAAATGCTAACCCTCTTCTTCACATTCAATCTATCTCCTTAGCTTTATTCTCGCTGACTTCTTCATCTCCCACCACATTTCAGCTGGATGTGTATCTCTTGCTTTATCAAAGAGTAGTAAGGACTCTCAGCCACTTACATTCCCAAACCACTAATCTGTTGGGAAAAATAAGGATCAAAACTAGGGCAGATGGAAGTAGAAGCACAGGCAGATCAAGAGGGCTCAGATCAGAAGCAGAATCTCAGCTCACAGGTGGTATTCATTGTGGAGTTTTCAGTTACTGAGGTATCTTTCACCATTCAGAAGTTACTTCAGAGCCTGACTCTTCTGCAGAGCAATGACTTCAGAACACCTCATGTGTTTCAAGCATTTTTCAGTCTACCACTGTTATCAGTGTATGTCAAAACTTGACTTTAAAAATTCTTGTAACAGGCATGAAAGGAAACATAAACAGCAAACTCAAGCACACAGGCACAGTTTGTCTGCAAACAGATTTTAGAGTTTTAACGAAACAAATCTTTTTACTGTTCCTTCATTACACTCAGAAATATGATTGATATCCAAAATATTGCCCTAGAACAAAGGAAGAAAAACATACTTGCCCAAAATGACAAGTCTCCAATGCATCAACAAACTACAAATGCAAACAGAAACCTGCTAGATCCAAGACTAGATTTTGTCAAATAACTGACAGATTGTTCAAATGCACATGCAAGGACAACTGCAAGGCTGATTTGCATGCAACCAGAGTAAGATGAGCCTCAGCATTCCTTTTCCTCACATTATTGTATTTCATTTGTGCAGCTGCTTTAGAAAGGTCTTTTAGGTGAAGGTTATCCAAATTCAGTTCCTAGAATAGGTGCCTGCTTCTCTCTAAACAGCTCTGAAACTTAAATGTATGCTTACCGAAGTGTAGTTCAGAGAATGAATAGCTGCTTGCAATTGCATGTAATTCAAGTCCAATATTTTGAAACTTGTGCTGGATAATCACATTGGTGCCTTTGAAAATAGCAGTCCAAGTAATTTCTTATATTTAAGGAAAATAGCGTTTCATGCAAAGGCATAAGCACCAAGGCTGATTTTATTTCAACTGCTTTCCAAAAAGAAAGACTTTTCAATTGGTCTCTTCCAAGATCTTCAAAGTACTTAATGCAAATTCAGTACCTACTAGTTAAAGGGCAGCACTCAAAGCTTCAAGGAGTCCATCAGCAAATTCAAGAAAATTTATCAATGCTGAGGTCAGAAGCAAAGTGTTCTAGAGATGAGAAAATAATCATTTGTGCAACATATGGGTCTTGTTGCAGTTTACAGTGATGGAAGAGGAAGGATTGAGAGTGCTGCTTATTCCAAGCACTGAACTTTTATTGGATATTTAAATTGACAATGAAAAGCACTAAGCACTGATGGAAAAGACCACCAGATGAAAGGAGTATTCTCCATTATATACTCAGTCACACATTTAGATTCATCTGTATGCAATGTACCTAAGCCAATTTTCTTTTATCAAACATTTGCAGTGATACAGAACAACCTACATTTTTCTTCTTCTGTTTATTGCAAACTATCAATATGCTGCAAGTATCTAGTTCTTTCTTAAAATCTGCCACACTCCTAACCTTTTGAACCTCCTGTGCCAAACTTTCTTATAGCTATGTATAAACATATGACTGACTTACACCATCAAACAAGTTCTAAAGGGAAATGCAGTAAAAACAAGTGAAGTTCAGATTCTCTTTCTGGTGGAGTTTTCAACATTACATTACAGTAGATAACATTGTGACAGGACAAGTCTGAAGAACTGTCCGTTGAGTAGGGTGATCTCAAATGCTCTAAGTCACAAAGAAACAATGGAAGTAGCCTCTGGAGTCCAGCATCCCACTTCAAATGGGACTGTCTTGAAAATCTCCATGAATGAGTATTACTCTTCTTGACAAAACATCCTACTACTGCAAAAAATCACCAAGATATGAAACTATAATTTTTCAAAGTGTCTCATCATCTCACAGAAGTTTCTTTTCAGAGTCTGATGTGCCAGTCTTGTCAGTAGCTTAGATTCTCTGAAGCTGACCCAAGGTAAAATCTAATTTTGACATCCTTAACAAAAAACAAACCAAAACAAAACAACCCCACCATCTTTTGTTTCCCTAAACAAAAATATCCACATTTCCCTCAATAGATCCTTTCATAACAAAGTTAGTTCGTGTTCACAAACCATTTGCAGACTCATACTCAGATGACCCATATGACCAGTAATGGTAACTGACATTCATGTTTGAAAAGTATCTATTTGTAGAATTTGTTTTTTGAGAAAGAGGACCAAAATTAAATGAACTACACAGCCATTCACGACTACAAGTGTCTTAGTAATTTGCACACATACGCAAAAATTATTTACCCACTTGTAGTCTGTAATATCACCACTATCTCCTATTTAAAATGAACAAAGCTCTCTTATCTCTGTTAACCAAACAGCTTTGAATTAATATGAATCTCTTCAAACCTAAGGTATTGTACCCGCGACAGATTAGAATTTGCACTGAAACTGCACCGACAGCATTGTATTATTTTCTGGTGACAAGGACATCAATAAAAATTTCTGTTAGCTGATACCTCACCCTCACATGCCTATAGCTGGGATCTCTTAAAAAAAGCTGTCATAGCCCAGCATAGAAGCAAGAAAAAAGTTAGGGATATCAACTAAGATCAAGGACAAAAGTAAATGTTAGGAAGTGCAAAACATAAACGACATACTTAGGAAAAGGCAAGGCCTTTAGGAAGTAAAGGACATATAATCAGAGTTGCACACGTAGCTAATCATTTGGAGGAACTTGTAATTATCAAAAATCAGAGCAAGAGAAAGATAATAGAGACCTGAGGGCTTCTCAGTATTATGTTTTCAAATGGGAAATACATACTATTATGAAAGAGCAAATACACAGTTCAGATTCATCACTGTGTTATTCCAGCCCTTTGCCAATGTAAACAACAGTAAGACCAGAACTGTACCTGAGGGAATTGCACACCCTCAATTTTCTCCTTTCTGCTGGATGACTACATAACACACTGTTCCCAGCTCCTGAATTATTTAAAACATCATCGGCAAGCACCTGGAAACACATTTCATGTTTCAGTTCAATCACTTGTATTTTATCCCTTCTCTTTAATTTACTGGCAGAGGAAATAATGAAAGCTGTCATTCCAAATGGCTCCTTCAGATCATTTGAAATTACTTCAGTAATGTGTAACCTCAAAGCTATTTTTTAAATAATCATTTCTGTCTATTCAGTACATTACAGGATTTAAGGAAAAAAAGGAAAAGTAAAACTGGAAGCATGTTTAGAGGCTGCACTTCCTAAATAGTTAATGACATTATGTTATGGTTAATGAAGGAAAACTCAGGGGAACCATAATGGCCAATAAATCTGTGGTGTGCCTTAGTGAACTAGAGTATATACTGCAGGAGAAAATTGTAGTAACACTTTTCTGTTCAAAAGAAAAATTGTCTCTAGGACACAGCAGTCCCTAATAGAGAAAAAAAGACATTCCAGAGGACCCTCGGTGAAACATCAGCACTGGCCTGAGACCCTTGTGTCCATATCCATGAGACTTTCCTCTCTGAGCTTTAAAGAATAAACCAGACACAGCTTAATGTCCTGGTTTTGGCTGGAATAGAGTTAATATTCTACTTAGTAGATGGCACAGTGTTATGTTTTGGATTTAATGTGAGAAGAATATCGATAACACATTGGTGTTTTAGTTATTGCTAAGTAGTGTTTATCCTGAATCAAGGATTCTTCATTTTCCCACGTTACCTATTGAAACACAGCATCTCAGCCATGGCTATCTGCATACACAGAGTGAGAAGATGGGACAAAGCTGAGAGCACGTTCAGGCTAAGAGGGATAGAAATGCTTGCTGTCTACAATGCCTTGCCCCATTCTTCAGTCATAGTGGCATGCACAAAGCTTTGGTACTGTAGTTTCTCATTTGATAACTTCCAGCTTCTGAGACTGCTGAGGAATATCCCTGTGACAAGCACTGTTTCAGTCCAGGTTGCATTGACAGGAAGATAAAAAGACATATCTGTTAAAACAATGGCCCAGTTTGTCAAACCTGCTGGCTTAACATGACATTTCAAAATACATATAGTCTGCCCTATGTATGGAAAGGACCTGAATTCAGCATTATCCATCCCCTACAGACCATAACATAGTTAGTGAAAGACAGGGAAGTGAACAGAGAACAGCTGAATACTTGGAAGGTCAGATATCTATTTAAAAGCCAAAATTGAAAGCAAGTATTTTTGGAAGTGTTGACTTATAATAATTTAGTAACAAATAGTGCTCTGAATTCTTTCAACAAATAGTTTACAGCCACAGTATTGACCTCAAAGTTAGCCTGGTCTTGCACTTTTGTAGCAACATGGATCTCAGGCAGAAGAGGACAACGTTGCTCACCCAAGCAACTGTGTACTGTGGCAGAGAACATTGATTAATGTTCATCATTACACAGATTACAAATGGACCAGATCAACAGAGTCTTCTCTTGATTCCCATGCCACGCACTTTGGCTACATCACCTTAAGCCAGCTCTGGCACAGGTCTGAACCCAGGTTACATCAATTCATTTTACTAAAACAGCTGAGAATTACCTTGACAAAAAGCAAAACCTTTAGCTAGGTTCAAGGGGTGAATTGAGTCTCCATGCAAACAGGTAAGTGCCAGGGCCAAGGAAGGAGAAACAGTGATCTCACTCTTCAGTATCAACAAGCTGTGACCAGATCAGCTGTCTTTGGGATCCACTTCCAGAGCCTCACTGCAAGTGTTGTAAAAGCAAACAGCCCATCTTGCCTCTGACAATATCAGCACTGACAAGGAAGACACGAGAGGGACCAGGAAAAACAACATTTGCAGGAAAGTAATTTGCCTGTTATCACGCAACCATTCAGTGATAGAGCTGTTTACTGAGAACACTCACACAACAGTGTCTGAACAAACCTATTACCCTTACCCTCACCCTCAAATGTATTCATCTTTTTTTTGAGAATATTATTTTTGCTGTACCCAGCCATCTTTTCTATTTAAAATAACTTCTTCTTGATCAGCTATAGTCCAAATATGTTGACCACATCATAAATCACACATCTCAACCTGCCAAAGGCTAAATGTGAGAAAACACATGCAATGAAAACTCCAAAAGAAATGCTTAAAAAATAAGTTATGGAGAAACATAAAGGCATTTCTTTTGGTGTGGAAACCCTGCCACTTTATTTCGTAATTGACAGTGGAAATAGTTTTCAGTAGTGTGGGGGAGATTGGATCTATGTGTGATGGAATTAAATCTGCCCCAAAAGAGATGAATGTGATATTCTTCAAAATGGAGAAAATGTGAAAAGCACGCCAGAAACCCCCACATCACATTGATCTCAATGAATATTTGCAACTATTTCTCCCATGAAAAAGCTTCACAGAATTCAACACAGATGTTTTCCAATATCTCAACTTTTGAAACTATTCAATAATCATTTTCTAACTGTAAGAATATAAAGTAAGCATACTCCTAGCCCATCTAAGAAAAAAATCCTATAAGGCTCAAACTTTATAAATCTGTAGCACCTGTGAAAGGAATTACTTTGCCCTTGGGCTACTAATGAATGGCTGGGTTTACCAGCATTCAAAAGAGTATTAGACATTAATAGGGCTAATGAGAGCATTCATGGTTATGTAAGAAGGGCTAAATAAAATTAAGGCTATAAACCTTCATCCTTGAGGGCTAGGGGGGGAAAAAAAAATCTTTGGTGGCAAACTATTCTATGAAGACCTGAGGTAAAATCTTGACCTTGTTAAAGTTACTTCGAATTCTTCCAAGGTAGCTATGATTTTACCCCAACCTTGCTTAATTACGCAGTATCCCTTGACTTCATTAGGCCATTCATCATCTGCAGAGCTTCTCATTCTTTTTCACAGCACTTGAAATAACCAGTATAGCTACAGAGAAGCAGCTACTTAGGCTTTTGTTGTAAACGGAAATGACAATTGCTGTGTTTCTTTTATCTCCATTTTAGACAACTGAGATTAAATATTAGATCTGATTAGGAATTGACAGTCTTATAATTTATCTGGCTCTAGGTCTATTAAAGTCCTTGGTATTATGTGAGAGCACAGTACAGTACGTTCCCTATCACACTGCATCATTCTGCTCCCTGGATAGGTGGTGTTGATTTATTCATGGAGAAATTCTGCTCCAGTTCCACTCTGAGTTCCTTTGCATTACTGTCAGAGAAGGATCCCTGGAAGTCCTCAACATTGCCTGATGTATGTCATTAGCCCTGACTGGCGTATTGCAAACAGTTCTCCCAACTTCACTCTCTGCCATCTCTCAGCTGTTGCCGGGGGAGCAGACAAGTACCAAAGCCCTCTACCTCCTTCTCTGTTTCTGCTTAGTTTTCTACTTTCTTGTCCCTGCTGTTCTTCCCTCAGCAATTCTGCCTCTAGACAGTTGTTTTTTGCTTCTTCTACCAATGTGGCAGGTACATAGTAAAACAACAGGGCTTAGGCAGGGTGAATATCTCAGAACAGCCTCCCTGTTTCAGCTGGCAGGTATGCAAGGTAGGTCTTTGGTAGTTGTAATGCAGAGCCAGATGCTGAAGTTTCCCTGCTTGACATCTCCAGCAGCTTACATAATTCATTGTGATTATTCACTGCACTGTGATAGGATTTAGGATTACTCTTTTGATGTTTGTCAGTAGGAGCAAGGGTTACATTACTCCTCTTGTGTCATGAAGCATGACTCAAAAGGGTATTTAAATGGTGGGGACCATTGCTCTCCCAGTGTTGCTGGTGACAGCATCAGCTTCATTTAGCCATGCACCTTTTGATGCCTAACACATGGGGTATTCTCCCTAATAAAGCGCTTGCTAAGATAATTGAATATTAGAGAACTAAAGTGATGTATTAAATTCATTTTTTCCCTCATGTAATGAAACCCTCAGTTCCTTCTATAGAGGTGGAAAGAGAAATCCAGTTGACAGATAACACAATTAACACAAAGCAAGTGTTGAGACAGGAAATTGTGCACCTGCTGCTTGTGTTCTACATAAGAGGAAAAAAAAAAGTTGGGAAATTTGTGAGCATAGTGAGATACTTTGAAACTCTCCACATGAGTCCTGAGGCTTGTCAGTCTTTTACTAACACCTTCAATGAATTTTACACAAATTGGTAAGGAGTAATTCTCAAAAGTTGTTAAAGAAACAGGTGCTCGTTACCCTTGATTTTCAAAGGGATCTGAGTGTAAAATTCTCTCCAAAGAGAGAATTTTCTCTTTTCAAAATCTGGGTTGAATGTTAGTGAGCCTTTTCTGATGTCTAAAATGGAGCTTTTTACTCAACTCACTAAACACCTTCAGTATCTGTGGATGAGCATTGCACAGTGCTGCTTTTAGTATCTGACTATTAACAAAGAAAAAACCCTACAACAAACAAGTTGCACCAACTTAATTTTTGCAGAAAGCTGAATGAAATCATTTATTCCCTTTTAAGATATTTGGCTTGAAACTCAGATCTTTTAAGGAAAAAACTACCCGTTCTATCTCTTCATGTCTTTGTCATATGTACATTGAAGTTCTACATACACATTGATATACATTCCTCAGGTACACACAAGAAGAGATTAATGCATATATTGGTTGTTACTAACTTTAGAGGTGATATCAGAGTGCTGACAGCTCCTTCTTTTGGGCAGAGTAACGTTAGAGTGAAATGACCTGACAGCCAGTTGGAGAGAGACCATTACAGTTGGCCAAGATTGATCCAATAGCAATACCACACCATCTATATGGACAGAATGTAAATAACACATTGAATGGGGAAGACCATTGCTCTGGAATAAGTCTCAAAATAGCTCACACTTCTCTCATTTCGAGCAGTGTCTCTTCCTTCAGTTCTATTGTACAAGAACTAGAAACTTAAGGAATCAGTACAGGAAACACTTTCCCTAAGTAAAGATAGTGCATAGGCACTGTGTGGAGCAAACTTTGTGCAATTCCTGTAGGTGGGGAAGGTAAAGACATTTATCATTATTCCCTCTGCCTAAGGATGAATATGACATAATTTAGTTAAACCAGTGCTCAGTTTTGCATCTTCTATTTTTCATACTCAGAGATGTTACACCTTTGCTCACTTAAGCCAGCAAACAGGGCTCTCAGCCAAAGCTCATGTGCCTGCATGTTTTACAGAAATGAATATCAAACATTATAAAGTAATCTTGCTGTAACAGCTGGGTGGCAAGCTTCCAAGACTGCTGTGAATCCTCCTTGGATGGCCCTAATTTCTTTACAAGTCTTCCAGTTGTTTAAAAGGACCTCCCTTGGTTGGAACTAAACACAGACTTCTTTTTCACTTCAGACAGGGAAATATTTCAGTACTTCAGCTCGTTTTGTACACAGTGTACAAATTTCTAAAGACATGGCAGTGACTTAGCACTGGCCTGTGCCTTCACTTCAGATTAGGTTTGACAAAATGAAAGAAAAAACTAACGACCCCACATGTCTTTCTACTGTCTTGTTGTCAGAAAGTATAATGTCATCTTTGACCGGGCTGGAGCTCCTGCACTTTTATCCCTACTTGCTTCATCTTCCCGTGTCATTTGGAAAATGACACAAAAACCCAAAGAGTCAATAAAAAAAAAAACCCTGGTGTTCCTATACCTTTTTGGTTTTTTAAGTGAATAAGAGTAAGACTGATTCCTACAAGTAGGCAGAAAACTAACTGTTTTGGATTTATACTGTAAACTTTAGCTGCTAAAATGTTAACTACATTGAGGGTCAAATATGAAGCCAATCCATCTCTTACTTTCCCTCTGATTCCTTGTAATGAAAACCCAAGTGAATCCCTGAATAAGATCATAATTTCTGCTGATCAAAACACTGATGAGGTTTAACCAAGAGTATTCAGAATTCATGCTCTTTCTTTTCCACATCTCTCTGTTTCAGAGTGCTCTGTCCTTTCCTCTCCTTTTCTCCTTTTATCATCCCATGAAAAATATATCCTTTTTCTGAACATTTGCAACTCATATGGAGGAATTTCACATTGTCTCCCCTCATTCTGTGCTGTTGTGGAGTACCAGCCCCGTGTGGGAACAGCAGAGTGATGCGCTGTGTCCCCATGAGTTGCATATCTCAAAACAAAACTTCACTGATGATTTGTGCCTCTGAGTGAACCAGTTCTATATGAGCAGGATGGCACCTGCAGAACCTACGTGCCTGAAAAAACTCTTTAGATTATATTCCTTGCTGAATATTATTCAGCTGTTTGTTGTTGCTGTGTGTTGGGCACAACACGGGAGTAAACAGTTCAGCAAAGATCACAAAATCGAAACTCAAACAGTGGAAAATTCTCTTTGTTTACAGTTGGATTTCTTTTGCAGATGAATGGTCCAATATCAGGTTGGGTTAGAATGTCTGGTATTACATCTTCTTTTCATCATTTCTGTGTATCTCTTTCAGAAAAAATTAGGATTTATTTCCTATGTGAAACAGTTTGCTCTTTGGCCAAAAAAACCAGAAGTGGGAAATGAAGAAGTTATTGTCTAAAAGTTAAGAAGTTATTGCCTATTGTTCTACCTAAATATATGTTAGGATTATTGAAAATATGGAGGAAATACTTGATTACCTAGAAAGATACTGTCATATAAAGACATAATAATACATGAATCCAGAAAAATTCCTTTGAAGACAAATAACACATCAAAAGCATTTGATGACAACCAAGAAAAGAAGTCTGAATTGTTTATCCTTACCAAAGACTTCCCATATGTGAATGAAATAATTCAAGTGACTATTGGTAAAAGAAAATGTCATTTTTCTGAGTAGGAAAATTTGGTTTGCATTGCTGCCCAGACGGGTTGTGCAGTCTCTTTTTCTGGAGACACTAAAAAAATCCAGCTGTAAGAGTTACTGTGTGACCTTATCTAGGTGGTCCTGCTCTGACAGGGGGGTTGGACTGGGTGATCTTTCTGAGTCCCTTCCAATCCTTTAGATTCTGTGATTAACCAGTTTAACAATTCCTTTTTAATTAATTAAAATCTTGAGCAATGTAATTTGTGAAGTGATATGTTACATAACTTGCAGACTGTTCAGACAGCTCAATTAGGCTTTATTAATGTGTCAGGATTCTTTGTAGTTTTAAAAACATCTAAAGAAATACAAAATGAAGTATTACAAAAGTCTCATTGTCTAGTTTCTCTTGAAATTATGAACCAACAACATTGTTGCCCATATTTGCTTTTGGATTTTGCTTCCCAATAGGCATTTTAAGAAACTTAGGTATGTATATAGAAGAGAAAACTATCTTTTGAATCACGATGATTTATGAGATATTGCCAACAGACTATGATTCCCATATTAACATTTTTTTTCTTCAGTTTGACAGCATTATAATATAAAGTTATTATTTTATTCATATTACATTTTTGAGGAGTTGTAGAAACTGCACATAATGCTAACATGGCTTCCTTTGGGTCTCATGTGCAAATTTCCAGCTAAGAAGAGGACTTTTCCACTCCTTCTGAAGTGGAATGCGCTTTCTTTCTGTTTGTAAAGGAATTTCCTTCTGCAGATAGCCACATCCTGAATCAGAAAAACACACGTTTGAGCTTCTGATCTGAATGGAACGTGATTTTTGCTTACATTTGGGTGCAAGACTGAATGTTTTCAGTGGTAAAAGCACAAGCTTTATACTAAGCACACTGGCAGAAGCACCTACTTGAATTGAAGCCTGCCTGTATTTGCAATTTCCTCAACATTTGAATTTCTCCCAGTTTTATCCCCAAGGACCTTTATAATACTTAAAATATGGTCAGAAATTACCATGGATCTTCATTAGCATGTATACCACATGCAGTTTCTCCTCAACAGTTGCTTACAAATTAGATATAGCAGAAACTGTCTCTGACCTTCAATTATTTCAAACCACTGCTGAATTTCAAGAACTCCAGGGGATATCGCTGAGAAAATACCTGCTGAATATTTGAGGAGTGGCAAATGACACAAGGTCATCTGTTTAATATGATGGTATTAGCATCCTGTTCTGAGGACCCAAAAGCAATTCTCTACCCAGTTCCACCAATCAGAGAGTAGTAGAGAATGACTTGCAGGGATAGGGAATCATTTTTCAGAAAGTTCCATGACACAAATTTTAACAGATAATTAAGGATTTCACTCACAGCAATATTGACTTAAAATCTACTAACTTTTTCTCTAGATCAACAGTTTAGTCAGGTGAGAACTTTCCTGAGCACAGTAACTATGAAAGTAATCAAATTCATGGGCACAGCTCACCTAGACACCTGCTTCTGAATGTGGTTTACCTTGTTTGCTTCATCCCACATTCAAGTTGTCAAACAGAGTAGTAGTCATCTACACAACAATTTTCCCAAGTCCAAGTAGATGGGCAACCCCATCTCACTGAGGTATATATTGTATTCCCTCCAAGGTAGATATATAAGGAAGTGGGACTGGCCAGGAAAATGGATAAGAACAGTTCAAGAGCAAACACATCCCAATAGTGCACAAACATTCTCAAAAAAAAAAAAAGCCCCCCATATAGCTCTCTCATCTAATTCTCCATCAAAAAAGGTGGAAATTACACTATTAAGTAGAATCCGTAAAGACAAATCACTCTTTGCAAGGCATAAGACTGAAGGTTACATCTCTCACTGTAGCTCAGAGTTCACCCCAGTATTTTTTTGAGATGTGCAAACAGATTGGTCTCCCATCCCCTCGAGCACTTTCTCCTGTTATTTGTTACCTGACCTACCATTCTATCAACAGTTCGTCATACAACCAAGCTTTATCATATGTCATCCTCCCAAGACTAGAGCACCTCCTGGTTCATTGCATTCTAAGTGAAAGCAGAATTGACCTGGAACTTTGCATTAGAATCACTCTTTTGACAATGACTAGAAAATTAGCAGGAGTGGGGTGGCAAGGAAGTTACTGAAACGTAAATAAGTTTTCAGGAGAATGTGTTGGCATGCAACAGTTTCCTCATTTTGGTTTGGTAAATCTTGCTTTGTCTTTCATGAATTTGTTGAACACCAGCATCAAGAGACAGAAAAATGGTACCAAAGTTTAAAATGCTCAGAAACCTATCAGGAATCGAAAAGTTGCATCCAGTATTTAAAACCAGCCCTGAAGACACTGCTGTTCTTATGACTGCAGTGTAGCAGAGTGAGCAGGAGACATTTCTAGACTTCACAGACTGTGGACCAGCCCTCTAGGACATAGCCACTGCCTGCTGATCAGATCCATCAGCCCTGAAAGCTTGTCACTGCTCTTTTACGCATGCAGGCTTACCTCTGAGACACCATATAGCAGAAAGTATATTCAATCACACACATTAAGCACAAAATGACAGAAGATTAATGATTAGAAAGGAAACAAATGAGGGGAAGGCATTTTGGGGGAAAACACTGATGCTGAGACTGTCAAAACTGAATAATAGATTTGATTGCTTAACATCTAAAACAAATCCTTGTGGTAGTTTCAAAAACCTCAAGTCACTTTCAAGTTCTGATTCCAAGTGCAGTGAAATCGATAGGAGAATGTCTAGTGCCTAAGAAAGTTAACAGATCAGAGCATGCAGAAGACACAAAAAGTGGATTTTGCCCAAGGCTGTGCACATGTTTTACTTCACTTTTGCTTATGAGTAATCATATAAGTTTGGGTATGGAAGGAACTAAAACACACATAGCTTTACAGATTATTACTGAAGTTTTCTACAGTGATGCCTGCAGTTTCAGATGTAGTTATATATAAGAAATCTTAATTTAACTGATTTTATATCTCAGGACTTGTAGTTACTTTTAATTGCCATTACTATTTTCTTTTTCTAGATTGTTCAAACTAGTACAAGGAACAAAAAATCCTCCAGAATTATACAGTAGAGAAACTATAACTAGTTCAAGCAATTACAGAGAAGCTGCCTTTTACAAATAGGGGTCTGGATTTTAAAAACATTCAAACTTGGATAAATATCTATCTAGATTACTTACTACACTGAGACTTACCTATATATCTTTTTGTAGAGAATAATTATAAGGTAAATAAAACTTTTTCTAAAAGAAATGAGATGAAACCTGTTTCTTTCTAAAAGGGGAATAAGAATTTGCAGAAAGACTGTGTTCTTCACAGTGTAAATTTGAGAAATATGTTGTACATTGATAAAATGTGCTTTCCTGCAAGTGCTAACCCAGCTGGCCATGAGTGACTCCTGGTAGCCTGGAGGAAAAACCTGCTACTGAACAAAGTTCCTAGACCTAGACTGATGGTCTCCTCGTGTCCTGACATAAAAGGTGCCACCCTTTTGGGAGGGAAGTGTCAGAGAGGTCACAGAGGAACCAAAGTAAAAATAACCCATGCAGCACTTCAGGTCATAGTGAGCTGCAATTTGTTGCTTCTCACTAAAAAGAGATCTGAGACTATCTGTATTTATAAAACTGAGAGTAGGTAGAAAGAAAGGAGGGTAAAGTACTCTGGTCTTCTTGATTCAAGCTGTCAATCAGGCTCTAGAAGCAGAGAGAAGTTGCTATGCTTTCAAGTCTGTTTTCCTTCTCAGCAGGGTGGTCCCTTAGCAGTACATCTCCTTCAGAGACTAGGTGATTTTCTCTGGATTCCTGGGTATGAAGGGAAGCCATGTTGTAGGACTATGGAGTCTGGCATAACATCTGCTCCATCCTAATTCCACATGAGAAATAATTTGGTTTACTCATAAAGCATTTCTGTATAAAATTGACCAATTTTTTTTAGGTAAATCTTTCCAAGGTGTTCTCTCCTCTGCATTGTGTCAGGTTGAAACAAAATGTCTTGGTTTCTTGCTGCCTCTTTGCACTATTATTCTTAATCTATTAATTAGTCATCCTCTGCTAGCTTCCTGCAAGGCATCTGCTCCCACAACATCACTACTTGAAACTCCATCCTACCTAGAAATCTCTTTACTACTGTGGGAGTTGTGCAAATGCAAGTAAACAGACATTTAGACCAGAAGGGTCAAAGAGAACCTCCCATACACTACAAAAAACATACAATTAGAAGCTCTTAAGAGTGAAGGAGCAAAAAATACAAAATCTGAAGTGTGCCACGTGAAAGTTCAATAGCATTGCTAAGGAACTTATGAGACCAGGAGCTCTCTTATTGCTGTCCTCAGGTGCTGAAAGCCTTATGTTTTGCTGGAACAAGAGCATCCTTTATGTCAGCAGAGCTCTCGTTACACTGAACTTTACAGAATATACGATCCTTCTTTGTTCAACAGAAGGGTTCACAATGCAAGACTCAAAAGCTTATTGCAGGTGAAAGAAGGGAGTTAGCAATCTAATGATATGATTTTTATTCAACAGCAGTAGAGCTCTTGAAGATCTATTAAGGAAAGGTGGGTATAGAGCACAAAATAATACAGGCATTTTGTGAGAAGTGCTCTCCTGTCTGCCAGCACCTTCAGATCTTACCATGGTTTGGTAAACAAAATGAAGAACAGAACTCAGAGCAGTTCAGGCTACATGTACTCAACAATCTTTTAACAGCCCTTGAGCAAGACACCAGGTAGTTGAGAACTGCTCCAGATAATACCCTGTTTTAAATGCTTAAGATTAGTATATTTGACTTGCTTTCCTTATCTGCCCTAGGAAAAACACTCCATTCTGGATAAACAAAATTCAGGCAATTTATCCACATAGGACAGAATAGGATAGGAAAGGAAAAATGTAAAGAGAGGCAAATACAGTGATTGCACTGGTATAAAATTTGGATAAATTCAGCTTTGGGAGAAGATATGCTTATGGATGTACTAAACATGGTGGGCAGGTGTAGGGGGACATAAGAAGCTGGAGAAGGCCAGGCAGGATTAATTAGAAATACCCTGTGCAGCCAAGTCTGACAGAAAGTCTCTCAGTCAGAGAAGCACACATACAAAATATTTTTTTAAGAAAAGGTTTTCATGCACTTTCTCACACTTTCCAGCATGACTGAATAGGACACTTCCAGATAGATTTTCATGGTTTTAATGGGTCTAAAGAGAAATATTGACAAGATGTTTCAGACAGGTGGCTAAGAGGGTCCCAGCAAGTGTCAATCTGAAACTTTAGGTATTGTAAATAATTACATGCCCTGTAGGCCTTGACAGGAAAAGTATCTGGGTGTTCATTAATCCTGATTCCTTTCCCCACAAGGGCTAAGCTTGCAGATAAATGAGAATTTCAGTTAATTTTTAGCTAACAATCAAGATTATCCAACGTAATGTAATGTAATAAGACTCAAAACACAAGCCTATCACAGAGTGGAATTCTAAGTGATACCAGTTTGTTATGATTTACCAATACTTCTCCCATTTTCTTGATATCAGAGAGAAAAAATAGCCCAAAATTTTAAATGTTTGAATGAAATTTGAGAACTCAAAATTCAAGTTTTAATTCAACTGAAAAACTTCCCCTGAGAGATTTTCCCAAGCTTCAGTTTTTGCAGTTCTCAATGTGAGTTCAAGTTAAATAGACTTTTTCTTTTTTTTTTTAATCCTAAAAGTTTAAAGGAATACTTTGTATCAGCTCATTTTATTTCAAACTTTTCTTCACAAACTGTACAGTCTCAAAGAAGAAAAAGTAATTTTGAAATCCAAGTCCAAAACTTCCATTTCGAAAACAACATAATGTCAGCATTGCCAAAAGGATGAATTTTTAAACATCAGAAGAAAAAATTTAATATTTACAGAATCATCACCACTTATTTGTATTTTATCTGAAGTCCTTTGTGCAATATGACTCAGCTTCTCAGGTACTTTCAAGCTTTCTGATGTTGCCTTTTTTTTCCTTCTTTTTTTTCTTTGTGACAAAGTTACTGTTCTTTGGGGAAATGTCATCCAGGTCTAACCAAGAGAAGCTGAATCATTTGGCCATGAATATCATAAAAAGAAAGATGACCCAAAAAAGCCCATGTGTTTGCAAATACCACTCAATTTTCCCCACATCTTTGGAGTGCACTGCAAGCCCTGTTGTTCACCATCTCTGGGGCCTAAATGCCATACCTGGAGGCTAAAGTGTGCTTTATGTTTATTCTGCTTTTACGTATTTTGTGTCATGTTCTTGGGGTTTTTTTTTGAGCCTGGAGTGACTCATAAAAATGCAAATCTTTAGAGATGACTTAGAGGATGGTCTGAGAGAACAAGTTTGGGTAAAGTTTACTCTGGATGAAAGAGATTAATTTATCATATGAGTATCAAAAATAAAACACAAAACAGATGTACCTTAATAAAACAGAGTTAAAAATGTAAACTCGTGTTCAGGGAGGAAGATTGTCTCTGTACCTGTTTTTCCACACTGAGAGCTCTACCTCTTTGCAGTTAGCCATGCTGTCCTGGGCACCCACAAGCATTTCAACTGAGACTAAGGGAAAGCTGTGGATAGAGTCTGACATCTCAACTCCTTTCCTTCCAGAAAAACAAACAAACAAAAAGAGATAAAAACAGGATGGGATTTGAAAGATTGCTATTACAAGTGGTTGATGGGGCACAGCCAGCCACCACCTGCCAGAATCTTCTCTTTTCTCAGAAGGACACCAGATCCATTGGCCTCCTATTCCATTGGAACCTGAGGCACAGCTCTGCTACATCCACAGCAAGAGATGTTCCACAGCAGGGAATTCCTTTCCACCCACAGAGTATTCCCACAGGAGCTGCCAGGGTCAGATTTAGTTTAGGGAGCAGCTTTGTTTCAGTCCCAACCTTTCTTCCTGACACAGTTGGTCCTTTCCACAAAATAAGATGAATATATGGCAATCAGCAAGAGTCTAAAACAAGACAGGAGCACATATTGAGATGGTATACTGTATACATAAGCTTGCCAGAAATAGTGACAAAGGTGATGAATAACCTCTCAGAATATTTTTTTCCTAGCACAAAGGGAAATAGTTATGTCATTATTGAGTACATCAGGGATCTTTTATCTATGGTGCACTCAAATCTCTAGTTCACCTACATCACCTCATAACATCGGCCTCTTGTAAAGATGGGTCATTGATGAGGAAGAGCCATAACTAAAAGGAATAAATTTCCATGAAGTTCCACAAAGATAATTTGGAGTTTTTGAGTTGGGACTTTAACCATAAGACTCCTGAAAGTAACGTGAAATACCGGAATTCAGGGATCTGGAGCACTGGCTGACTGTTTATTGGTGGGCTGGTTCACTATTTCCTATGTCCAGGAAATACTGGAGTTTAACTCAGATTGTCATAGCTGACAAGTGACAATAGAAAACCTCAATTAGCCAAAACCCACAAACTTTTCTCCCTACATAGCTTCCTGTCATTTGTCTTATGGTTAAGCACTGACCATTTTAATCTTACTCGCCCTGGAAATATTCATCTCTCACGGAGGAGACAGATATTTTTCCAGAAACAAACTTCACCTACTACTTTTATAGGTTCCTCTTGTTTCATATCTTTTCCACAAAAATCTTTTATATTAAATTTCCTACATAGGAAAGATAAATGTAAAATTTTACGCAGAAGGAACTTAGAAAGAAGAACTGTACATCCAGAGGATGACACAAGCCTCATGATGGTGAAGAGTCTCCATTTCTCAACCAAATCAAATATATCTAACAATGCCTACTGCCAGGTACCAGAATCACAAACAATAGCCAAATAGCTCTGATTCCTCACTGCTCAAGTCTTAAAAGCACATTTTTGAAAACTGACCTGTCTTATCCCAGAGCTCATAATTACACCTGCTTGCTGTGAAAGCTGAATGAGCAGAGCTTTTAGGAAAGAGAATCCAGGAATGTAGCTGTTCACTGATGGAAAATTGAAATTATGAAGCATTACCCCTGCAAAAAAAATAAATATTATAGCAAGGAAATTCAGATGAAGGCTGAAACAAAAATTGACAGAGGTTATTTCAGAAATTACAGAAAGGGCAGGAGTCAGTAATGACATGAAGAGTCTAGAGGGATGTAGAGATTTTTCTCTGAGCCATGCTTGTTTCCTGTAATGACATTCTCCTGTAATGTACAGCAGAGCTTTCATATTGGCAATTACTGATATCTCTAAATGAACCTTGGTGTTTAGAACTCTTCAGGCAGTCTGTGGTCTATTCTACTGGCATACCACATTCAAGAGAGATATAGTGTTCACTATGCTATCTGTTGAGTTATAAAAACTCTCACTGGTGTAGAACCAAGGTGTTGTTCCTTGTCTCAGAGTTTTGATTAAAGTAATAGACAAAGAAAATCCTTGGGAAAAGTTAACATAAATGAAGCTACTTCTATGGTTTATGGAAAGGGAAGATGCCTCACAGAAGTCATGTTTTCCTTTTGGAGTGAGCTGAAAAATAAAATTTACAATTATTTTCACTTTGAGCAGAAAAAGAGAAGTATCAGAAACCTATTTAGCTCAGTTTTGAAGACATATAGGAAGAGCACGAAAAGTATATTGTGTACTTTTACCTAGCTGCTATGGCCAAACGATACCTAGTTACTTCTTATTCAGCTGAAGCATTTATTTTAAAGTCTTTTAATAGAGTTAGTTCATACACTTGAACACAAAAGCTTTCAAAATGGCAGTTTTCCCTGTAGTATTTTAGACCCAGCAGACACTAAGCACCATGTAGCTGTTCACTCCCTCACTCACCTCCCTCCCACCTCCCCAGTGGGACTGAAAACAAGACTTGTGGATTGAGATAAAAAAAGTTTCATAATTTATTTCTTTATTTTTTAAAGTAATGAAAATGAAGATAACAATAAGAAAATGAATTAAATGTGTGAAAGACAAGTGATGCACAATGCAATTGCTCAACACCTGCTGACCAATGTTCACCCAGTCCCTAAGCAGAAATACACCCCCCCTGACCAAGTCCCCCCAGTTTATGTACCGGGCATGACATCATATAGTATGGAATATTCCTTTTGCTAGTTTGGGTACAGCTGTCCTGGCTGTGTCTCCTTCCAACTTCTTGTGCACCTCCAGCTTTCTAGCTGGCAGGGCATGAGAAGCTGAAACAGCCTTGATTTACTATAAACACTTCTTAGCAAAAACTCAATACATCAGTGTGTTATCAACATTGTTCTCGTACTAAATCCAAAACACAACACTACATCAGCTACTAGGAAGAAAATTAACTCTGTCCCAGATAAAAATGAGACATTCTCTTAATGCTTTCAGGGGAATGAAGGATAAAGTTCCAAAGGAAAACACATTTTACATCCTTAGGAAGGATTAAACCAGCCCCTGCTTGATTAGGAGCAGAGAATATTGCCTCTGACACAGTAGAAAATCACTTATCTCTCTCTCCTTCTCCTGGGTTTTCATAGCTGAAGGATTGTGTGTGCACACATATAGGACCACAAAGCACCATGGGGAGTTAAAGGATATAGAAAAACCTATACTAATATCATTCTATGTAAGACAGGAAAAGGGTTGTTATGGGTCCACATCTAACTCTAGGTTCCTTACTTCGGTGTTTTCTTTCTCCCTAGACTAACAAAAACAAGTTTCCACTGCTTGTTGAAAGGAATAAAACATCTGTCTACATCCAACCTCTTGGAAATGTTTTCTTCAACAAGTGAATATTTGCATAACACTCTTTTCCTTGTCAGGTTCACACAGCTGTGGGACTTATTAGACTGACTTTGTGTTGAATATTCAAGAGTAACTTACCAGTCAATCTGAAAAGCCTCTTAGGAGTCAAAACGTATGGGACCTAAGACAGATGATTTAAAATACATCCCTGGCCAGATTTCGAAAACAAAATGCACTTTGTGCAGAGAGTAAAGACTGGTGAGTAGGTGAATTATCTATAAACCTGCACTCGCTTATTATCTGCATACCTGGAATTTTTTTGGTGTAATTTTGGTGTAAAGTAGAGACTGTTGAGGGCCTGCAAAGGCTCATGTATTTCTCAATACAGAGTTATAAACCCTTCCCTTCTCAACTGAGCCACTATAGACAGCTCCATGGCCCACTTGGGTTTGCTCAAACCTCTTCCCTTCTATAGAGAAATGTTATACTTTGCATTAAAAAGGAAGGCAAAAATTTACAAAAACAACTCTGAGAGAAAAGGGCTCTATGTACTTTTGCTGTTGCTGTGTCTTGTGAGGTGCAACAATTGGGACTGTATGTACCAACAATTGGGCTGTATGTAGACATGGCAGTGCAGGGACAATGTGATACAGTACCATAACTTTCTACAGAGCAAAAAATCATAACTAGTATTAAGAGAAACGTGACAAGCAGGAGCCTTCCCCAAATAGGCTGGACAGGACTCAGAAGTCAAGGGCTGATAGAGCATCTGAGGAGAGATTTGGAGATCACAATGCCTTACTCAGAGCAGAGCTCTGGGTAGTGCTAGGAGAAATGAAGAGCAAGGAAAGAATGAGAGATTTCCACTGCTGTCTGAAAAAGAAAATTCCAACTATCTGTGGAACTGACTAAATAGTTTAATAAATTCAAAGTTTAATAACTTTCCAAAGCACAGCCTCTGCCCACTCTGCTGACTCCCCATATGGTAAGACAATGACATCAACTCCCTTTTCCAAAGCTGCTTGAGCTTCCCTTGACCAAGGGCCTGTCTCTCCACCACTCTATCTGTAAGCCACTGCACTGGAATGTGATCAAGCACACATATGTCTGTCCAAATGATACATTTTATCAGTCACAGAGACTATCCATATGGCAGACAGTCATCTACTACCAGTAATCCACTTCTTCACTGCAGCAAACTGATGACGAGCCACCTCAATAGCCCTTTAAAAGTAAAAGAGACCTAGGGTACAAAGATGTTGGGGTTTTTAATTAATAAGCCATCCAGGGGGAAAAAAAATAAAGCCTATGTCACTACATCAGAACAGAGAAGTATATGGTTTTTAAAAAAAAAAAAAAACCCACACTATTTGGAATAACTGTCTTTTATGACAAATGGCAAAAGTAGCAGCTACGGCTGCTTGCCAGGCCAGCCCACTCTTTCTTACCTGCTGCGAGCTGAAATACTTGCAGACTTTGCTTTTGACTTCTCATGACTCCTTTCAGCCTGGTACTGGAGTAGTGAGGGACTTTCTTTATAAAGAAACCTCTGTCTTCTTTCTTCCTCTTTACCATTGGAATTTCCTCTGCTCCTGGAGAAGGTATTTCCCTGACTGTTGGCATACATGCCTCCATACAAGCAATAAAAAGGGCAAAGGAGTAAGATCTCTGAGCGATTCGAAGTTTTCACTTTGATTTTTACTAATTGCTTGGGATTCTCCCATAAGTAACAAATTGTGCTACATGGCCTTGCATCTAACGGCTTGACTTGAGACTGGATTCTCCAGAATAGCATTTTCAGAGTTAATACAAGGAGAAAATAGATAGTCTTCCTGTAATAGACAGAAAAGTAATAAAAATATGGTAATGTGTGTCAACTCAATACTCAGGAGTAGTAAGTGTGATTTAAATAAAAATACAAGTAGAATTAGAAAAATCATTGTCAAAAATTACAGCAAATATTTATTTTTCTTTTCACTTTTGGCAAAACTAAAGATCATTATATTTCTTACTGGAGTTTATTGAAAATTATAAATCCTATTTTGCTGTTGAATTAATGAACTTGACATTCCCACACTGAAAGCTTTTTCCTCAGTACAATAGATAATCCAGAAGCCACACCAAAACAAATATCAAGTTTCTTGACATTTACCTGCCTAGTGCAGTGTTTTCATTTCAATCTGGAGAAAGTAAGTTCTTCTTATCAAGAAGTTGGGTTTTTTACTTCTGCTGTTGTTAGACTTTTATGTCTGTGGCAGGATGTTTCATGATGCAGGTGTGACAATCACTAAGGGAATAAGCCCCAGAAGTTCAGCTCTCAATGTAAGACATCTTTGAACTCTAGAGACTGATGGGAGCAGTGTTAAAAACATCAGAGCCAGAAACACTATCCCAAAAGGTCTCATTATACCTGCTAGATGGCCCAGAAAGCAGGAGAAAATGCTATGGTTAAGAAGAGCAACAGGAGAAAAACTACGGTCAATTCGCTGCTTCCAGATTACAATAGCATCCATCTGAGAAGTTTTAAATATTCATCCAGAAATAGTCTGTGCTTTTGAAACAGAGGATTTGTTTTTTACCCCAACCCTGCTCTAAGTGATTTGAAAGCTGACACTGCTGTTCTGCTCTTTTGGCACCTGGGCACAAGGGAACACATCTGGGAAGCCAACCTTCCTCATCCAGCATGGCTTCTGCATAAAGTTCCTTGTGATCTTCCTTACAGTGTCTTTGTTTGCCATCTGAAAGCTTTTTCAGTGCTTTTTGACTTTCATATTTAATTCAAGAGTATGTTTTAATAATTACTCTTTTCTAGACAGAATTTTTGATACAGTAAGTCCAATAGTCTTTAAAATCAGTCTAAACTTCCTTGATGTATTTATGAATCAATATTAGAGGAGACTTCATTTAAAGTTCCTTTCTGGAGAATATTCATAATTTCAGTCTTCTTCAGTAGCACAAACTTGAAGGTTTAACAAATGAGATTAAGTTTACTTACAGAAGTATATTTGAAAGTAATAGTTTTCACACACATTTCTGAGGAAGAAGTAGGTCTGAAGAGACTTAAACAATAATTGTAGAAGGAAGCAAAAAAATCCCATGACAGTTGCTTAGGTCAGAGGTACAGCAGTTCTGCAGCTCTGCTCTTATGCATCACTTATCCACATTCTAAATTGCCTTCATTTGTATAACCACTGAAGAGTTTTTCTTGCAGGCTCAAGTAATACTCCTCATACACAAAAGTATAGAAAGCACAAGGAGAAAAGTTTGCTAACAATGAACTCCCATCAGTGCCTGGTTAATTCACATTAAAAAAACCAAAAAGGTTTTTTCTAGGAAATCCAGACAATGTATGAGTAATAAATACACTGATGCAATCTGAAAGTGATTGATATGTATAGATTCAAATGAACAGCTTCAAATGAACATCACCAATTTTACCACCTTGTTCTGGGCAGGCATGAGCCATAGCTGACAGTAGAAATCAGAATCACACCTTGCCACGTTTCCTTCTTTTAAACCAGAACCACCATTAAAAGTGTTGAAACCCTTTTTGAAACATCCATTTGTGACATGACTGTGACCTCTCTATTCCTAGGGGGAAAAGGTCACCCTGGAGAATCCCTGCGAGATTCTCAAAAAGTCCTTGTGTTCACTACTGGTGTTTACACTGTGGAATGTACACATTTATTTTCCAGATTTTAGCTGAGCTTAAAACACTTGATTTCTCCCAGCAATTTCTGTAAGACACATTCGACTTTGGCTCACCAGTTTTTATCTCAAAAACTACACTCAAGAAGTGTTTTCTTTGGAAAACATTTCAACAACTCAGGCTCAGGTTTCTGCTTAATTAATTTTAAAGGTAAATACCTGTGGGAGAAAAGGAAGAAGCATATTTCCTGACTAAATTTTTCAATGATCAAAACTCTTCAAGTCTTAACTTCATGGCTTTTACAGCAGTTCAGTCTTTTAAAAAGAACCTAAATAATCAAAATAAACACTCTAAGGTCCTGAAAATCTGTGGCAGCCTGGTAAAGTTCCACTGACTAGAAAAGGGGAAACGTAGCTCCCATTTTAAAGAAGGAAGACCCAAGGAGCTACAATCCAGTCAGTCTCACTGCTGTTCCTGGCAAGATCATGGACCAGTTCCTCCTGGAAACTATGCTAAGACATATGGAAGATAAGGAGGTGATTGGTGACAGCCAACATAGCTTCACTAAGGGCATATCATGCCTGACATCTACAAAGGTGTTATAACACTGGTGAATAAGGGAAGGGCAATTAGTATCTTCTACCTGGGCTTATAAAAGGTATTCAACACTATCCTACACAACTTCCTCCTCTCTCCTATTTAAAGGCAAGAATCTGACAGGCTTAACACTCAGAGCATAAGGAACTGGCTGGATTTTCACATTCAGAGAATTGCGATCAATGGCTCAATGTCCAAGCAGGGACCAACAACAAAAGGCATTCCTCAGGGACTGGTATTGGGACCAGTGCTGCTTAATATCTTTGTTAATGACATGGACAGCTGGTTTGAGGACACCCTCAACACATTCACAAACAACACCAAGTCATGCGGTGTGATTGGCATGCTACAGGGAAGGGATGCCATCCAGAGGCATCCATGGGATGCTGCACATGGATCAGGGCAATAACAAGCACAAATACAGACTGGGCAGAGAATGGATTGAAGCAGATCTGGGAAGGTCTTGGAAGTGATAGGTGACAAGCTCAGCATGACCTTGTAATGTGTGCTTGCAGCCCAGAAAGCAAACTATATCCTAGGGTGCATTAAAAGCGTGACCTGTAGGTCAAGGGAGGTGATGGTTCCCCTCTACTCTGCTCTTGTGAGACCTCAGCTGCAGTGCTGCATCCAGCTCTGTGGCCTCTGGCATAAGAAGGAAATGGAGCTGTTGGAGAGAGTCCAGGATGGCCACAAAGATGGCTTATGATGACAGGCTGAAAAAGTTTGGATTGTTTAGCCTGGAGAAGAAAAGGCTCCAGGGAGACCTTACAGTAACATTCCAGTATGTAAAGGACCTACAAGAAAGGATTTTTCTAAAAGAGCATATAGTCATAGGACAAGGATAATGGCTTTAAACTGAAAGACAGTAGATTTGGATTACATATAAGGAAGAGGCTCTTCCCTGTGAAGATGGTGAGGAACTGGCTCAGGCTGCCCAGAGCCTATGGATGCTGCATCGCTGGAAGTGTTTAATCCAGGTAGGATGAGGCTTTGATCAATCCAGTCTAGTGGAAAGGGTCTCTGCTTGTGGCAAGAAAGTTGGAACTAGATGACCTTTAAAGTCCCTTCCAACCCAAAACGTTCTGTGAAAATCCAGGCTTTCACATCTTTCAAAATAAATCACATTACTCTTTACATAGAGACGGACAGATAACACTCCCATAAACAATTGAGACAAAAAAACCCCACAAAATTTAATGGAGCATTTCAAATGCTTGGTTAGAAGGCACGGTTAGAAAACTAATTTTCAGACTAGCAGGCCACAAGTGGTAAACAAATTCCCAATACAAAAATGTTTCAGATGGAAATTGCACAAAATGAATGATGCTTATTCATAGCCACAGCAGGCTGAGAAAAAAATTAATTCAAAAAGTTGGGGTTTTTTTCAACACAGCCCAAGAACATCTGATTTCTAAATCAATAGCTGTCTCTAGCCAAACTGAAGTGCTTGTCAACTTCAGACAGGTAATTACTTACAGGCATTGGATGAGAAACAAGCACATCAAGGGATATTGCTACGTCAGTCTCTCTTCTGTTACATTTTATTGTAGCCTTTTGGTTGTTTCAGAGATTAACACCCAGAACAGATTTTATCCCCTAGTAGGTGCATTATAAAGAAGCAATACAGTATGCACACATCTTTGATGGCGGCTTTTTCAAACCATTTAGTGTCACAGCTAAGGGGCAAAGTTTACAGGAAAGGGGTAGTTTTAAAAAGAAATTTAGATTTTTTTGTTTTAGACTGATTAGTGCAAATTGAACTAAAGTTCCTGCAAAGGGAATAAGATGTTATCATGAGATGTGAATATAACTTAAGTCCAAGAAGAAATATGATTTTGAGACTCTTTACATATGAATGGATCATTATTAAAAGTACCATTTTCTCTGAAAGTATGTGCACACACACGCATTTATTGCTAAACCCATCAGAATTTTCTGTGGGGGAAACCTGTTCTATGTAGATTTAGTTCTCTTTAGTAAAGTTTGGGGTTTTTTAAGCCTGAGAAAGCTTCTGTCTCCAAAGTCCAGTTTTGACAGCAACAATAAGTAAAAAAAATCCAAACCAACCAACCCAAAAAACACCCAAAACCACATTCTTTTTGCCAGTTCAAGTAAATTTCTAAAAGTCATCCCCTGGGATACTTACTGCAACAAGAGTGAGATACTACAAGAAGCATTCTATAAAGTCCTAAAAGTTCTAAGCTTGTATAAGCTCTGAAAATCTTTCTCCAGTTTCCTCTGTATAGCTAGAAGCTATTGGCAAGGCTTTCTTCACAGAGAAGCAAGCTCATATATAAAAGTCTCCTGAGATAGTGGTACTTTTTATTAGAAGAGGATCTATTTTAATGAACTAGATACATTTGGTTACTTCTAGTGTTTTCTCTGGTGTTCACTACTCTCCCAGGTGATGAGTCAAAATTTGCATTTTATCAGAAGTTGAGTTTGGAAATACTCTATTGGAAAGGTATCACGTGCTCAAAAGCTCATAAGCACATTTTAGTCCATTATAGATGTAGTTTACTTACATTTATAACCTCCTTTACAGTCTCTTTAAGATATGCACAATGCTCTTGTTAATTGACCTAAATATAAGTCTGTATTTTTGTACTCAGTCTGAAGATTACTATACTAGAACATGAATGTGATGTTCAGCTTTGGAGGGCAATTATTCTATCTGTTTTGCACTGATCTGTTAGCACAAAACAAGTAGAGACCACTTGGAAATTGCTCCTGTCTGATGAGGATTTGACTCTGAAAGACCTTTTCTTACTGATGGTTTCAGCAATGTAAAGCTAGTAACAATTGTACAGCTAGTGTAAGGCAGTGATTAGGTGGGCCAGCCTGGAAACCGAGGCAAAGCTCCTCACTCATTCATCAGTGAAGGGAATGGAGGAATCCAGAGGATTGTCTCTGTAACTGCAGATATAGTTGGTCCCTAATGTTAGTTTTCTGGATAGATTAACATTTCTCACGGTTGATGTTATGTACTTTTTACTTTCTTTTTACTCAAACCAGATCATTCTAATAAAACTGGGATAGAAGGTGCAGCTGTGCTTGCAGGCATGAGAGCACATCTCCAGTGCCAGGCACAACCCTTTTTGCTCAGCTCAGCTGCAGCTATGAGAATACACCTGCCTAGAGCTTAAATTACTCTGATGGTTGAAAGGGCAGGTAGCCAGATCCTGAGACATGAAGAATACTTATTGTGTCCTCCTATTGAACAAATCCTTTCCACTAACAAAACAATCCATGTAAGTTTTCTAGTAATTTAATCAACATAAAACCCAAAGAAAAGCTCTGGGACACAGCACAGCAACCTCTTGTGTGATGTATGCCTTTATTGTATTCTCAAGCCATTTACACTTTTATTACTTATTTTCTCTATGGGATATATAACAGAACTTTGCTTTAAAACTAAAGCAATAGTAATTTTACAGTCCTGAAGAAAAAAATACTGAGAGGGTAAAATCTAGGCTTGCACATGGTGCCTGGTTGTTGAAAAAAGTAGAAAGGTCTTAGCCCCACGGTCCTGACCTAGTACTACTAAGAAGAGGAAGCATCCAGGAATCCTTTAGATCTGTGTCCATCAAACACACCCACAAGCACTGACTTCCTCTTCCACACCAACCCCCTTTTGACTCAGTAAGCAGTTTTTCACTCCTAGTTTACTCTTAGTGACCTGGAGGGCAGCACTAGAGCTTCGTAGTCTGCTGCAGCCCAGTGCAAAGGCTAATACAGAAGGACCTCTAGGTACCTTGCTTTACACAATAATAAGAGAAGACAATAGCTAATATAGAAGAATAAAATAATGCCAAAAAAAAATCACAAGGGCTCTCAGTTCCCACACATGAAAACCCTTTCAAGATATATATTAAGCCATGAGGAAAACAGAAATATACTAAAACAATGAGGTTATTTCTACAGAATCCAATATATTACATTCATTACAGATTTACCGGGTTGATGTCTCTTAAAACTAACAAGGCTTTGACAGAAAGCTGATACAAACTCATTAGAAGAGTCTGATGTTTTCTCTGCAGGGTTTTGATGCCACAGCAGTGAGTGAAATCCTGGGCTCATCAGGATGACAAGAAGCAGATATCACTGTCACAACCCTTTCCAAATGCAGGGTAAGGGTGCAAGGAATGAGGAGGTGGAGAAAAAATGCTCTCCAAGAGGACTGAACTGTAAGTTTCCTAACAGAACCACAGAAGAGGTTATACTCCCACAGTAAGGGCATCCAGGCAATAGAAATGGAGCAATTTCTTGCATCTCCTGCTGGAGTCACCAAAGGGGAGAAATTGCCTGGTCTTGTAACAAAGCAGCTATGATAGTGTCCATACCAGGCTTTGAATACTGTTACTGCTTTCTGGAAGCAGGGGGATTTCCTCTGCTTCTTCACCAGTACAGCCAGATGTAGCTCATTCGTTACATCTAACTCATCTTTTAAGACAGAGTAAAATAAACTTCCCAAAGAAAATTATCATCTGCCCAGCAGTCATTCTAAGTTTAACCTGAACAGCTGTTTAAGTTTACTCTCTCCAACTTGGAAGAGGTGAGCAAGACAGGGAAAACAAGACCCTTCTTACACGTCATCCTGGCTGCCCAATGAAAACAAAGCTTGTGAGGAGGACTGTTACATTTCCTGCCACATGCCTTGAAGACAAGCTGAGCCTTAAACTTTTGCAGGCACGGATAGGTTTTTTTTAGGACTGCCATCACTGTCTGGTGTCTGCAGCACAAAAGCATCAGGGCAGGTGGCACTCAGTGTCCCTGCACTTTTTGTCACTGTATGAACATGCATAGCCCTCACAGATCAGGAAGGACAGGCAGCCATCACACTTGTGATCCACTATCCCACCATCTGCTAGAAGGTCCCCATCCTCCCCACCAGCACAGCACCACAGGGCTAACACAGCCCTTTTTTGTCCCATTTTGAGAGGAATGTATTTATTTTCCTTACAAATCTGTCTTCATGCAATGAAAATGAATGTATTTGTAACGGAGACTGAGTAGTCACAGGCTAAAACTCATGAAGGGTCAAACATACAACAAGATGTGACTCTCCCACAGTTGCAGTTTTCATACACAAGTCCAGAGGCATTAGCTCAACTTCAAAATGAACCTGATCCACAGCTAGTGTCTGATCTAATAAAAGGGAAAAAAAAAATATCACTTGTCTAAAGCAAAGCTTCACTTACTGAATTACCCTGCTGTGACTGTACAAGCACTTTGGCTGTTATAATGGTTCATTTTTTATTAATGATACAAAAGGGGACTGATTCTGAAGGTTCTGAAATCCTTCATTCTTCTAATGAAATCTCTCTCATGCATTATTTACATCCAAGAACTCTCTCTTGAACCAAGACACATACATCTCTCTTCCCATTTTCTTTACTTCTAAACCTTAACTACTGCTGCAAGACAAAATATAAATACAATATTACAGAGTACAACTTAGAGTGAAACATCGAATAAATGACAGTGGGATAACTGACAATTTTTAATTGATGAGAGTTGCTCTCTTCCTCTTATGCTGCTCTTTGAATTAGGACGTTTCAATTCCAAATCCATTTAAGGTATAAAGCCCACTGAAATGAGACGTTATAATCATATTTGCTGATTGCTTTAGCAATTGTTTGCTGCAATCTTCTAAACCAGTCATTAGATTCCCACTGACTGTGTCCAGGATAGAGAAAGACAACGTGAATATCTAACAACTATTATTTTTTCAGTCCAGCTATACTCACATCCCACATTCACACATACTTAGGTCTGAACACATCTTGGGCTGCTATTGCTATACAAGGCAAAAAGACCATGGTCTGAAGGAGATAAAGCTGTTGTATTATCTCTTTACATTATCATGAACCAGACATCTCCCAAACTGTGTTTTCATGGGAAGAAAACGGCAACTATATCTCTCAGGAACAGGAGGTGTAGTCACTGTTCTCACCTCTCAGCTCCTCAAATCCTGCAGAACAGCTCAATATTTGCAGCTGTGTTGCAGAAGAGGTACCAAGTCCTCAGGGGTACACCTCTGCTTTGAAAATAACAGGCCAAAATTCACTACCTCTTTCTCTATTAGGAAAAGCAGGTTTGTAAAAAGTTGCTTCTGATCGATAAGGATATTTTGCAAGTACATGCAGCAAACATAAGGGCAAAGTTAGCCATGGGCAGTTTACTTTCAGAGCTGTAGTGGTTGCAGGTTTGGGTCTTGTGGAGAGGTTGTGGGTTTATGGCTTTGTTTAGGCTTTCTAATTTAAAAAAAATATTTAAATTTAGTAATTTTTTTTCTATTAGTTCGTGCCCAGCTTTGCAAATAAACCAGAGGATTTACTGCAAAACAGCAACAAAATGGACTAACATTAGTGACTGTTATTCCGCTGAGTGGACAGCTTAATAGACCAGAAACTGAGCAACTGTATTAGACAGAACACTTGCTTTGGAAGGGCAGGGATATCCTTTGAGATTTCTTACTGTCTTAAAGTTTCCTTAGTTAAAACTGACAAAGGCTGATAACTCTTAGAGCAACTTTTGCCACATTTGCCACAAGAAGCGTGACCCTCCAGGGGTTCACAGCCCTCTCTCCTTGGGTCACCTCTAAGGCAGCATGACATGGTAAGCACAGATCTGGAGGCATATGGACAAGCATACTGAGTAGCAAGACCTGCTCATAGAAAGCAATACTAAACATTGAAATAAACTATTGGTATGGAGGGAATAAAATATCTCTTACAGAGGACTTTTAAGAATAAATAATGCAAAGAGTGTCTAGGAAGGCACATGCAATCACTCCTGTCAATGACAGACTGAGAAGCATTTGATATTCCTCCTCAGACATTTATTTTTTCTTGTCACTCTAGATTGAAAAACAGATCTCTCCCTCTGCAGTTCCTCCCTCGTGCTCTCTGGGAGGAGATACCTGACAGTCATTTCCACGGTCACTCATCATAGCAAGGGACAGGGCAGGAGAGCCCTTCTCAGCAGATAAGACCACCTTGGAAGACAGATGCAAGGATGCAGAGAGCCTCCATGGCTCCACTAGCAGGACTCCAAACAGATCACATTTTTCCTTGTTTTCTTTCCCCTAAGAACTCTACCTCATCTGCCTCCAGCAGTTTGACTCACATCTACTCTTGGTCAGTTTAGCAGGCACTATGGGCTGTCATGGTAATTTACTAGAAGGGTAGAAGGAAATAATAAATCAATCTCAAAGAACACACACACTGATGTGTCTTCATTGGTTAACAGTGAAATAGCTTCTCTATCAGGGCAGGAGGCCATTGCTCTTCTGTGTGCCAGAGTCAGCATCAGCAATCATTTGTATATTTGTTTAGCATCAACCAGTCTTGGCAATTAGCACTTTGCACAGTTGTTTAGTTGCAGAGAAGTAAGGGACTACTGTTTCACTCCCAACACTAGGCATTGGCAGAGGGCGAAATTCAGCCTGCAGCATAGTCAGGGATGTTCCTGGCATTGAGACCACTGTGGAATTTTTTTTTCCCTCCTGATAGTTTAGCTTTGCCACATCATTACCATGCAGATTACTCGGTAGCCTATGGAATAATCTTGGCAACACAGCAAGGGAGTCCCTCTGCTTGCCTGTTCTTTATTTATAAAAGTAAGGAAAAGAAAAAATAACCATCCTCGTTTGTGCAGTGTGATGTGGAGGAGAAGAGAGTGTTTCACTACTGAGAATAGCTTTTAAGTATATACCATGCATCCATTAACTTTGTTTATCCAGGAAAATGACGACGTAGGCTAGCAGTAGTAATTGTATGGTTAATATAAGTATGTTCTTTTGTTCAAAGGCTGAACAAAAAGAAGAGAGAAAGTAATGGTTCACACTGAGGTTACTTATTCTTCCAGAAAAAACAGAAAATCTGACAAGAACAGATTTTTTTTCATTTTTCTGGCTATTTACTACTTATTTGTAGGCTTTTTTCTTAAGCACAAGCTAAATTTTACCCAAACTGTGCCTGTCACAACTCTAGATAAGTCAATATTTTCATCGAGTCACCAAAACAATTTTTCTTTACAAATATAGCCTGATTTTAAGGAACAAGGAAATCAAACATGCTAATGTTTTCTTGATTTTTCTGGCACCAACTTAAAGGAAGTCATTTCCAGTTAATGACCATGGAGCCCTAACCAAGGACAATAGGCCATGCTCAGAAGACAGGATGTTGAGCAGAGATGTTACAACCTCTACTGATGTTGCTGGAAGAGCAGCTTTTGCAGCACTCACTCTCTACCCAGCACACCTCATTGCCAACTCTGCCAGGTCAGATGTGAGCCACCACCCCAAAAAGCCACAAACCTGCCAGCTGAATCTGGGATCCTCTTGTCCACTTTGAGAGATAAGTTTTGGTTCCCCTAGAAACAAATGTTAATCTATGTGTAATCTCAGCGAAGACTGTTCAAGCAGTCCATTATAACTTCACCACCACTCTGACAGCCTCTGCACCTCCCAAGGCAAGAAGAATATTGTATAAATAACAATTTACATCCAGCTGTCAGCTAGAAGGCAAATACAGGCCCCTCAGTGACAAAATGTTGCCTCTTTCACAAAGACCTGACCTACAGCCCACTCTCTCATTCTTTACACACATCTAGTGATAATAAGCATATTGCAAACAACTGAAAAACATGATCTTGGGTCTGTAGTCAGTGCAGATGCTGAGTCTTCAGTTCAACTGAGAGCAAAAGTTCAAAGCAACAGAATTTGAAGGGATGTATTGCAACATTAACTGTCTAGGAAAAGATACCCAGTCACCACAGTTCAGGTTTTTCTGTTAAAATATCATTCTAATGCATCTCTCCAGAATCTCAAATTATATGAAATTAGAAAATTTAATTCCACACTATTCTAATGTAGAAATTAGAAGTGATTACTGGAGCAGAGTAGATATTAACTCTGGAATACGTAGGAAGACTTAAGACTTTCCAGCCTTGCTAATTACAGACAAAAGCCTAAATATTAAGAAAAAACTTGTAAAACCCACGAACATAGTGCTGCTTATTAGTAGAAGTATTACTACCACAACTTATAATTATTGAACATTTCAGTTTCAGAAGTCTGAGAAAATGTAATCCTAAGTATTACTCAGGGCTTTTTTTGTTGTTGTTTTGATTTAGTTTTCTCAATTCACAGCTTTGTTTAGCAGCTTTCACAAATTTTTACTATGCTTTCATTTGTGAAAGGTCAGTTCCTCAGCAGTACAGCATTTCGGCTATCATTAAACTTATCAGGGCTCCAGACACGTTTTCAGGCAAGTGAGCTATGACCTTACTGAAAAAGTCAAGACCAGAGCGTTACAGGAACAAGGAAAAATAGAATAAAATACTGTTAGGGTTTCTTGTTGGCATTATGATTGTCTACAGAAGAATGCAGGATGGTTTTCTAAGATAAGGCTTTCTCTCTACGTGGTTTCAGTTTCTCCAACAAATCTCATACATGATGGTGTTGCCCAGTATAATGAAAACCTCAACAAAGACCTTTCTTCAGATTTTTAAATGAAGACACAGAATTTCAATCTTATTTTAAAGCAAGTCAGCAACCTGCCAGCACAATGGGTCACTGACTTTTTAAAATCCTTTCTCCCTGAAATAAGGGAGAACATAAGAGATGACAGAAGGGCTTGCAGGGTCAAACAGCTTCATAGAAAAATGCCAGAGAAAGATTAGATGGGACAATATTCAACAGATCTCAAATTCATGGCCATTAAAATGAAAGAAATAATGACTTCTGCCCTAGTCAAACCCATTGAGATAGTTAGATGAAACTTTCCAGCAGAGAAGCTCAGTTTTGGCAAAGATTCCCTTTCCTCCCTCCCTAACACAAAACAAACAAGTTAAACCATTGTATGGGATAAGTTTATGAAATTCCTCCAAAAGTCAGTTGAAATATTTCATTACTGATGAGCAATAGGTTTTCCAGGTAAAGATTCATACTTCACTTTCATTCTGTGATGTGGGATGTACAAAAGCAGGGTATCTTCCAGAGACTCTATAATGCATTTTGTATTATAAAAATGCTTTGATTTTCAAGTACATTCAAAGAAATTTTATTCCATGAAAAATTTTTTCCCTTTTATGTTTACTCTAGCTTGCTAATTAAGCAACTCTCTTCCATCTGAAGGCACAAAGCCAGCAATAGTCCTTGCTGTATTTTCCAACAGGGAGACAACATAATCCACCAAACTCTACCACAATTTGCAAGAATGACCTGCTTAGACCAGACTTTGAAATACATCTTTCAACTGTATGCTTACATAGATTACACACCATATTTTCATACTTTTTGTTATTTGGACAGCAATCAAGGACTGTTTCGATTCTTCACATGCCTGCATGTGGCCTAGGATAGAAGTAGGGCAGTGTTCACCTCTCACTCTACTTTCATTTAAAAAATAAGAAGCAATAATCCTTTGCCAGCAGTAGGTAGTGGCAGTAAACTGGTTAACACAGAACAGTACTTTTTATGTTGCTTTGCAAAGGAAGAGGCAGAAAGGGCATTGGCATTATTGTCCTGACATTAGAGGAATGAATGAGGAACAGGAAGCTGAAAGAATTAGTCTAAATGGGAAGATCCTTGCATGATCAGAACATTCTGTTAAAGTTCAGTACATATTCTCAGATTATTTCACTACCAGAACAATTTACTTAGGCTAAAAATAAAAGTACATTTTTATTTCCACCAACAAAATAGATGATTAATCTTGGATGAACAGTTTCAACATCTATGGTCATTTCTACATCAAAGAATATATTTAGAATCAGAGAAGACAGTTTTCCCATCAAATAGAATGCTCTGATTCAAGCACTTGGAAAAACTTGACATCATACTACTCAGGCAGCCTTGAACTCAAGGCCACAAGGCTTGAGGTGGGGCAGTGCAGACAAAATCAATGTGAGACAATGTTCCACAGTAAACAAGTTCAAGCTTTAAGAACTTCTCAGCTTACAGGGAAAAAAACCCCTATTTTATCATTATATTGATAACTTTTTTTTTAACTGATTGTACTGTAAAAGATGTTTTCTACTGACATTTGACAGAAAATAGTTTTATGAGCAAAGGGGAAAAGTCAGTAAACGGTTTCCCCGTTCCTTTGCAGACAATATCTTTCTGTCACTCAGCAAGCCATTTTCTATTATCGCTACCCACAGTAATGTAGAATCTTTCATACTCCTCACAAAGAATATTCATCATTTATAGAAAATCTCTCAGTTATTTCTCTTCATCTCTTACTAACAAGATTCCCTCCAAATCTCCATTTATCTTGGGATTCATGAAACTTTTGTGTCATTCTTTCTTGTCCAGAAAGGCATCTGGTTAACTTTCTTCATCTAAGTAATAGAGACCGAAGAAAGTTCCTCCCAAAATGAGTTTCATCAGTGCTTCAACTCCAGCTTTTAAAACTGTGTGGCTCTACCTGTGATGTATTTCATAGCATCCATCACTTTGTTTCTGAGGGGGGGGATCTCATTAATATTATAAGTATCTAAATGGGTGTCAGGAGGTTGGGACATACCTTTTTTCGATGGTATCTAACAACAGGACAAGGGGTAATGGGATGAAGCTGGAACAAAAAAAGTTGCATTTAAATATAAGAAAAAACTATTTCACAGTGAGGATGAGGGAGCCCTGGCACAGGCTGCTCAGGGAGGGTGTGGAGGCTCCTTCCTTGGAGGTCTTCAAGACCTGCCTGGACAGGTCCTGTGTGACCTGATCTAGGTGAACCTGCTTCTGCAGGGGGGTTGAACTGGATGATCTCTAAACGTCCCATCCAACCCCTGCCATTCTATGATTCTATGAAATGTTCATTTACTGGGGAAAAAAGAACACTGAACTAGAGGACAATTTTCATCCTGCTATTGGGAATGCCCTCAAAACCCTTCCTATTCAGAGCATCCTTTTGCTACCAGCTTACTGATCATTTTTTGCTTGCACTCTCATTTTTCTGCCTTCCCTGAAGGCTCCCTTCTCCCTTCTCTCTTCCACTTTTGGGTCAGAATTTAAAGTCTTCGTCAAGACATCTTTGTATCAAAAACACAGTCCTGTACCAGCTACTAGAATAAAAATAACTCTATCCTAGAAAAAAACAGGATGAAGAGTCACAGCAAATCTTATTAGATGAAACAGTTATATTGAAGATTTGTCCATCCTTTGTTACATTGCATCTTGCCAAAGAACTTTTATATTTCAACTTATTAAAAAACCCACAAAGATTGTTTTATATTTCCCAGAGATGCATTGCATGAGGAAGTTAAGTTTGGCTATCTTTTTACTAACAAAGGATGCTTTAAAGTTTTTAGCAGTACCTTGTAACAAACTAGAGTGTTTTCTTGAGTACCAGACTCCTAGTGACAGGCAGCACATGTTTAATGCAGACCCATTACACCTCCTGCTATATGTTCTACAGTCCTATCAAACCTTGGTGGGCAAAATTTGAAGGCAGCAGCTTGCATTGCCATCCTCTGTTTAAGAACTTTTGATGGAGTTTTCTTTCATCTGCTTTTTGAAACCATTTGTATTTATGGCCTTCAACACACATTCCAAGCAGCTGGTAACTGCACTACTGACACTGTTATCAAAGTTATTTGTGTTCAGACCTGCATTATTTCATTTGGCTTTCAAGTTCTTCTCTTGACCAAAGATGTAATTCACAAATCTCTTTTCTGAAGAACAATATTTAGTTCCAAACCTGTTACTGTGCACATAGAGTTAGGGGAATAGTCTTCCCTGTGTGGATTCTGCAGTATCCAGATCATTTTGCTTCACACATTCTTTAGCTCATATAATGTTTAAGAGCTGTAACTTCTCCTTGAAAGAACATATTATAATCAAGACAGGAAGGGATGTGAAGGCCTTATGTTTCCTTCCTTTTCCAGTAAAAGTAGCCTGTTTTCTCCAGTTCCAATAGGAATTGCCTATTCTTTATCAAATTACAAAAACCTATGGCTGGGGTGGGAGGGGAGGCAGAAATCCATTAATCAGAAAAATTAATGGAGAACACAGTAAGAGAAGCCAAGAATGCATGTCATAGAAAAGAAAAACAAACTAAGTTTAAATGACATCCCTGTACTTTGATGCTGATTTCTTACAAGCTTTTTGTAGAAATCTATTGTTTAGTTTTGGATTCCCAATGGATTTTCTTGGGCTAGCTGCAGCCCTGATGCTTGCCAAGGAGAAAGCCATTTGCACTGTTCCAGAAAGGGTTGGTGGGTTCCACATTTTCCATTTTTTTAATTTTTTCTTCTGGAATCAAAGATCATCATGTCCTTGTAGCACTCATAAAAAAGATAGAGGATTTTAAACACAGTCAACCTCTAAGCCTTGACAGGCTGGGCATCCAGTTCAGCTCCATCTACTAGGCCGCAGCAGGAAAATGAATCACTATCACTGTCATAAAGAAAGACCCTAATATACCTTAAGACCTGTCATCATCATGAATAGGTTACCATTTGTTACATTTAGCTTCTTTTCCTCTCATTTCATATGCTTTTTTCCAATGCTTGGCTAAACTTGTAAAATGATGACTGAGATATTTGAAGAGCAACAAAAACCATTAGCCAAGGTTGATGGGATGCTGTTGGCATCAGAAGCTGGTTCACTCATTGACAAGATCTGGTATCCACTCAAAAACAGGGTATTACATCTGAAGCAGGGAAGGTGACACCTCTTACACAGAAAACAATCCCACTGTGATATCCAAGGATGAGCACATGGGAAAAGAAATACACAAAACTAGGAAGTTTTTCCCTAGACATAAATTTTACTAACTATCCACCAGATGCAAACACATTTTTTATCTAAGCACAATATTTGAAAAGAACAAAGCTAAAGGATACAGGATCTGTGTTAGCTGTAGGAATAAGACTGAAGTCATTGCTCAGTTGTGATTAACTGAATTACAATTGTGAATGGAATAAATCCAGAATCTGAGGTCTGAACCTGGTCTCTGCTGTCTTCCACACCATTCTTTTAAAAGGACTAGTATCTGTAAATCTTAGATAACCTGAATGCATGCATAGCATTATAGGCTCTGAATTAATCTTCCTCTTACAGGATGAATATTGGAATTCTATCACATCATGAGGGGAAAAAATATTTATTTGGGATATATGGTTTTTTTTCAGGTGGAGAGAGGTGACATTTTTCCCAACAAAGGTAGCTTATAGGTTTTTAGGTGGAAAAAAATACAGTTGTTTGACTCCAGCAGTAGACACAAGTCTGGGTTAAAACAGTTAAGAGCACCAAACTGCAGACATCTGTACACATCACTGTATTTAGGTTGGTATAACTAAATCTCCTTTTCTTCAGAACAAGAAAGATGGATTAGCTAGCTCTATGAAGAATTGCTATGTGAAGGAAAAGCAAAATAAAATCTTTGGCATTTGTTGTGCATTGACTCCTGGAGTGCTCACAGAACAGTAACTGAAGTGAGCAGTACAGGCTTCTGGCTCTCTAATCACCAGAGAAATATATGAACACTTAAGAAAAACAAATTATATAAACAATAAGAGTGTGCATAAAGTGATTTGAGAAAGGGCAGCTTTCTCTAGTCATCTCTGATGAAATCTGGCAGTTGGCAGCTAGAAGCTCAAGGCACTGCCTGGTAGATTTCAGAGCTGCACCTTGAAGAAACTGCAAACCCGTACTGAGTGACAGCAATAATCGGTCAGAAGACAGCATGCGTTACACTTTATCAAATCAGTGTGCTAATGGTTCCAGAGAGCCTCTAAAATAAAAAATACCAAGAGCAGTAAGATAAATAGCTCAAAAAGCATTAACAATAGCCATTAAAATTACCTGTAGCACACAGAGTCATTTGCTACAGACACAGGCTGCAATGAGACAGTTAAGACAAAACTTAAAATTCAGGAAAAAAAATACAGATGTCAGACATCTAAGGATCATCAACAAAGTACTTCTGGGTCTTACAGACAGAAACAGCATCCACCACATTGCAAGGATCTCTACTGTTTCATCAGGGACCCACATAGATGCACACTTCAACACTTCCATCCAAAGACAGCACTGAGCTAAGAGCAGCCAAGCTCAGCGCCTCTTTGTATTTTGGAGTTCATTTAAGGCAAGGATTGGGGGCCAGTCAAGCAGTATAAATCAAAGACTTGTGTTTCTGACATCAAGTCCAGAGGACTAATTTCAGAAATAATTATTTAGTTCTCAATGAACAAGTAAGGTAAGGAAGAGCACTGCCACAGCAACCATACAGCTGTTGTTCCAATGATGGTTTCTTTTTCAGTTCCCAGATACCTTGGAAATTCAGCTTTAGATAGAATAGAATCATAGAATAGTTTGGGTCAGAAGGGACTTTTAAAGGTCATCTAGTCCACCATCCCTGCAGTGAGCCAGAGACATCTTCAAGTAGATCAGTTTACTCAGAGACTCACCAAATTGACCTTGAATGTTTCCAGGGATGAAGCACCTACAACCTCTCTGGGTGTCCTGTTCCAGTGTTTCACCAATCTTGTAAAAATGTTATTCCTTATATCTAGTTGGAATCTACCCTCCCTTCATTTAAAGTAATCTTCCCTTGTCCTTTTACAACAGGCCTAGTAAAAGGTCTAATCCCATCTTTCTCAAATTCTGAAAGACCACAAAATAAGGTCTCCACACTGAACTTCTTCACACTGAACAGCCCCAACTCTCTCTGCCTGTCTTCATAGTGCTCCAGCCCTCTGATGATCTTTGTGTCCTCCTCCTGACTCACTCCCACAGGTCTATGTCCTTCTTACACTAGGAACTTCAGAGCTATATCCAGTACTGCAAGTGGGGTCTCACAAGAGCAGAATTGGAGAGGGATAATCACCTCCCTCAACCTGCTGGCCACATTTTTGTTGCAGTGCAGGACACACATTGCCAGGTCATGTTAAGCTTCTCATCAATCAACACTCCCAAGCCCTTCTCTCAACTTGTATTGATGCTAGCAGTTGTCCCAACCCAGCTGAAGGACCTTGCACTTGGCCTTGTTGAACCTCTTCAGGTTCATGTGGTCCCAATTTCTTGAGCTTGTTGAAATTTGCTGAGAATGCACTCAGTCCCTATGCACTATGCCACCAATGGAGATATTAAACACTACTGGTCCCAATACAGTCCCCTGAGGAACACAGCTCATTACTGAATGATAATGATGTGATTTGCCCAAGCTCAGAGAACATGTGGGAGGGAAAAGAGCTGAACAGCCTTGCTGTGGCTCAGCAAAGGTAGTTTCTGTTCAAGAAAAATAGAACTAATAAACATTAGGCAGGGTCTCCTCAATCACTCTGCAACACAACTATAATCTTTCCCAGTTCTTTCTGCTTGGGTTTGGTGTTTTTTCTGGTCTTTCTGTAAATAACTCATAGAAGTCAATTAAATTTGTAAAGCTTTCCTAGCCATTTTATGTACTGTATATGTTCCTGCAGTACCTTGGGAAAAAAAAAAGTAAAATTTGGAATGCAACGTAGGGGAAGAGGAAAGAGTGAACATAGTTTGGAGGAAGGATGAATGTAGGACACATCATATGAATAATAAATACCAGAAGACACAAACTGGAGACCTGGGACTTGCACAACTCTCCTGGAAAGTTCAGTAATTTCCTTTCTTCCTTTTTACAGTAGTTATAATGAATGCCAGTCACGGTTTAACCCCAGCCAGCAGCTAAGAAACAAACAGCTGTTATCTCACTCCTCTCTCCCTCCTTCTGAGGGTGAAGGAGAAACAAAAGTAAGTAAAACTTGTCGGTTAAGAAAAGTTTAATAATTGAAATTTTAAATAATAGTAATAAAAAAGGAAGACAAGAAGTGACATAAACTCCAGAAAAAGATAAGTGATGCCCAGTGAAATTATTCCCCACTAACTGACCAATGCTCAGCCAGTCCTCAAGCAGAAATTCACCCCTCCTAGTCAACTCCTCCCAGTTTATATATTGAGCTCGACATTATGTATTATTGAATATTCCTTTAACCAGTTCAGGTCTTCTATCCTGGTTGTGTCCTCTCACTACTTTGTGTTATTGCTGGCAGGGCATAGGAAACTTAAAGGTTTCCATCACTTCCAACAGTTGCTTAGCAAAATCATGATCTCAGAAACTCTACCTTTAAGCTGGGAGCCAAGAAGCAATAGCAATATTCATCAGCACGTTTCCCACTCAGTGGAAATACAACATGAACATAATACATATTCTCATCAGTGTTTCATATCCTCTTATACTAATCTTAGCAGATTTATTCTATGTAACTATACTGGCCAGAAACAATCTTTCAAGTGCTACTGTATAAAGGTGTTTGAAGGAGATAGAAAGGAAAGGTGTTTATCCAAAAGAACATTAACTTTAAAATAAACACATTCTCTCTCATACTGATTGAGTGACTTACATGCAAAGCAGGCAGTTCTGTGCATACAGCACCCCAGATTTCTGTGCATTTGTCAGCTGAATTAAGCAGCACATTCCTAATGAAAAAAAGACATGTTTATTTGCACTCTAAAACCACCAAACTCCTATCTCATGGTGAGGCACATTATGCCCTATGGTTAAGTAACAAGTTATTCCTCTGTTCATGAATTCCACTTTTTAAATTCAAAGCATATGAGGAGAGACAAACAACACCAAGGGCCAGGCTAATCCCCTTAAAGAGAAAAATCCATTGAAATCAGCAGCTCAGCTAAGCAATTCGCTCCTATACTCTCTGCTGCAAAAAGACTATTGAACCTGCTGTCAATGAAGGGCAGTTCAAGCAGGGGTATCAGAGATTTATACTTTGTGCACTCAAAACGCATCAAGATGAGCACAATGGCTGTGCAGAAAGCTGCTGCCACAAATGCTTCCAGGAGAGCTTGACCATCCTGGGTGATTGCTCACTGTCATATCATGTTGCTACCTCATCAATGGAACTGCTGATCTGGCCAGCCTCAGCCCAGACCAACTCTTGCTTGGTTCACTCCAGGAGTTCTGCTTCAGGAGTGCTGACACAGGAAGCAAGACCATAAAATGCAACCGGGCAGGCAGCCAAATCCCCCGATTTGAGCCTTTCTCTAACCTAAGGAGAGACATTTAGTGAAGATGTCTTGCTCATTGGCACAAACTCAGCAATCTCTCACCTCTTAACTCACTTCCAGAGTTCCTCTCTTATATCAGGATCACCACATTAGGAAAAGAGCTTTGGGAATACATCTGCATGTTAGAGGATTAAGTCTTTCCTACCCCATAAACATCTCTCTACAAATGCCAGCTCTTTTTAGAATCCAAGAAAGGTGAGACTACAGATGACAATAGAGTACTACCAGTCTTGATTTCTCAGACTAAATTAAAACAAGAGATAGGTAGGGGTGTTTTCAACCAAGCTTCTTGTTGCTGTCATGTAAAACTTAACCCTTACGTCTTAGTGTGCTGGAGGTAGTCAGGACTCATGCAGTTTTTATTTGGCCTGATATTGCAAAAGATGTGTATTTCTTAGTTCTAAGGTCAGGAGATACAGGATTCTAAAAGTCAACTTTGTGGGAGTATAGAACAAGAACATTTGGAGGTGCTTTGGGAAGAGCAGCTTTTCAATGTGGCAGCTTTTCTTCCCTCCTATTTCATGCTTTGGCCTTCACAAGCATAGATATAATTTTTAGAAACGTTGTAATAATTTTCAGAGATATTTAAAAGCATGTTTAAAGGCTAGAAGTATAGATTGATTATAAGGGATGTTTTCACTTTTCCCCAGAAAAGCTTTTCTAGATTACAGTAAATGTAAAACAAATGGGCACTACAGAAATGCAAAATATTCTAAAGGAACAGTTATAACCACCTGCAGAATTTCTAGACAGAATTTCTTACTTATATAGCTTTTCCTTAAACCAACAAGTAGAATTGAGGGAATAATTAAATCCAAGAAATTTTTAACTTTGGCAGCAGACTGCCTTTTAAATTTCACATGACAGCATGAAACCTATTATAAATTAACACATTCACCAGCTCCTACTGAGCTTTTCTATAAGAACAGGTAAGTTCAGAAGAAATTAATTTTTCAGCTTCTCAAAAAGAGACCAAAACCATCTTTATCATGACTGAGTATCCTATTGGTTGTACTCCCCTGTGTTTGGCTTTCTAGTGTTAAATGCCATCCCACCATACAATCCATGCAATTACAGTTGGATATGGCTTTATGTTCTGAAATGGGCTTTGTGATCCCTGTTACAGTATTGGCTCACATAGACCAGCAAGTAACCTATAACACACAGTAAGACATCGCATGGTAAATTAAGGCATTGAGGCATGAGGCTAGTACCAGAGAGAGAAATTAAGATGCAAGGCAAGAGAGGCAAACACATATCAAATGATCAGTTTCAAAGAATTGGAAAGCCAATGAAGCAGAGACACAGAAGACAGCTAGAGTGGTTTTAGTACTACAGTGTTCGTGAAATATTGTACTGAAGAGCAATTTGATGCTTTTCTTTTTCCTGGGTGGTATTCACATCACTATTATGCTGAAAAGATGCACTTCACATATGCAAGGTGTTGCTCACTCATTGAATTGCTCTTACTAGAGAAAGCCAAGCTCAGCTTCAAGCCCTGATACCATGAGAGGCACAATAGGGTTCAATAGTCAAAACTCTTGTCATTGGGAGAACTTCAGTGATATGAGTGGGATCCCAGGATAAAACTGATTTCTCACAGCAATGTGCTTCTAAGCAGGAAAAGTGTCTTCTGGCAGAGTCCAGTCTAAAGATTTGACTCAATCTGCTACTAAAGCCACAAAGTGATGTGTTTTCAGATTAGCTTTAAGCTATCAATGCTATGCAATCCCAAAGTAATTTCTTACATGAGTTGAAAACAACTGCTGAAGAGTTCTTCCACTCAGAAGTAGGAAGCTGAGTCAACGCCTGTGAAGCAGATGCCTACTCTGTTCTCTGTGGGTTATTTCATTACTTTCATTAAAGAAACACTTTAGTGAATTAAATGATGCAATTAATGCCTGTTAGGTATAAAGAAGGGGGAAATATGTTATTTTATCTTCTTCTTGAGACACTCTCCTCTTCCAAAAAAACCCCAACCTTAATTTCACATTGATAGAAACTTAGGACAAGCACAGGTATAAATACATCCTACAGTTCTTTCAAAGGTGTCCTCTATTAGGGTGTACTCTAACAAGTATCTCATAATATATGCTGCATATATAGTGACATCAAAAATCTTCAGCCAGGAATAAGGAGCAATGCTAGGAAGAGCAACCCTTCCTTAATGGGGCAGGAACTCCCATAGGCTTTAGGTCAGTAAGTTTCAGAGAAGCATCTGACATAATATTTGAATCCTATAATCTTTAATGTCCTCTCTTCATGTGAGTTATACCCTGTCCAACTTGTTGAGCAGACAGACAACTTTGACTCAGATGTTTCTGTACCTCCTGTCCTTTAAGGATATTACTTAGTTTGATTTCAGGGATTCCCTTTTCAGAGCCTCTGGTGATATAATTTTTTGAGGTCTGTGGAGAACACATTTCACTGGCAAAATGTCAGTGATGTGAAGCAGACATAACAGCAATTACATACCTAGCAACTCTACAGCTAGGCTTCCCAAACTATGTATCTGTGGTCCAGCCACTGGCAGCAGCAGCAAATGCTGACTTCTCAGATAGCATCTGTATGTCTAACTTTCACAGGACATGTACCAAGCTGGGGAATCCATGCTCTGAAAGCCAACAATTTAAACTGTTATTTTTCCAAGAACTACTTTGAGGAAAATGTTTGATCTGAATGATCAAGTATTTGGTACAACTTCTCCCACTATGTTTCAAGAACTTATAAATCAATTACAGCTGATTCAACAGCCACCGAGACTCTACCATCTGATTTGACCATCCCAAGACTTTAAGCTCCCACCAAGAATTAGCTCTTTTAGAGTACCTCAGAGAGAAGTACCTAAGACCACCACTTCAGTTGGCTCTCACTACATCAGTTTCTACATAATGCAGGGAAAAATGCTGTATGCAGTGAGAATCGCATGGCTCAAAGCTTCCAGAGAGAGCTACTCCCCTGTGCTCCTTGCTAAGGGGAACATCCTCCTCACACATATGTGACAAATCCTATCATAGTAAAACAGGCAGAAGTTGATCTGTTGCCATATGTACATGATCAAATCCCATGTATGAGGCTTTTAGACTTCAGTGGTGGGGGAAAAGGGATGCTTTTAGCTGAAACAGAAGTTATAAGTCTAAAGGAGAATAGACTATTTCAGTTGGAAGGGACATCATCTAGTCCAATTGCCTGACCAAAAGTTAAAAGTGGGTTACTAAGGGCATTGGCCAAACATCTCTTAAACACTGAGAGGCTTGGGGTATCATCTTTCTCTTTAGGAAGCTTGTTCCAGTGTGCCACAGGTCTTAATTTTATTCTTCAGCTGTAATAATTTTTACACCAGCATTCTTCGATGGGCTTTCCTACAGAAGCACAGATAGCTAATATTAGTTCAGCATGATTTTGCTCTTACTAGTGAAATTTCTCCAGTAAAGCAGAGCTGACACAATGGACTGGTCCTTTTTGACCTTTTTCCAAAGGGTGCTTGAATAGGTCAAACATATCATCTTTCAGAGTGATACAAAGGCCTTGCAGAGCAGAGGTTTCTGATCACCTAAAGGCTCTCTTTTTATGTCTCTCATTTCTGCACGCCCTACTTTGCTGACCTAGGTATTCATGTCAATTCACACACATATCTGAAATTATACTGACTTGAGGCACATGCACCTGGGCAAAATTAACTGTGGCAGCAGGAAAGTAGTAGATGAGCAGCAGTTTATAGAGTACATGAACCAACAAATTGCTGTCTGTTGAGGAGTTACTTTCCTTTGCCCACAGCCTCATTAGGAAGCCACACACTTCAGCCTCATTTCACAGCCCACAGGTGTTCTGCTTGAATTCCAATTAAACAAACAGTCACAGTAAATAGGATTCTTGCCCAACCTACCCGGCTTCTCTTGGCTACTGAGCTCTGCTCAGAAAGTTCCCTCTCCCTTCTTAAATGCTTGATGGCTCCCAGCATTTTTTTCCCCCTTATTAAGATCTTAGGTAATAATTCAGAAGATTTAGGGTTCACTGTGGAATAGACGCATAGGATAGAGCCTCAAAGACATCCCCCAGAACAGAACTGCCACTTTCAATGAAGCTCCAAATTCATGTTTCATACCCTGTTAATCTTCTCAGAGCTGCTCCTGCAATAAATTTGCAGGCATTTGTTTCAAGATGACAAGTAATAAGAGAAATGTATTCACTAATATCTGCAGTGTGACATTTAGGCTCTCCTTTTGGTGTGAGGAAGACCCAAGCATGCAGGTCACCATTGTACAGTGGTCTGAAAACTAAAGATACAACCAGAAAATGGCACAAGTTGTCCACTTGAGACCATTGTTAAGTGGCACAAGGCTGTCATGTCATTACCTTTCCCAGCTGCCTTAAACAACCCAAAAAGCAATCCAAAAGAGGAGCATTTGCACTTAAGCCATCTCATCATGGTCTCCCACAAGCAGGTGATCCTGCTTGCCGTTACTGCCTCTGTTAATGGTGTTTCTTAGCAAGGCACACACAAAGTACTGAACTACAGTGTTCCCATTAAACACCTGTGTGGGGTCCTGGACAGTCCCTCATCTGTCCATGCATTTGAAACAGGTAAAGACAAAAAAAACAAGGTAAGTCCTCACAGAGCAGAGCTTAAACACACAAAGCAAAATCACTTATTAGGCAAGCAATTCTTAGACCAATAGAAGTATTTGATGAGTTGCACTGCCTTGTCAGTACACAATTTTCTTCCAAATTATAAAGGTCTGTAGTGAAGACATTTTTTGCCTAGCCCTTTCCCACTTGTTGAGTAGTGTCATATACACTTTTGATGCTTTAAAAAAGAATATATAATGGTGATAAAGCTTTGTCCTTTCCTACTCTTTGGAGGTTTGAGAAAGCAGAGGGGAAGAAAATAAAAAAAAGGAGAAGTTTTATATTCTGCCTCCCCATTTCCCAGCCCCAAACTCCTCACATCTTCTTGGTTGTTATTCCAGTGGAGGCTGTAGATGTGTTCACCAGAAGGAAAAAAATCCATAGCAGACATCATAACCAACTCTAAAAAGGTAATTAATCTAATTTGAGTCCGATTGTACAGTTGCTTCTCACTGATTAGATGTGTTTGGAGAAGAGCTAAATTAGATGGGACTAATTTAGTTGATTAAAGAATATGAGCATTCAGGATCAGATCAGGAGTGAAATGCTATTTTCCATCTAGGATTACTCAAAATGCTCAGAACAGCACATATACACATTAATACCCATAGATTATGTTTGCTAGTGATTGCTATAATAGTGGTGGAAAAATAAGCACTAACCTACATTCTTATAGTGGAATCAAAAATGATGTGCAACATTATCATAATGATATTGCAGCAAATAACTGGAACTTTCACAGCTCCTATTTGAATTTACACACTCCATAGCAGCTCTGGGTTGTAGCACAGAAAAGGCTGATCATTTACTGCAAGTGCACAGGAACAAAAACCTTTTTACAAAGAATATAGTCTGCATAGGCTCTACACATCCATTTAGTTGCCTTTTCAAGCATCTTGAAATGCTTAAAATAGAAGTGAATTAGGACATCATCTTTTGATAAAACCAAAGTGTTCTGTCCAAATAGCATTTATTTTTTTAAAAAGAAATCCAAAAGGTCACTTTGGAGAAAAGAGTTTGAATCTTTCAGGAATGGAAGTTCACCACACACATGTTTCTCAGTGCTTCTTTTTCCTCATAATGGCATTTGGCAACACAAATTCATTCTCTCCAAGAGTCTCCAACTAGGAGAAGTTGGAGACTCCTAGTTGAAGGTCATGCTTCAAGGATTTTTTTCAAATGCCACCAAGGGGAACGATTTTCTAGTAAGGTCCAGCTGACAGCACAAGCATAGGCACAGACTGGCAGGTACTCCACAGTTCCAGCACCATTGAAGTCATTATAGGAATAAAGCTAAACTTTGGAAATTCTTAGGGCCTTTCTTTGCCTCCCCCAGGTTCCACAAAACAGGAATTTTATCAGTAGAGGAGATTATTAAGAAATTATTTTGAACACCTTCCAGTAGCTTCTTCGCAGACCCAGAAACCCAAGATCAATGAAACAGTGAAACACCCAGACATTTTGCCAGGCAATAGCTTTGGAAAATATAGACTTGAGCTAAATCTCTGAACCGTAGAAACATGTCAGAAAGCCCAGAAAGAATTTTGCTTGTAAACATTTTAATCACAGCACAGAAATCTACTCAAGAGTATCTTTATTGGAGTCTGAGTTCAACTTAATATACAAGCTCAGTTCTATGCATTACTATCCCCACAAGCCTGACACATCCCCTTATAAATACCCTTTTCTTGTACCTAGATGGAGTTGTGATATGTTTTTGCTAGCGGTAAACTTGCTACGTGCTCACTTTTAAACATATCAGAAGATTGAGCAAGCTAAGAAAAGTGGTGATTTTACCACAGCCACTCAATAACTGTACTAAAATTAAATGCCCTTGCCAGAAACTTTTGCTCCACTCAGATGAAGGCAGCAAGTAGTTTCTATATTATTACTGTTAATTTCATATCACTTCATCTTGCTGGTCACAATTTCTATATAGCCTCAAGGCCATTGTCAGCACAAGCAGCATGATCCTTGGGAGGTGCAGCAAGCCCTCAGTAAGTTTCTTCTTGTGAAGAATAATCTCTGTGGCATTTCTATACCAGTATGTTCCTTACAGAGGTCACACCTCAAGATTTTCAAGAATATTTTCCTGTGGACTGTGCAAACTGTTTGCTGTCAGAACTGTCTCCTAATAAAATACAAGCAGCATTTCAATGCTTTAACCAAATCTCTAGTCTCTGTACAAGCCTCAGAAAGAGTCATTCATTAACTTCGCCCCAATCTTCAACAGGTCAGACATGCAAAGATATTTTAAGCCTTTTAGCAGGACACTTGCTTATAAACACTTCCAGCTATCTCAAGCTTTGAAATATCTTTGTCTCTCACAAGGTGAGAGTACCAAGTAGGAAGATTCATGTTCATAGACCATAAGTGACAGGTATGATCAGAAGCTCATAAAGATTCATTTGTAATAGAGTTATTCTAACTCAGCTCTTCCAATTCCATTTATTTTATATGTCAAAAAAACTCACCAAAATTTCTATATCTAGGAACCCATATTCTTTATTTGGATCATATGACAGGAGAAAAAAACAAAATCCACAATTGGATTTAATGATCTTTCTCTATTTGAAATCCTTATCACTGGAAGAGCTTTAGCTCCAAAGGCATTTTGTTGCTAAGGGTACAGGTACGTACCGATAGGGACTTTAACAGGAAAACATACAGTTTTCTGCTACAGAGTCACAAAATCTCACTGTTTAGATTTCTGTGTTTTCTTAGTAAGCTCTTTGAATCATTACTGTCAAAAACTTATGTTTTATTCTCAGTCTGATAAACAAGCAATCTGTAAAGTGGAAGTTAGAGATTCAGTGTTGGTAAACAGGAAGACAGGCTGTTTATTTTCCTCTCCTTTTCATTTCGACACACTAAACAATACCACTTCAGGGAGGAAACACTGAACAGAAATGTTACTAAGTTGAGGCCTTTTGACATAAGAGGTCACTTTGAATACAGAGTAGTACAAGTGTTGTCTGCAGCTTTCAGCTGAAGGAGCACTGGAATAATTCCTGTTTGTTTTCACTATATGCAGAATTAAAAGCAGCATTAAGCTGTGAGCATGCCAGCTGCTGATAAAATGGATTAACTTGTAAAAGGCTCATTCCTGTACAATCCTGTTGTTTGGTGTTGAACTCTTGGTGAGTATACCAAGTTTAGTCTCACCTTCAACACTTCAGCTTTTTCCTCCCTGCAGCAAAGAGGAAGAGAGCACAGTAGTTTTGGCCTTATGTTATTCACTTCTGGTACTTATTACTGAGCCAACAACAAATTTATTCCTCATCTTTTTACTGCAGCCTCAAAGCACATCACAGCTACTGAAAATATACCATTTTGCAAAAACAACCACAGAACTGATGAAGTGGTTATAAGTTGCAGGAACTAGAAACTCTATCCAGATGTCCTAGATCACTACCCCGTAATTTGCTTCTAAGAATACCTCTGTTTTCCTTCATATATTTGCTCTCTTCTCGTCACGATTAAAACTACAATCTTGCCATCTTCTGCTTAAAGTTACTGCATACAAGGGAAGAACAGATTCCAGGGTCAGGTATCTCTTCTAACAACTCAGAGAGGACTACAGCTAGTTTTCACAGCAATATTAGGACACATAAGCTGTAAGGTTAGAATCCATAAGGGCTCTAGAGTTGAGGTGAGACAAACCTTTTTGCCTAACAAGAACATAACAACTCAACATCTTTTAGCAGCCACTGTATAGCAGCTTCATCACATAAGCTGACAGGTCTGAGTAACAGGATGAAGCAGTACACACTTCATTCTCTTCCCTGAAAAGCTGCAGCAGGAGTGCAAGTTGAAACTCTACAGCTTCAAAGACATCCAGAAGGTCCAACATATCACATACCTTCTGGTAGAACTGAAGACTTGAGCTCATAGTCAGAGATCCAAAAGCATTCAGAGTTAGAGAGGGTGAAGAAAGTCCACAGGGCTTTCAATAAGTCTGCATGTATTCCACTTGAGATCCAATGTCAGTACAGAAATCAAAGTCAATGTTCCTGATGCCACCCAGTCTCATCAGCTTTGGGAGACCTTTGGTGTTTCACAAGGTATCCAGTCTTCTGTTTGATAACACTTACTTTGTCCGCCAATACAAGCTCATGATGCATAAGAACGATGTTCCCTTGAACCACTTCTGCTGACACAAGCTTTTCACAACTGTTTCCAGTTTGGAGGTAATTGAGTGAAGAGATACATTACCATTGTCTTCCTACAAAACATGATTGAAAAGGACTAATCCAACATTGCTTTCTGTTTCTGATGGCATCCACATTAGCTATCTCTAGGCCCATGAAAATGTTATGTTGCTTTCTACAGTTGGGAAACTGTTTGCTCCACAGTAACAGACACCATCTGCTCATACTTACACAAGTTATTACAGGTCAGACCATAAAAGTGGTGGGGTTTTTTTCTCTTTATTTCAAGTGTACATAGCACTAGAGCAGATGTAAAAAGAAAGAGCCTACAAGAGCAGCACAAAAATGAAACTGTAGTCAGAACTGAGTGCATCCTTTCTACCTCAGTGGTATAGGTGCCAGACTCTCAAGACAGAGATGTCTCACTCTTGTAGCACACACCCTGGCATGACTTCCAGAGAAGTTCTATTTAGCTTTGCCAGCTCTCAAACTGAAGAAGTTATTTATGTATCTTTATGTGGCGTAGAATGTAGGTTCACTGGGTTTCTTCACGTTGCTAGTCATGCCAGCTTCTGCAGAGTATGTTCTAAACATTTTAGTAAAACTTTAACAGATCAGAGTGAGGATATGCATGGACAAAGTGGTGGTGGGACCAAAACTAAAACCATCCAAACAATTGTGATATTGCCTTTAGCTTATTAGTGTTAGAGTATGATGAAAATGAGTAGTGAAAGTTCCACATGGGAGAAGGAAGGCCTTTCAAGTAAAAAACACATCCATCTAGGGACCCAATCCACCTGACCTGGATCCAGAATGGAAAAAACAGCAAGCTAGTGTTGGTGCCAGGCTGCAGAGGAAACATATGGGCATCATCTCACCAGTGCCAGAGAAGCGATTTGGCAGGCTACCATTACCATCCACCACCTGCGGATCAACCCTCCCTTTCATTTACATCACACTGGTGTTCATTAAAAGTTTTTTAGTCCTTGTCATTTCAACTAGCTGACTAATACTGCTGCAGACAGTAGTTAGAGCTAAATCAGCTGGCCTTGCTCTACTCAGGCCTCAGCAGGATTCCTACCAGCTGTGGATAGAGTAGTTTCTCCAGGACCATTGGTAGAGATACTTTTTTTCCCTTACTTAAACCAATTGGATTTTAATCACTAAGGAGCTATACTTTCTGATATTTCTATAGAATAAGGAAGTTGGAAAGTTTTGAATAGTTAACTGTCATTTATTCTGCTTTTACATCTCAAGTCGTGTGTCCCTCTTTCCAACACACAGCAACTTGGCCTTTAGTGAAACACAGCACTCATAAGGGTCCTCCTTACACATTTGGGCTTGATTAGGATTACTTGTTAAATCGGAAACATGATTATTTCTTCAAAAACTTTTCCAAAATGTTAATGATCACCAAATTCCAGCTACCCCAAATTATTTAAGTGTGCATTACATACCACAATAGTGAAAAATCTTCCCCCTTGCCCTGTCTTTTCCTCTCTAGCACGCTTATCACTATTGATAAAGAACAACAGGGCACACCATTCAAAACTGGATTGTAAGAAAAGTATCATAATTGCATACTTTAATAAAAACATCTTAGGGAATTAAAGTCAATGAAACTGTGCAAAGCAAAATTGTAACTGAGCAAATACAGAAGTGACACAACATTAGGAAAGTCTCAGAAAAATAGTCTTACTGGTTTATTTTATCATTTTATTGGAGTTATCTTCAGAAGGGCTGGCAGCTCTGCTGTTCTTTCACTTGCAGTGTTTTAAGTTTCTGTCCAACTCATTAAGACTGTATGGGAAGGTAGTGGTTTGGACCGATAGACTTGATTTTTTTCATAGCAGCTGGTATGAGGCTATTTTGGATTTGTGCTGAATACAGTGTTGATAATAGGAATGTTTTAGTTATCACTGAGCAGTGCTTACACAGAGTCAGGGCCTTCTCTACCCTTCACACCATCCAGTCTCACCAGTAAGTGGGCTGGGAGTGCAGGAGAAACTGGGAGGGGACATAGGTGGTACAGCAGACTCAAACTGACCAGAGGGATATCCCTGACCTTATAGCAACATGTCAGCAGGAAAAGCTGGGGAAAAGGGTGTGGAACAGCTCATGCACAGTGAAGATACACAATTTTGGAGTGATGACATCTGTCTTCACAAGAATGATCACATACAGTGATACTGCCTTCCTGGGGATGGCCAAACTCCTGACTGCCAATGGCAAGTAGTCAATCATCTCCTTTGTTTTTCTTTGCTTGTGCACTCAACTTGTGTTTTGTTAGACAATCTATCTCAAAACATTAATCTTTTCACTTTTACCATTCTGATTTTCTCCCCATGCCACCAGGATGGGAGTGAGCAAGTTCCTGTGCAGGGCTTAGTTGCCATTCCAATACATATACAAAGGAAAAGATAGTTATCATTCACATTTACCAAAGAGAAATCCTGTTTGACCAAGCTGATAGCCTTCTATGAGAATAACACTGGCTGGCTAGATGAAGGGACAGTAGTGGATGTCTTGACTTCAGCATGGCTTTTGACACTGTCTCCCATTATATCTCCTCATCAGAAAGCTCAGGCAGTGTGGCTTGGATGAGTGGACAGTGAGGTGGATCGAGAACTAGCTGAATGACAGAGCCCAGAGGGTGGTGATCAACAGAGTCGTGTCAAGTTGGAGGCCTGTGGCCAGTGGAGTTCCACAGAGGTTGGTTCTGTGACCAGTCTTGATCAATATCAACAACCTAGATGAGGGGATAGAGTATACCCTCAGCAAGTTGGCTGATGACACCAAACTGGGAGGACTGGCTGATTCCCCAGAGGCTGTGCTGCCATTCAGTGGGATCTCAACCAGCTTGAGAGTTGGGCAGAGAGGAACATCATGAGGTTCAACAAGGACAAGTGCAGATTCCTGGATGCCTTCCTGTGTGACCTTGCTTGAGCAGGGGGCTTGGACTAGATAATCTTTATAGGTCTCTTCCAACTCCTGCCATTCTATGATACAATAAGTAGCAAATGAATTCTTGGGTAAATTTGGTCGCACTGCTAAACATGAGACAGAATATGAAAAAGGCTGTTACCAAATGCTTTCTTCACTACTGAGCATTGTGATAGTTCTCCTGAGTACCTATATTCATTGAATGGTTAAAAAAATAAAATCTTATTTTACAAAACCGCTCTCTGTTCCTTCAGAACACCCATAAACTTGGAATCATAAGACCAGATTTTGTTCTGCAAGAGCACTACCATTGTTCTGAGGGATAAGTACATTCTCCTAGGTTGCCTGGGAGGAGTAGTTAGTAAGCATCTGAAAAAATTTCCTCCAAGCACTTGTGGGCTCTCTATATCCGTTGGTTCTGACAAGGGGGTATATGTTCACCTCCCTGAAATGTTATTTCATAGGCTTTTACACAACTGAGACTTACTGGGCACATTTCAAATATCAACAAGATGCCATAGCCCTGTGTCCATAGTAAAGACTCTCTATTACCTATAAACAATCATGCCACAATTCTGGTAATCAGTTTGAAAAAGTTGTAGTATAGCTGCAGATGTTCCAGGAACAGAAGTAGAAAGCCAGGACCACCAGATGGATTATTTCCTGTAAGTTATTTGTTCGGTATACCATTGCAGAAAATTCAGATAGAATATAATACAATAGGACTGTGTAACAATTATTCTAAATCTCTGTACAGTTTAGAAGTGACTTCCCTTTTGCAGCTCCACTGAACCATCCACATGCTTTTATAACTGAGTTACAGGAAAATTTACTTTTTGGTTCCCTAACAAGTTCTATCAGAAAAAAAAAAAAACAGTGGGGAATTTCATAGTTTTAAATCTTATTTAATTCTCTTAGAATTTTCTTTAAGGAGTTAGAAAAAAAAACCTCAAAACATTATGTTCTCATTTTAAGTACAGCTTTTGTAAAAACCCAGCCTTTACCTACTAAACAGATAAGAGGGCATGCTCTTAGCTGAAGTGTCTGCTACATGAGATGAACACGGCTCAGTAGTTGTCTAGAAATCCCAATATTTCTTATCAAACAGAAAACAATTCTATCTTGTTTTCAAAGCTGTGGGAGAGAAAAGCTTGAAACATACCTCAGTTGTCATTGAAAACAGAAGAAAGTAAGAGCATTTATAGAAACCAAAGTACATTCCTGAATGTTTTAGATCAATAGTATTACAATTATATCATACACATTATTAACATTAGTCCTATTTGTAGTGCCTTTTGCAGATTTTGAAGGATATGTTCAGTCTGCAATATCTGAAGTAACCTTGATACAAAAATTCAAGCCAATCACCAACTTCCAGAAGCATTGCATTTCAGAGTAGTGGCTTCCAAATCCTCAAGTATTTACAAAATATATAGTGGAAACAAGCCAACTTTGACTCTAAATAAGTAACAGTTAAAATTACTTTTTCTCCCCCTCTCAGGATGCTATAAATACATTTTTAAGGGTTTAGAACAAGTTGATTTTCTTTTTTTTAAGAAAAGCTGAGCCCAAACTTAAAAATCTCTGCATGTTGAATTGTGTGGCATACTTTGATGTCCCAGTAAAATGTTATGTTTATGATGCCTTTCAATATGCTTTAAATCTAGTATTTTATAAGATACCAACAGCACAGATCCTGCCTTGATTTGAGTGAGTACAGCATACCTCACTCTGAGACAAAGAGCAGAATAACCTTATTTCTACTGCACAGGTGGGTAGTTATTCATTTCAAAGGGAATTCCACCATGGAAGAGCTGAATCACAGAATCATAGGGATTGGAAGGGACCTCTAGAGATTATCTAGTCCAACCCCTGGCTGAAGCAGGTCTGCCTCTATCAGGTCCCTCAGGAACATGTCCAGGTGGGTTTTAAAGACCTCCAGAGGAGATTCCACAACCTCCCTGAGCAGCCTGTGCCAGAGCTCCTTCACCCTTACAATAAAAGATCTTTTCTTTATGTTTAAATGGAACTTTTTGTGTTCCAGCTTGTCTCTACTACCCCTTGTCCTGTCACTTGAGAACAGAAAACTCAGATCTACTACTGTAAAGCCTATGTAACCCAATTTACCATATCACAGAATATACTGATTTTCAGAGCAGTAATACTATTCAATCTTTTAAGACTCACCTTCCTAGATTAATTTGGTAGGAATTTAGTCTAAATAACTCATCTCGATTCCTTCCATAACCTAAGGAAATAGAACAATGTCTCCAGAGAGCAATTTGTTCCATTCTGTCTTTCTGAAGGTGTCACATAGCCTCCCATTAAGTAGAGGTAGCCCAGAAACTTAACTAAAGCTCTATATCCAAATAGGATTTCAACATTTGTAATTTGATATTTGCATTAGTTGTGCAACAGTTTTAACCAATTTTAACTGCCTTCATGAAAACAAGTTTCTTGGTATACACAGACAATTTGTGTAAGAATGTTTTCATTCATATGACTAACGTGAGTAGATTACCAACAAATCTCCTAGGCAGAGGAATTCAAAAAAATGAAAGGTTATCATACTCTAAAAATCACATCTCTAAAGGTAGACACTAGTTTGCCTTCCTACAATTTCCTATTAGCATGCTGCTAATGAAAAACTGCAAGTCCTCTCTTTCACCGGGCATCTAATGAACCTGATCTGTTTCAGTTTGCAGCCTATGGCTCTATACAATTTTATCCCACAACACTGAATGTCAAGTGCCACTCCCATCCCTCCCTGTGTTCCCAAAAACCCAGCCAGCTCATCCACTGGGAGAAAGGAAAATGCTAACAACCAAAATTACAAATACTTCATTGTCTTATTACAATATGCTTATTTACATAAATGCCCTCTATTCATCTTATTGGATCAGCCTGACCAAAACAAAATTTGCATTTAAATAGTGTCACTATAATTGACATCAAGTACCTGGACTTATTTTCATACTCTTATTCCCACACATAAGAGGCAGAGTAAAGCTTTCTCTACTCAAAGAACAAAAGATCAGTATGAAATAATAAGCAACACAGTTTCTCAGATTTTATTTTGTTTCATTTCTCCAGGGACTCTGCACTTTTTTGCTCTTTAAAACATGTGGCAGTTAAAGAAAGGAACAGCAGACAAAATAAACAGACTTGATCCACTGAAAGGAAGATGGAATCAGCTTATTTGATCTAACAAAGATGATAGTTGCATAGATAGCATCACAGAATGGGAAGGGTTGGAAGGGATCTTTAGAGATCACCTATTCCAATCCCCTACCAAAGCAGGTTCACCTAGATCAGGTCACACAGGAATGTGTCCAGGCAGGTTTTGAAACCCTCCAGAGAAGGAGGCTCTACACTCTCCCTGGGCAGCTAAGTAAAAGCACCCCAGTCAAAAGCTACAACAAATGGAGAGCATTGGCCATTGGTTTTAAAAAGAAAATCAATTAGGAAAAGCACCATACAGCAGTCATACACTGAGAAGTAGAGACACGGGTCCAAGGTAAAAAACCTTTGTTAATATAGACAAGAGTTTCACTGTAAGGCAAAAGTTGTCACTTCAGACCTGAAACAGATTGCTCCAGAAAGAGCTACTGGAGCTTCTTTGAATACCACCAGGGAGAATATCCACTCTGAATACCATCTTAGAGTAGATTAGTAGCCTTAGTACCCAAAAGCATCCCATAGAGCAACATTTTACTACAGGAAGGATATCTATTAGAAACTGCTTTGTCACCTCAAAAGAAAGTCCCGAGCAGAAGCAGCTAATGAAAGCTTCATTTCCTGCAGCTCTAGAATACAATACAAATTGTATTGCTTGGATTAAGCATAAGAGCAGAGTAATAATTATGGGATAATTATGTTTTCATTTGGGATTGTTGTTGGCTTTTTTGCTATGGTTCTCCACTTTTCCACTGCATTTCTCGTCCATAAAGCCATAAGTGTGTCATTGCTGTATGACAAAGCTTCCAAATGAAGCATTTAAATGAGATTTCTTAATTACAAAACAAAATAGTTACATCTAAAAGATCAAACTTTAGGCCATAAAGCACCGAAATGTTCACAAAGGACAGCGCTCTTCAGACAGGAGATGGCAGCTCACTTCCCCAAAGAATGATACAGAGCACAAGGCTGTAAGAGTTTCACAAGGAGGGAAAGGGTTAGTTATCTCCAATTGCTAACACTAACTCACAAATGATTGTTAAACATTTCCAAAGTGTTTGAGGAGATTAGTCTCTTAGAGCAGACAATACACAGAGCCTTACACAGATAGACTGATGTATACTACTGTTACAAAGCCCTTCTCTGTGTTACTCTGAGTATTGCATGAGCACAGGTTTGCTGAACTGAGTTAGAGTGATGTTTGCTCAAATTCTTTGTGGCTCTATGAGAGAAAGAGGCTCTGTAACATATAAATAAACCCAGCTCATCCCTTACAATATCAGCAGCATACTTTTTGTGTTTGATTTCACATTTTCTTACCTTAATTGTCAAGAGAAAACTTTTTCTGGGAGGGGAAGACAAAATTCTGAATTAAAACTTCAGCTAGAAAAAAAATTCCACATGGCAGGGAGAAGGAGGTGCCTCAGATTCAGAGCTCTGTGCAAGTTATATAAACGACTTCCAAAAACCTCAAATATGCTCAAAATTCACCTGATCATTACCCAAGATATAAAGGTACTGATTTGTTAATCTAATTTTCAGATTCTTGCTTCTTTAGAATCTGGCATACAGGTAATAGCTCAAGAATTTGCAGAGACATGGCCTGCAGCACACCATATAAAATAATTTAAAAGGCTCTTTTCAATAGAGCTGGACTAATAAATCTATTTTCTCAAGAAGAAAGAATGCCCAAGACACCATTAACAGTAACTCAGTCTCACTTAGGTGCCACATGAAAAGTTTTATGTTCAGTTATATTTAACTGAAATTTTAAGTCCAATATTAAAGTGAAAGTGCCAACATTTCCCTCTGCTTCTGCTGCATGACTGTCTACTGCAGCTCTGTACCACTAACTTCAATAAGTTGAATCAAAAGAGTGCATTAATTCCAGGTCATCCTCACTAAAGTTTTTTATCAATACTCTAATTTGTCAGGTCCTGTATGTCTTAAAGGCATCCAGCCACTTAAATTGATGCAATATCTACCCAAGTCAAAATGGCCACTTACAACTCTCCATTGCCTACAAACCTCAGTCAGTCCCATGACCTATTAACAGTTATGACCAAAAAGAACATTCTCCTTTCCTTTATATGATTCAAGTTTTTACACATCTTTTACAAAGCCTTCAAATCTTCCAGCTGAGCTATTAATGCATAAAGAAAGCAATCCACATTGTTTCCCTGAGCTATTGCAGGGCAATATACTTATGACTTCTGACACATACATCAGTGATTTTTTTTTCCTCATTAAATATGGAATCCAGATACAAGTTGAATTGTTTTAAAGTCAGTTTCCCATCCTCACAGTAGTCAGAATGAAGTGGTTCACCAATACAATCAACCATATCAGGTTATACGTAGCAGAGTGCTCAGTCCCTGGTACAATAAATAGGCACATTAGGAGTCTGTCTCACAGGGATCAAGAGACAACACATGTTAAAGAGAAGAAGTGAAAGTCAATCAAGTTCTCCACAAACTGAGGATTCTGTTCACTTGAAGATCTTTACATGACACTGTTACCTATTATCTGCTGTTAAAATTGATTTTTAATCAAACCTTAGTTGATGTTTTCTCCTTTATCCATATATCAAGCAATTAACTTCAGATGTGTCTTCATGACCGAGTTAAATCAATAGACAGATGTTTGCCTTTGAACATTCAAGTTTTGCCATATCATGAGTTGAAACTGTGAAACCATGAAACTTGGCATGAATTGGAGCGTAGTCATTGCATCAGGTAACCTACCTTCCATTTTCTGTGTTGCCTTATTTGATATTCATTCTGTCAGGTCATCCTAACGTAGATATAAACCTGAAGGCCAAGTCATATTTCCCCCTGCAGATTCTGCTCTGCACACAAGGTGGCTCCTCAATCCTTTTCATGCTGGAAGATTCCCAAAAACTTCAAATCAAATGTGGCTGAATATCTCTGTCTTAAAGATAACAGGACACTGTGCTGCTAGCATCAACCATTTCGCTCGTCTTTTCTACAAGGCTCACCAGTTCCACGCTGATGAAGGGCTAACTCCAACTCTAACTCACCAATCCCACAGAAATAAATAAATAGCTTTTGACCTGCTCAAGTGAGTTAGTTGAGACATATTTAAACTTCAGAGAAACACCTCATGCTAGTCTCTATGACCCTACAGACATGAACTTTGAAAATTCATAACTGAGGATTAAAACCATTAGAGTATTTTATGGCACTTTAATTCACTCCTTCTGCCTTTTTAAAAATCCTTAATGTCAAAAGCACACATTTAGTTCCCAGGGAATAACAGATTGTTAATGTTACCTTTTTCCATTTGCAAGTCATCTTGTCCTTTGTCTTCACATAGTACATCACCATTAATTACCTTATTTTTTTATATTCTACTTCGTAATTTTGTACCCTTCCAGTTCTCCATTTTTACTCTACCACCTCCTACTTGTCAACACCATCACCACCTCTCAACTATTTCAGATTCACTGGGAAACACCATGTCTCTTTGCACCACAAGCTGCAAAGAATACCTCACAGGAACACAAGAGGCTTTGACAGCTTTAGGTGGGAATTGTGGCAAAAGCTTCAGTTCATATGTTGAAAGACCACTTAAAGATATGATACCTTGTGAAGTCTAAGCTCTAGCTTTTCTGAAAAGAAAAAAAAGGAACATACCATGTCCAGGACTTGCCAGCAGTGTCCAGATCAACAGATTTGGATCAGCTATTTATCACCTGCCAGGGAGACAAAGGATTGATACTGCTAGGGGAAGTTCATCTCTACCAGAGCCTTTTGAGTGAAGTGTTATGCCCAGATGATATATACCCACAGCTTTGTGAGGAACAGCAAGGTTGATCCCTGGATGCAGAACACTTAGTGCTGTGCCAGGCTAAGAAAGGCAGCCTCTTTTTCCATAAGGTGATTATTAAAGGTGAGGAGCAGCCAAAGTTATTTGGACAGGTGAAAGGGACCTGAGTATTCCTTGACCTATTTCCATTAAATAAAAAATAAAAATCAGATGACTTATTCTAAAGGTCTGAGCCCAGAGATCCTCACTCAGAGCACAGAAATCCCCCAGGAATTTTGATATCCAAGGCCCTGTAAATTTACCCCCCAAACTACAGATGGTGTTGAAAAGCCTCAAGTCTTTCAGATGGATTGGGACAATAGTGAGGAGAGTAAAGATGGCCATTATCCACTAGACTGCTGAGCAAATACAAGGTTCTGTAGCTCTGGAATAACAAGGTATTTTCTTATGTAGAAAGCAAGAATGGTGTCATGTTTCCTTCAGAAACTGTCAGAACTGTCTTCCCTGCAGCTTTGTTTAGTTTGTTAAACACTTAGGGGGACTAAACAACTAGAGAAGATAATATTCACCTAGCAAACCCATTGAAGAGCACACTAGCTGAGTCCAGCTGGTGACAAGAGCACAGTAGAACATGTATCACAACATCTACCACACTGTAGTTGCCAAGTCTAGCTATAGAGCAGCAATATAGTTCAAGTCTCATTTACACAGGAACTGCCCATATGAACTTTGTAGTCAGAAACTCAGTTGTGGTGCAGAGGAGCACTGAGCTTGAGAATAAAAACCTTAAAACTTAGGGTGAACTACTGCTGGCAGTGGCAAACAAAAGCATCAACATGATTGCAGATGATTTAAAAATGTAGCGCTCTCAAAAGGGAAAAGCTTTAGAAATAACTTCTGCATTTAGTGCCAGTTGAAACTGAACTGGTAGAAAACTAAAATGGGCTAGTGATGAAAATTATGATTGCTTTTTCTGTTATTGCTAGAGTGAAACCATCTGCAAGGACATTTCCTAACAACTTCTGTTGACTATTTGGATTTTTTCCCCTTTTGCTCTATCATGACTGCAAGGCTCCACAATGCACACTAGACATCTAGAAGTGCTGCCTAATTACTTGCCTTCAGTAGAACAAGCTGCTCACCTCAGAGGCAACCCTTTCAGAAGTCACAGAAAGATGTTCCTTTCTGACATTTTGGTTGAAATTTGAAGGACAGTAACATCACCTAGGACAGTTGCAAAAGGGAGCTGTGCTGGCAAACTCGGTGGCAGCTTCAGAGGCTCAAGAGAGTACTTTCTACTACAGTTCTGTCTCCTATGATGATCATACAGGCACGAAGAAAGATCAGAGCTTGAAAGTACTAGAAGATCCTCTCAAATGGCTACCTGCAAGCAAGAAATTGCTCAGCTATTTTCCCCCTTCTCACTTTTTATTTAGAGTCAGGCAGTGAAAGAGTCTGCATGCATTTCTGAACTCAGGCCTGTAGATGAAATCTCAGACAAAACTAAATCAAGAAATTCTGACAGACTTGGTGTGGTTGTCAGTTGCAAAGTCAATTTTTGCTTTAGAATAGCTAGAAACAGCGATATAAGGCAAAAGAATAGCAAAACTATGCAAGGAATATTTGGGAGAATTGCACACTAGAGCCAAGTTAATCTATACATCTCTTCTATCCAGGTCTAAGTGGCAGAATTACATCCTTCAAATAAGAGAGTGGTGCATGTGAAGCAAGAGAGTCAGTAGTGCAGGTCAGACCACCTACTTAGTCCTTACGTCTCATTGTACAATTTGTTCCTTGCTTGTGCTTATCAGCCTGACTCAGGCAGCTGTCAGCCCACTTAAATGGTCTTTTATTCAGTAAAGAACATTACTGCCATTTTAAAGCCAAGTATCATGAAAGCGATGGACTGCATCTGTACTTTAATGTCAGACTTTTTGATGAAATCAAGGTTAAATAAGCTATCCATGAAACACACATAACCCTGATGAAACATCTGTGCGCTCTCTCAGGTTTCTCTGCTCATCCTCTAACACCAAATTCACCAAGATTCATATTTTTTTTGTCCAACAAAACCCAATCCTTGAGATTACACCGCTCCCGACACTCTCAGCCTGAAGCATATGTTGAAGACATTAGTCTCTGCCTGTTCTGTTCCCTCCTGCCACTGTCATCAGGGAAGTAATTAGCTTTAGCAGATAGAGCAGCCAGGACAATTCTTACTTCAGTCAGTGAAAGCCTGGCATCGTGTTTTCCCACCTCTATTATTATGGAACCCTAAAGCCTTATAAAGGTCACTGTTGATGGACCCGAAAAAGTTTTGTAACTCTGTTATACTGCATATCACCTGAACAGTTTGTTTTCAGCTTCTTGGGGTCTGACTTGCACAGTCAGTCAAGGAAACAGGTAGAGTGAGGGGGGTTCTGAAGAAAGAATCAGCCCTTTCTGCATGCTACTTAAATCAGAAATAAAGGTAGAGAACAAAAGACATCCATTTTCTTTGTAGAATCCAGTCCCCAGGGGTTGACTATCTCCATATTACTCCCTCCTCTTCCCTGCCTCACCAAACACTTCATACTGTCAGAGTACAGTTTCATCAAAAAACAAAATGGCTCATGAGAAAGAAAGTGTGTAATGAAATAAAGTACTATTAATGCATCTTGTTTTGACAATATTTGGCTAGCAAAACCATTTTCAAATGCTCACTTCAAGCTTAATGATAAATTTGAATGCAAAGACAGCGACAGATTTTCACATTTGATGTTTTGTTTATTGTGCAAAGTAAAGAATTCTCTTTTTTTAGAATACTTTCTGATCCCATTTCCTGATGGAGATTAAAATTCAAGAGATGTAAGTTTTGTTGTTTTGGGTTTTTTTTCCTGTGAGGAACTATTGCATCTGTGTGCATAGCCCTGACTACAGAAGGCAGGTCAGGGTTTGCATGGGAGATAAGACTCTTTTCCTTCCCACAGTTTTTTGGGAAAGAGCAGCAGCTATGGAGCCTTGCTTTGTATGAGATATTGTATCCCTGTAAATGGAATGGTAACTCTCCACACAGCTCAGGAAGAGGGAGAAATTAAGCACTATTTTTCTGTCTAGATTACCAAAACAAGATACTAGTTACTATCTGACATTTATATAGAGATAAAAGAAGGATCCATTCCTTAAACACCACTTTAACTTTTCTGAGTTGTGCTTTATTTCAGCAGCTGATAACACTACCTAAGATGAATTCAAATCTTCAACTTTCACTAAGTCGCTTTACTTTTCCTTGCTTCCCTGCTAAGGAATTTTCTCCTCAAGTATAAGCCTCTCACACGAAGTTCCATTTTTAAGAGGGGTAAGAAAAAGAAAAAATGGGAGACTGGCAAGAGAAGAAATGTTTGCAGAAGTCATCTCTAAGGAAATCAATACAAACAATGTTTCATCTCCTCTCCAGTCCTCTTGAGCTGTATCCCAAGTGTCTCACTTAAACCGTAACTAACAAGTAACACCAAAAAACCCCAATCACAAAGCAAGGCCTGCAGCAGTATTTCTGCTGTGGTATCAGGTGGCAAAGTTCATAGACCCCCATGGGTATCCCTAAGACTCCAGAAGCAACTGCAATCTCCCTTTTGAATTTATTCCTTGCCAGACAAAACCTATATTCAAGCTCTGTACTCTAGATTTACACACAGAGATAAAATCCCACTGACTCCAGAGGCTGTTGCTTCATAAGAAGCTGATTGAAAACAATCATGTCAGCAGTTGATAACTGATTACTTCCCTCCCAGTTTGAAGAATTGAAGGCTTCTGGCTAAACAAGTTACTACATAGAATAGAGGTAGATCTCTATAGAGACAGCTAAGGGAAGACAAGGGCTTGGTTCAAATCCTAGGTGCATTTTTTTAACATATGAGACTCTCTACATTTTTATCATGGAAATTTCGTGAAAAATATATGCACATTTCTTCAGCTTGGCTCATCTCTTCGTGGATCTGGAGGGAACTGAAAGTTATAGTCTGAGACAAATAGTAATCATTGCCAAAATAATAAAAAAAGAAGCAGCACTCACGCTAGAAAGGTTTTGATTTGCAAAACAAGTCACAATGTGCAATTCAGTCAATGATAACAAATGATAGATACATTCTCAGATCATCCAGGTGAAAGATTCCCTCTGAGCTGCCACATGATATGTTTTCCCTCTCTTGAAAGGTCATATATCCATCACATCTTCCAAGAAATGATAGTTGTTAATGAAGTATGCAAGCTCATATATAACATTAGCTGCTTCTCTGTGGAAGGCACAAGAGCTCCTGAAAACTCTAAGAAGTGTTAGTAAAACAGAAGGCACAGTTTCAAGTCTGCACATCTTGGATTCTGCATCTGACTTTCCAACTCATTTAATTCAGAAACATTAAAAGGAAAAAAATGTACACCAGAAGCTGTCTGTCAGCACCTGGGTCATTTATTCAGTCCAGCATAAGCTTCTGGGACAGAGATCTCTGCTTTAGTCAAGTCCATAGCAACTCCAGATTCAGTTCTTACACCACCATTATGCACTATACAGGCTTAAGTAATTTCTTTTCTCCAACCTTTTATTTACAGACCAGAGTAATATTCCTATTTCCCCACAGGGAAGAATACAACATGCAAATTTACACCAGCTTGGATTTCCTCTGGAAAACAATGGGGTAGAACTAGCATAAAAATACAGTTAACTCAATTTATAACAGAATTTTCAGGAGCCTATGCAGTCCTCTGCTGCACTGAGCCACAGGCGTGGTTTTAATGCTGGTGGTCATCATGACATGACAAGATCCTCTCTGTTCCACTATCTCTTGCTTTCTCTTTGCAGGTAGAAGAAAGAAATAAGGGCAGGAAGAAATAAGATCAGGCTCGAGAGAAGAAAGGGATACTCTTTCTCAGGCATAACATCTCATTACAAGGCCACCTATACTACAAGGAGACTGTCCTTAGATCTGACTGAAACCATCAAAGAGGACTTCAGTCACATTGAACTTGGCCCACAAATTCTCCACTAACTGCTTACCTCTTTTTCATGCAAAGTAAGTGTCTGGTAGGACCTCATTTTAAAACTAAACCAGTTTCTGCCTTCATGCACTACAGGAAACAGACAGAGAACTGTTCTTACTCACTAGTCTTGAGGCTTTTCAACACACAAGGCAGAGGCAAGTTTATTGACTAGACAAAGGAGACTACAATATTTATTTCTAAAGGTACTTAAACACAAAGCACCAAAAGGAGACATTATGTAAGTCTTAAAAACGTTCTTATTCAAGAAAACATATTCAGACTTCATTCTCTACAACTCTGCCCCAAAACCAATTTTACTGAGGATGGAGAACAAGAGAAATATTTTTCTCTATTAAGTAAAGAAGTAACAAATGACTTCTTAAAAGCATGCCTTCAAACTTCTTTAACTTTTTTGTTTTCCTTGTATGCTCTTCCTAGCTTCCAACTCTGTACTTTGTTGTAACAAGATGGGGAGAACAAAAAAAATGTTTGTATTTAAAAAAACAAAAGTGTACACAATTCATTCAGTCAAATAAGGTATGTTCAGTTTTAGGAGGCAAAGTATTCCTTCTTGGGTGTAAGGATGTTGAGATTTACACAATTTCTAGAAGAAAGTTGGTAAAGAGTAATTTACCAAATTATACAGACAGAAACCATTCCTAGGTCAGGACATTCTATGGCCTGAAGAGGAGAGACAGGAAAACACTCAAGGCAAATCTTTAGTCTTCCCTAGGCATTCAGTCAGACCTCTGCTAGAGTCAGAAAATAGTGCTAAAGAGATTCTTGATGTAGCCATTGCTAATCAGGGCCTGGCACTACAGATCTGATGCAGCTCGGTGAAGTTAGGACTCATCAGGTGAGCAAGTTGAAGCCAAAACAAAGATAAAACATACATCATTTCACCAAGGGAGATTAGTGATGAGTTTCCAGAGGATGATGCTCTCACAAACCTTAAATCCTCCAAATATGAGGACAATAAGTGAGGCAAGGGAAGAGCAGTGCAGCCAAAACCCACTATCCTTCCTTCTCCTTGGTCACCTACAGCAGCTCAGCTATTCAGACAGCTGAAAATTGGGTATCTCCCTGGAGCAGGATTTTAGGTGTGGACACCACCAATTCTGCCCTCTTCCATACAACGGGCAATCCTTTCAGAAACAAAGCCATTAGACTAAATTGTTAAAGGCCCATCAGAGGAAACAGACTCCCTGGGAACCTGAATCCCCAGTAACCTCATTAGTGAGAGCTGCAGTACACCAAGAAACACAGTTTCTCCAAAGAAAAAGTAAAATTATTAAACTGGTGATCTTGTGTGAGACCCACAAAGATAAGCCTTGATAACTCCCTTAAAAGTTCTGCAGACTGAAGGGGATTATTGCCTCAAGAGAGCTAGGACGTTGAAGAAGGCTGGGTGAAGTGCATTTCAGTACTGGGCAAAACTTACTACAGAGTGTTGAGGTGAAGGACTCTGAAATCTACCCAGAGAATACAAGCAAATGAGCTATGAGAAAAGTTTCAGATGGGAATTTGGATCTTAGCAGACACCACAGAAAGTCCTAGAAGACAACCTTAGGTTGCTCTGGGATCAGCAGAGCTTATTTTAATTCCTTTCAGTAGGAAAGTTCTAGCACAAAACACAACCTGAATTTTTGACTGGAAAGCAGTCCAAGCAGAAAGAGTAAACAAAATAATCAATTGTCACAGCCTGACTTCCATCACTGGGGGTATGAAAATACTTGTTTTGTAGAAGCACTATTATATACCTTGGTCTAGGTTTTCAGAGTTATTTACCCCAAGCCCCTTCTTTACATGCAATCAGGTAATAATTGAATCTCAGTACTCTATGCACAATGCAAGTACCTTACAATTTTCTCTATGCATAATTAAATTTATAGACAAAAATGGCAGCTGTGCATATGGATGTAATGTTTCAGCATTAAGTTTAATACCAGCAGGCAGGAGAGTAATTAGTTAATGACCATGTAGAGTTTTTCTTAAAAGGCAAACACTTTAATTACTATTTTTTCTATTTTAAATTGCTCTAATAGACAGATTCCTCCCAGAGTACATCTTAAAAAATGGCTTTAGTTCAGGTATTGTTTTATACAATTAAAATTCAAGCTTAAAACTAGCCATCACCCAGGGAATTGGTAATGACTATTATTCCTAGTATGTACTTTTTCCTTGAGAAGCAAATCCTATACTCTTGAGGAGTAACTCACAAAAGGCATTAGCGATTCTGCACTGCGGTTATCAGCAAGTGCACTAATTTGCCTAATTCAGCAGTCATTTCCAAAGCAAGTCTTTCTTAAAGTGGCCTTGACCTTCCCATGAGCATTCATCCACACTGTTTAAAATACAATAAAGGATTTTTTTTTTTTTGCCTCAGCAGTTTACAGGATTGACCAGGTACAGAAGAAATTTGCTCAGGTTAAAAAAACCCTAAATGGCTTCATGCAGAGACAGAGCACAGACTGGCAGCAATGCTTCAGACAGGCCATAGAGTGACAATAAGGGAGTTGCACTCTTTCCAATTTCAGCACTGTGGAGTCTATCCACAATGTCACTCAGGCAATACATGCACAACAAAAGCCTCTTTTTCTTTTTTTATATTTTTTGATTGGAGACTTTCACAAAAGCCTCACACAAAGTAGAAATTATATGGTCACAATCCAGGGCCAGAAGGAAGAAACAGTGGTCTTTCCAGACAGGTACAAACATAAGTAACTCCCATGAGAAGCAAGGACTTCACATCAGTTTAGGCAAAAGCAGAGCTGCTAGCATTGGGATTTTGGAGTTAATGACATTTAGAGTATGTTTCTTGTTTCCTGGCATCTGCAGTAAACAGCAGCTCCATACACAAAGACTTAACACAGCTGTACTTGTGACCCAGTACCATCTTGTAGCTCACACATAGCCAAAGCCTCTGATCTCTGAAGCTTCCATATCACAGGACCAAGTCCATCACCAAACAATAGTTCTGATTTTCCAAAGACCACAGACAGCAAAACTGGTGCACATAAACTGATATCCCAAAGACAGGTCCCTGTCCCTGATCCCTTTGCCAAGGTCACTATTACCACAAGGAAGTTCTCAGGGAGGAGCCTGAGATGCACCATTTCCTGACAAGCAATGATCTTTTTGGGAACAGCCCAGGTGAGTCTTGTTAGGAAATTCAAGGTCCCACTCTGCCACCATTTTACTGTTTTTACAAAAAGATGATGCCAGTTCCCAGGGCCACAGTTACATTTAGAAGTACCAAATGCTTTCAATGCATAGCTGGAACATTCAAAAGGGGAAGGTAATTATCCAGCTGACAGAAGAAACTATTCCCACCAGTAGAGCAAGAAAGGAATTATTGTTCTTATATCTGTTATCCACATTTAGCATCTTCACCAGCCTTCCTTGTACGTATATACAAAATGAAGGCTTTATTCCCTCCTTTGGAGGCTATTAAGTGTTTCCTGCACCATTTCCTGTAAGAGTCTAGTAAGGTATATAAACATGGATACCAATTCATACTTGATTAAAGACTTCACTATTATCACTTAATTATTGTTTGTACTAATTAAATTACTGTATACAGATAGAGTCAACACTAGATTGAAAGCATCTAAGCAATTCATCATAGTGTTAAAATACATAGGCATGTTTCTCAGCACCAGAACCTCTCCTTTCTAATTTAGAAGCAAATTAGGCATTGCTGCAAGTTTGTGACTCAGAGATAATTGCAAGACACTTTCTTGGCTTCTTGTGTTTTCAATTTGTGATTGCTGCAAGAAGTTTAATGGTAGCTGTAATTCTCTGTGTCACCCCAGAAGCCCCCAAGGGGCAGGCCACAATGCCAATTTCTCAGAAGTAAACCATTACAATTGCTTGCTGTAAAGATCAGGATGCAGAAGAAACGTGAAATAGAATGTAATTAAGAACTCTTTTACCAAGAACCATTTCCTTTAGGACATTATTCAGAAAGTCTGAGTGTTTTGATGAAAACCAGTGCAGACCAATTCCCTGGCCAAGCAGCAAGGGTTACCTCTCACAATAATTACTTAAAAATTAAAAATCCCCATCAATTGTCTGCTCTACTTTAGATTAGGCTGAAACACAAGGTTTACTAAATTGCTTAATGTTTAGTCACATTGTTCAGTCCACAACAGACTAGTAGTTAAATCCCTGATGAGGTAGGTTGCAATAAGGAAAGATAAATAGGCTTTTCAGAACATAGTCCATTGGCCAATTTTTCATACTGAAGGACAGAAAATAATCCAAGGGTTTGTTGTTTGCCTTTCTATTAAAAAAAAAGTTCTACCTGTAGTGCTTAATAGCCTTCAGCAGCTGTTTCCAGTCATTTGAGGGGAAAGGGAAAAAAAAAAATCATGTTTCATGATATGATTGAAAACAATTAGAGACCAGCAGAGGCAAAACCAAGTAAGATCTTGGTATTGAGTCGCTGTACATCTGTAACAGACCCCTATATCTGTCAAAGTGCAGCTGACACCACTTGACCCTACTGCAGTTAAAGACAATGAATAGCTTCATCAAAACCCATCAAGTCAAAGTGAGAAACTTGTAACCCAGCAGAATGCCACCAACTCAAACTACAACTCAGAATTTCCTATTGTAACCTTGCACTGAACACCCAGACCACAATTCTCAGTTGCTATTAAATGTGGGTAGCACATCCACACCATCTCTGAACATCCCTCACCCTAAATCCCTTCAGCTTTGAAGTAAGCCAGCACAGAAAGCATCACAAGTACTCAGGAAGGGATCAGTCCCCACTGCCTGCACATTCTACCAAGTCAAAAAACCTCAGTGCTGCACCCAGGAACAACTGGACTCTCACAGCTGCTGGCTGATCATTTCTCCTCAGGCACAGAGCTGCATTGTCAGGAATAAGGAAAGAATTTCCCTCACAGCAAAAACTTCATGTTCTCAATGGTGACAAAGTATTAGGAGAGAGAGTTCCAGATCACCTTCAAGCAAGTACTTCAGTCACTTTTCAACTCATGCCTGCCTACACAGCCACCACATTAGCTATTCCTCCAGCCTGAAAGTCTGTGATTTCTTTAAAGTACACAAGTCCCTTAAATACACAGTAAGATTTTATTGTACATTAGAAAGCACGTGTCCCAGGGCTCTGCCATCAGAGTATCTAAATCATTATAGATCACTTATGACTCTGATGAAAGAGACTACAAAATGAACAAGCAAAAACTGCTCCTGAAGTCAAAACAAACACAGGGCAGAAAACAAGGAGAGGAAAAATGGAGCCCCCAGCTGAAGCATACAACAGAATTATTCATCACCCCATCAGCACAGGCAAAGCACAAACATCACTGCCAACACTACCACACACTGCCTCCCAGCTGTAATCAAATCCCCTGAAGCACACTCAAGTACAAATAGATACCACAGCTCCTCAAAACACGATCAGCTGCAATGCTAAAGGGTCCTAGAGATACACAATTATGAAATCCAAATTTGAGACTTTAGCTCATGCAAGAATAATGCCAGATAGCAAAGAGAGTACTGGAGAGTCCAAAACTAGGGAGAGAAAAGTAATAGGGGTATGCTATTTTAAAAGAAAAATGTTACGGAACACATTAACTTGTTCTAAAGCATTTTCTCACCTTTCTTGACCCCAAATTTTACATCAGCTCTGCAGATAAGAGCAGAGTTCTCTCAAGTCACTGCACGGTCTTTGTCTGACTGAGTACACGTTCATAATACAGCACCTTTCTGTAAGAGAGAAGAGATGCATAATAGCCCATCTGCACAAGGGCTCTAACAGTTTACAGGCAACAGCCACCTTTGCTTTCAGCACCCTGGACAGAAAGGCTCCCACAGTGAATATGACCATTCAAGATAGAAATAATCTCACACAGCAATGCTGCATCTGGGAATTCACAAGGAGTTGACATTGCCTGCCACCAAAGTAATGAAGACAACATGAGTGTTTGTTTTGTCCCACTCAGACTTACAGGCTGTCATGGTTTGACATGACAGCCTTTCTGGTAAGGGAAGAGGGGCTGTAAAGATGGCTTCTGTAAGAAGTTGCTCACAGCTCTCTCCAGCTCTGAGCCAGACCCACTTCTGGGACTGAGCCAATTAGACACCTCCATGATCACTTTTTAAGAATAAGTCAGTAGAGGATCTTTCTTTCACCATCTTCTTCCTTTTTCTACCTCTTCTTCTTCTGGCTGGTGGTGGTCCAAGGAGTAGGAACAACCTACTTGTTGACAGAAACAACCACATGGACTCCAAGGTCAGTGATGAAAGAGAGGAGGAGGTGTACTGGAGCAGAGACTCCCCTGCATTCTATGGAGAGAACTGGTGACGCTGAGATTTATTTTCATTTCATTAAAGACCCTGTATCAGCAGTAGAGACTCATTTTGATAATGAGCCTGTATCAGGGGCAGAGACTCATTTTGCTAAAGCTGGCCCCAGACCAGGGGCAGCGATTCACTTCATTAAAGGCCCCAAGCCAGGGACAGTGACTATGGCTGGAAGAGGCCATGTCCTGTGGGGGGACTCAACCACTTCACTGCAGACCCCAAGCCAGGGGCAGTGATTTTCTTCTTTAAAACTATGGCCAGAAGACGTCATGTCCCGAGGAAGGGACCCAATATGCACAGCTGTAACTTTTGGAAGGAACCCATGACAAAGCAGTTCATTAAACTTACGCCCAGAAGAGGCCTTGTCCCGAGAGAGGGACCCTGTAACTGCAGAAACTGCGGCCGTGGCAAAGAATCCACACCAGAGATATTCACCAAGGACTGCGTCCCGTGTGAGGGACCGTGTATTGGCAGAAGCTGCAGCTGATGGGAACAACCCACACCAGAGAAGTTTGTTAAAGGACTGTGTGCCAGGGGAGGAACCCTGTGTTGGAGCAGGGGAAGAATGCCAGGAGTCATCCTCATCTGAGAAGACAGAAGTGGCAGAACCCATCTGTGAGAGACTGACCATGTCCCCCACTCCCTGCCCCCCTGAGCTGTTGAGGGGGAAGGATGTAGAGATATTGGGAGCAGTGAGCTAGGCCCGGGAAGAAAGGAGGGATGGGGGAAGGAGATCTTAAAGTACTGGTTGTAGTTTTCTCATCATCTTACTCCCTTTTTGCTTTTATTCTATTCTCTGTTTCTTGTAGAATAAACTTCCCTACCTTCCTCTCTAAGTCGAGTACTGGAGTCTGTTTTGCCCAGAACCATAATTGGCAACGAGTTCTCCCTGCCCTTGTCTTAATCCACAACAATCTTGCTTATCTTTTTACTCCCATTTCCCTGGGGCCTCCACTGTCCTAATGAGGGTGGGGGTGAATGGGGGCACTGAGTGAGAGACTATCATGGTGCTGCTGTGCTAGCTGGGCCAAACCACAACACAGGCTTTGCTTCTTTGTACTGGCCTGAATGCTTGCAGAAATTTGTGTCACTGTAGCAACTTTTTTGTGAGTGTACACTAAGAAAAAAAGCTTTTATCAAAAAGTTTTGAAATGCTGGAAATTAAGAGTGGAAATTTGGACATGCTTGAGGAGAACTTGTGCCCAGAATAACCCACTTTGGAGACACTCAATTGAACCTACCAGTCACAAGAAACTCGTACAGTGTGGCTCTCACTGGGACATCATTTTATCAGGGCTTGATATGATCAGTGCATTGGAACAGAGACCCACAGTCAAATCGAGAGCCAACATTGCACCTGGACTTGAGATACTCTTGCAGCTTATGTCTTTTCTATTGTTCAACCAGTCTTCATGGATCACCACTGATAATTTTATTTCATATGCAAGTTTATGTTTTACATTCAGCCAAAAATCCTTCTGAATACTTTTGCCTACACTTTAAGCTAAAAGATAGAGTATTCCACTGGAAAGAATAAAGATCTCACCTACTTCCTTGTTGTGAAAGAGCCTGAAGAGCATCAGAGAGAAGAAGCCACACAGATGGTGTATATTATTAGAAAATAAAGGAGATGCAATTAACTTCACAGGCAGATTCTTCATTTATTAGGAGATCTACAGAATGCAAGGAAGTCAGTACAAGCCTCCTGCAGCTCTGGAAGAATTTGAGTGACACTGTGCTGAACATACACACTCACTATGTACTAAAGGAAGAGCATTTAGCCTGGTTTAGTTTAGGCAATTAATGAGAACTGAACAGAGCATTCATTGCTGCAGCCACTTTTCAGTTTTACTGAATAATTCTGGGTAGAATCACAGATATGGGATCACATTAAGCAAATCCTTGCCACAGGGAGAGAAAACAAGCCTAAAGCATTTCTTAAAGAAGTAGTCAATTAAGCACACATTCAGAAGTCACATCTGAGGTGCATGGAAAGTATAGATCCACACTCCACACCCCAACCCATGCAGCAGGATTTTGTTTATAAATGGTGGAAAAAAATAGTTACCTTCAGCAAGTTACAAGTTAACTGTTATGATTAACACAGTACTATTAGATTAGAAGTAGCTCTTGAGATAGAGGGCATATATGCTTGACATGTATTTCCTTTTGAGATGAAATAACCCACTGCCACCTGCTACATTCTATCAATTTTAAATCAGATGCACTTTCTAAATAGATCCCTGCAAAATGCCCTCAAAATGTTAACTATTTCTTGCATGAGACCTCCAGCCTGCATCTGCAAATACCACAGATATTTCAACTCCCCCTAAATACACACAACTTAGTGAACAAGATGTATTTGCCATCTTCACTTGTACTATATGGGCTTAAATTTAACTACTCATAAAGACCTTTTCTTCAACAGAGTCCACTGATTTTCACTCAACAGGCTATCATTGCCACATACTCCTCTGAAACAGGCTGGCTCTGCCCAAATTTGCCATCCTTCCATTCACTCACATATGTAACACCTCTGGCAAACACTACCTTAGATATGCCAGAAGAAAGAGGTACAGAATCACACTGTGTGACAAAGAGGGAGAGCTCCAGGTATACTCTTCCACAGAGGTCTGGGAGGAGTTCTTCTCCAGCAACTCTGCAAGGCCCTTCTTGTTCATATTTAACTATCCATCAAGCTTCCTGTTCAACAGTCATATACACATCCACACCTTCACACACCACACTTCTTTATAAGCATTGCTGACTATTCACTTGTTTGTTCAACTTTTGAAAGTTTGATTGCTGAGTAAGGTCTTCACCCAGTCAATGATCATTACTCACACAGTAGCATTTGTTAGAAACAAAAACAACATATTATTCATGCTGAGTTCTCCATTCAGCCAGTCTCACCCCTCCAACACCTCATTTTTCCTGTTTAGCCTGGCACAGCATATTCCTGAAATTAGGCATAAGGCTGATATTTTTCATGATGTATTGCTTTTTGAGGCCATTAGATATGTATTAGATTAAATCAGCACTACCACACATACACAAAAAATAGCCTTTCCTGTTGCACTGTCGTCCTTCTCTGAGAGGAGCCCACTCCCCACTGGGTAACATGCTCCATTTATCACAACCTGCAGAGAACCTTGTTACAGGATTTGGTTCTATGTTGTGGCACCCTGCTGTCTCCTGGGCAGTTTACAGAGTGAGAGTATATAATTAATTATACTTAATATTTAACATCTCTCTCTTTATTAATCACCTGAATAGCCAAGTTGAACCAACTTGAAAGGTGTCTATCACATTACACTAAATTGAGACTGGGAAACATATTTCAGCTCCCCATATTACAAAGTTAAACAAAATCCTCTATCTACTACTATTACAACTAAGATGTTGATAAAGCTAAGAGTTTACTGGATTAAGAATTAACAGTTCATAAATACACCGACAAGAAATTAAAGTGTCATTTACCACATAAGAGGGAAAAACAACAGCACAAAATATAAAAGTCTTACCTCTATCATACAATAGACATTCTATCACTAATTGTGTTCTACCTTCACTTTTTGAGAAGTTGTTTGATTCATTCTTCACTTTTCATGTCCTATAAAGCTTAACCTGGTATAAATTTTACAGCCACCACGCAGATTAGAATAAGTCTCAGTCTGCCAAGTTCAGAGGACAGCATATAACAACTCATTTCCTTTGTTAATCTCCAGCTCAGAGATCATCTTGCACCTTCCAACGTCTTATCCCATCTAAGCAAAGATTACAAATCCCAACTGAAGCACAAATCTAACTATTAAAACAAGATATACTTAAGATAGGAGTAAGGCTTGCATCTCTAGATAGCCCTGCTTCTGCAACTCCTGCCACAAACCTCAGGTCAAACAGATCTTTAACACAAGTTTTGTAACAGTTTCTTTTCCATTCCAAGTGACTAAAAGTATGTGGAACAACAAGAACTGCCTATGACCTTCCTGGCACACGTCTTGCCATAAACAACTTGAGTCCTTGTTAAAAGTCCTATCTAAGAGAATGTTTCCACTCAGGAGCACTGTACTACCATCCTAACAGGAGGATCTGAAAGGCCCAATACCAGATGGTAATCCACATTGTGGGCTTTACCAAAACTGCCTCCTACAAGGCTGTACTTTGATGGGGCTCAGCACCACCTCAATGAATCTTGGTATACTTTTACTGGAGTAAGCTTTTTCCAGTGGAAAGCATGAGGACACCTTCAGTCACAGTAGGTTTTAGTCACTATGTTGGAACTATGTAGAGAGGCAGGCAGTAATCTGAGAAAATGTTTGCATTCAGTAGACTATGAAGAGCAGCTGGAGATAACAGATTTTAGTTACAGAAGCTCTTCTATATTAAGAAACAAAACACAATACAGTGTCGGTAATCTTTGTCACATCTACCTTTCAGGCTTGCCTAGAGTTCCATTACAAGCAGTAGTACCTCCTATGAAAAGATTAGCCTCCAGTATGTGCTATCAGGAGCAAATACAGCTTTAAACGAAGTACTACATCCTACTGCTTATGGCAGGTTCTGTACAAATAACTCCCTCTTCAGAAAAAGAAGGAGAAGAACTAGAAATCCCTCTACTCAGCAGAGTAGGAAGATTTTGCCAATTACTCTTTTCACCCATGATAAAGAGCTCTCAAACTAATCCTTTAAAGAGATTCCATAGCAAGATCTAGTATCTAATCTAGTATCAGGACTAATTATGAATTAGCTGTAGTTCACCTCCGTCACCTGGCTAAGGCACAGTATGTACAATGATACCAGCCAGCAACACTTTGTCAACAAAGTACACATCTCTAGAAATCAGTAACTACCAAGAACATACAGATTTGTAAGGTGTTTAAGTACCTAAACACCAACAATTTTAGTCAACTTCCCCCTTTTCACTAGCACTATCCTATAAAGCACTTACCTTCACCCCTACATTGTCCAAAGATCACATTCTTTCTTCAGAGGCTCATAGGAAAAGACAGCTATTCCTTTACAAACCAAATCCTAGCTTCTTCCATCAGATTTTTATCTTCTTGGGCGTGCTGACTTATTAAGCCAGGAATTTGCTTCACCTGGAACAGGAGGGAGAGTCTCACTTTTCAGGTGAGAGCAATTAGGTAATCTGGGAGACCAAGCCACATGAACAATGAGAAACACACAATAAAACATTGATAAAGTATGGGGTTTTTTTACTGAGCTAATAGTAAAGTACATTGGTAGGTGACCTTGGGAGAAAAAGGACTGCTTAGTCAGTGTTAACATCTGTAGCACTTAAGATGGATGAGCTAGATAGAGATATGCCCTTTTCAAGAGATACAGGGTTAACTGAAGAATAAGTTTGAATTAAAGGGAAAGAAGTTTCCAGACCAGCTGATCTCTCAAAAAACTGACACCGAAATCTTTGTGTTTTATTTGCTTGCAGGAAAGAAATTAGAACCTAAATCAGACCAATGTGGCAACACTGAATATTCAGATGAAATTCATGGACTCAATAAGGATAGCTAACAGACAGGGATCAGATTAGATTATCTAATGATCTTTTTGTCCTTAAGGCATGAGAGAGGAGACAAGCAGTGGATAGTGTGGCTCACCTGTGTAAGTCCTTACTCTGCAGATTTCCTTCCAAGAGTTAGCTGTTCATAGTTAGCTGCATGCTTTCTTTTCATGTGCCACAAATGTGTTTTGTAGAATAAATGTTTGGAGTCCACTGCAGACAACACAAACATTTCCAAAGACTTTCCTGGGCCTTAGTCCTAAATAAAGTGTGAGGATTTCTGAGCTGTTTCCTTGAGAATCCAAGTCTTTCTGAGAACATTCAGTTTTCTAGGACCCTGCAACCTCTGTGAACTCATGCCCCAGTGGGATCCCAGGTTAAGGCTCAGGTTCTCCAATTGTGAGACTGATAATGGATCATCTTAATAGCTACCAAAATGTTTTCTTTTTTACTTACAAGTTTGTCTATATGGTAAAGAATAGCCCAAGCATTTTCATATCAAACTGAACTTAGTTTTGATCAAGAATGATGTCCATTATCACATTTTGCTTAATGCATAGAATATCTCACTGTAGCAACAGAACCTCAAAGTCCCTTGAAACATCCTTACCAATCTTTTCTCCTTTAGACTCAAACCCATCCAACTCTCTTTTCCATTTAACTTCACCTTCAAGTTTTCTCTGTTCTTACATAGCAGCTTTCCTCTCTCTCTCAGCTTCATGTGTCTTTTTGTTGTGATTATCTAACAGAGTAGTTAAATGTTTCATCTTTGTCTCTTAGCCAGAATTAATTGTTTTATGTTCCACATGAAGTATTTTCTTTGATTAATTAAAATATACACACAGGGAGCTATACAGTAGTTTTATTGCTGCCTTTGTATTCTGATTATTATCTGGCAATTGTGCAGTTCACTTAAGAACTACAAAACAGAATTGAAAATTAATATAAAGTAGTTAATATTGTAGCAAAACTAACATCAACACCATCAGTTATACGGAAAGTCATGGCCCACTATCTATTACTCAAGTAATCTGGCTTTTTATTTTGGTCTGTTATTACTGCTGCAGAATTAAAATATGTTGCATTGTTTGGATGACACAGTAGAAATTCATCATGCTTTAAATATCCTGGACAAATCTGCATAATCCTTCTTGGCCACACTATTTTCTAAATAGTACCTAAAAATACCATATTTTTTAAATCTTCCCAATAAAGTGTGAAATTATTTTCAAAAGTAATTAGCACATTGTGCAGCAAGGAGGAATTAGTATAGCAACTGATATCACAAAAACCCTAGCAGTCCACAAGAGAATGGATTTTGAATGAAATCACCTCAATCTTCTTACAGTCCTGAGCCCAAAGAGGCAGAGCAAATTACCACAGAGATTTAACATGGGCTACCACTAAAGTATTAAGTGATATAAGAGAATCTTCTGTAATTAAATTACAAGTAAATATTATCTTTCTTTGCTATGAAAAAAGAACTAATAGCCTGTGCTGACAAAGTTACAATCTAACTCTCCTGCACCTGTAATTTCCCACTTCTTGGAAAAGTGAGAGAAAGGTCAGCTTCTACCAGCTGAGGCAGATAACCAACAAGGAAACTTGTTTTTATTCATCTTGCTAATATAGGGGCCATCAGCTGGGTTTGGGCTGAAGTAAAGCTCTCCAACATCTCAGCAAAGCTATACAAGAAAACACCTGCTGCTGGGCAAACAGATATGTTGGGATATGTGTTTCATCATTAGTTATACATGGAAGAAAAGGCTGCGTTTTTGATATATGATGTTTCACCAACAATTAAATGAATAATGGGGAAAAAAACCTAACAAATACATTTCCTTTCCTCTCCTTCCTCTCACTGCTTGCTTTTTTTTTTTTTTGTGGAAGTGTCACTTTTTAATTAACTTGCTGCTCTTCTGAAGTTCCTGAGTAAAAAGCTTGCTTGATTATTTCCTTCTCTTTCCTCAAGATATTTTTAAAACTTCCTTTTCTTTCTAGGTACTACAGTTACCTTCAATGAGGAAGCCTATGGTTGGCCTTCCAGTTAGTGCAGTTGAGGAGAACTCCATTGATAAAATTTAGTTCCCCAAAGCCCAGCTGAAAATTCAAGTCCTACCAAACATTTGGTAAAATTCCATGTAGAATTAGGATCATCAAAACACCCACCGCTCATTTTGAAGGGAGAACATAAATGACCTGGTCTGGGCAGTTCTTTGCTGTGGGGTGTCAGGACCTTCCCAAAGGGATACAAGAGGTGTTCAGGTGGGCAGAAACTCCCCTCCACCCCACTCTTGTGCAGCTACAGTCGTGCTCTACAGATCCTAACTCTGTGGGTCTTTTCCATCACTTGAGACTCTGCTGCAAAGTGGCTGCAACTGTCCAGTGACTCATTTATTTCCCCAGAGCTCAGAAACTTTGAGAATGTCTCTTTCTACTCCCTGCTTAAGCCTGATCCACACCTGAGCCACTCTTTCCCATGCCAAGTGATCTTACTATCTGTCCATAACAAACCTATAGTGAGCTCTGAGTATTGTCTGTATTCCTTCCACAGCACTTAGAAGCATCTGATCCACAGCATTTTAATCCCAAAAGAGAAGAACAGACAGAAGCAAGCAACCGTGCAAGAAAGCACTGGAGGTACAGTTTAGCAGACTTCTACAACTCAGATATGGCAACAATGGCCATTTCAAAAAGACAGGACTTGAAATAAGGTCTTTTCCAACCAAAATGCTTCTATGATCCCAAGATATTAACAAAGGGTCAATGCAGGGGACAGGTTACTGCCAGGCCAAGCCCAGGTCCATCCAGGAGGCAAGGTCACAATCTGGCACATCTGTGAATGGAGACCTATGACCCCTGGCTGAACTGAAATGAGTCTCCTCACCCATGGGCGTTGGTGGGGTAGGTCTCAGGGAAGGTCAGGGCTTTGAAAAGCCATTAGTGCCCTCTGAGGCCTGACAGTGTGACACATCCTTTCATGGGAAAGATTACATTTGCAAATATTTACGCCAATGTAAAAAACAACAACAAATTACTTTCAATTTTGTGATCTCAGCAGCTTTCTGAGATCCCCTTCAACTATATGAACACTTACTGGGATTAATTTTTTTCACACTTTGTCTTTTCATATGTATCAGCAGACAATTCTCTTCAGTACCAGATTAGGTGATTCAGATAATAGCTCACAAATGCAGGGAGCCTTCCTCACTCATCATTAGCACTCAGTTAGTTCACCAGCTGACTGAATTATTGCTTGTAAGTACTTTTGGATTTATTAGAATTTGCAGGGTATTTTTGGCTCTTTGAATCAATGTACATTAATTTCTGGATCTTAAATTGTAAGACAAAGGAGTGTTGGGCACACAAATGCTTTGTTCTATCATATTTTATATTTTTGTATCATTTATGTGGCTACTTCTGACCCCTAGCTGGAGTTAAATGCATATTCCCAAGTATCTGTGTCCCATTTTACAGGTAATTAAGGCACAATTAGATCACTGACACCTGTAAAGTTTTCTCACAAAACTGAAAGGCCAATCCAAACTATCCGAATTTTTCTTTCCCCTGTCCTACATCAGGTTTTTTAACTAAAGACTTATTTCTTCAAGATTTACAAAGCTGAGAAAAGTTCCATTGGATTTATATGAGATTGTCTATGCTTGAGAATGCAAAGCCTTCAGGGAATTAACATGCAAAGCACTGAATCTGCATTTTTCCAGACATAGACTTTGTGAACAGTGTAACACACATTGTGGTTTCTGGCCAGTATTAGGTGTATACAAAGATTTCTTGAGGGTTGGCATGAATGTCATGTTTCGTATTGCAGCAGCCTCCAGTGATGGAAACTGGACAAGACACAATCTGTTCAGTCACATCTTCAAAGCAGGCATCAAATACACAGTACTGCCACTCGACATGGAACAAGCTGGAGTATTTAATATTAAGCTATGTTGTGGACATTGAAGTTAATTTCACAGAAGCTACAAGAAAATTGACAACTAGTTCCCAAACATCCCCAGTCTGAGTTCTCGTTACAAAATGTACATAAAATGTGGCCTTAAATAATTGCCCCAGTGCTTCTTGCTCTGTAATGCCCACTGATGTCCCCAGCTGGGGCTAGATCTTGCAAACCATGGTTTCTACCATGAACATCATTTTTTGCTGTGTGTAGACACTGTCTGCAGGGCAGACAAAGTGTTCTTGGGGTGAAGAAGGTCTCTAATCACTGTCAAAGTTAAAAATAGAAAGCTTGACCCTCAAACAAAACCACATAGCAGGCAACCAAAAGGATGTGTGTAACTAGAGTAGCTGGTGGGTGGGAAAAGTGCCATTGAAAGATAATTGCCTAATTAATTAACCAAATATTTCAGTAACACATGAGCACATGAAATTGAAGACTTATAAGTGCCATGAAAGATTTGTAACTGTTGTGGATTTGCAGTTATGAAGGTGAAGCATTTCACATGCATATGATGGAGCATGTCTTCCTTCCTCCTTGCTGGCTGCTGATGTTCTCAACTCCCAGGAGCTCCTGCCGCTGCTCACTCCTGGGGCTTTGTGATGAACTTCAGTAGTTTAAATATGTTAGTCAAGCGAGATGTTCAAAGCTCCATAAGGGATTTAGATGCCCAAATTCCATTAATTTTAGGAGGAACTGAATGCTCCAAAACCTTAGGGACCATCAAACATTTTCCCCTCATTTCCATGCCTAAGATTTCCTTTCAAGGAAAGCTTTTGGTAAGAAATGCTGTGAGGAGAAGCACTGATTTGTAGCTATTGCTGGAGAGAGCTGACTACTACAAGCGATTAGTAGCTGAGTTCTTGTCAGTCCCATGTCCTCTTTGTACAGGTGATTTCTATATCACTTCTGGGCTCTCTCTTGCAAGTGACAGTTGTAAGGTCAGGTGAAGAAGGATGATCTGTGTAAAATGTGCTAGCAGAAGCTAGGGGCTTAAAAAGTTTAAATCAGTTACCTATGACATGACAAACACAATAACTCTGAGGCTAAGGTTTACTGACTCTCCAGCACAGCAATTTATCACTTTTGCCCATGCTCTCTCTGCTTGCTTCCACCAGATAAAGTGCTACTAGAAATTAAGCAAATGACAGCACCAGCTCACACACAGATTTTATTACTGGTGGATCCAAGGCACTACCACAACCTTCAGATGTTTATCCCGATGATTCAAGGAGCATTAAGTGTTCAAACATCAGATTTTATTTCAGCTTGTTCTGAAGATGGGGGTTAACCAAGTCAGCATCATTTGCTGTTGAGTTACCAGGTCTGTCATAAAAGATTTTACAGGAGTTTACTCGGACTATGGTGCTTCTGTCAGTCCCATTGCAGATGCAGAGAGGTGACTCCTATGTTACGCAGGTCTTTCTAAAGTGCTGTAAAGTCTGTCACACTGAAGGGACTCAACGGGGGCTCCTGCATTACAGCTCTGCACAAATAAGTCTGAAGCAGAGCCATGTCTCCCCTCCAACCCTGTGGTCTTCAGGGTAATCTTACCTCTGCACTGAGGGACAGAGCACCAAATGGTACCAGCAGTCACAAGAGCCTTGGTAGAGGATACAGCTTTCACATGACTTAATTAGGTGGTTTTCCACATTCTGCAGAAGAATAAACTTCAGATGTGGTTTGAAGCATTTATTAACCTTAGCAAGCAGGTATTGTGAAGTCCCAGGGGCAGTAATCTCACCTCCTGCCCTCTTCCTTATCCATTTGACAAGAAATCTATTTCCATGCCTTTCCTTTCAGGGTCACTTCACTTGGTGCTTTCAGAAGGTTCCTAACATGAGCAATACCAAAAGAAAACATATAAATACCTTTTCTTCCTAAAACATCAGAACAGTGATTACTGACCAAATAGTCTTTCTGCCACACAAGCTCTTTCACAGAAAAAAGGGTTTGAGGTACCTCCAATGTCCTGGCTGGTTTGCAGAGTGCTCTGCGTGGACCATTACAGCCACTGGCCAAGCCAGGAAGAGAACTCGAGTGCCAAAGTCCTGAACAAGTGGGGAGAAAAACCACTTTCAGGCATTGAGGACAGTGTTAGGAACAGCAGGAGAGATGTGCTCACAGCATGCTATCTGACTGTTGTGGCTGACACTGGGTAGAGATGTGACCCAGACACTCTCACTCGCAGTCTGCTGTTGAGAAGGAGCCTGTTAGACCAATGAAACACTCACTGAGTGCTCTTGAGAGGAGGCTAGAGGGAAATAAAATGATGAGAGGAGAACATATATCCAAATTCAAGCTTTGATTTTTTTTTCAAGAAAACCTAATTCCTTCCTAAATCTGGCAGCAGGTAATAATGCTGCTTTGTGAAAGCAGAAAAGTAACATCAGCCAGTTTAAAGGGCTGCAGGGCAGCCTGCTGAAGGGAGATTAAGAGGGACTGGTTGTTCCTGCACACATAAAGCTATCATGTACCAGGACAGATCTATGCTGCCCAAGTCTCAGCATTGAGCCAGAGCTAATTCCTGTTATGCTTCCTTTGACTGACTGAGTCTCACTTCCTGTCATTACTTAAACCTTTCTCTATCATAGAAGTAAAGGATAGCACTGGCATTTGCTTTAAAATATTCCTGCAGCAATCTGGGATACTGTGTGGTCCTGTACTACCTCAGCTTGGAGGCAGCCTGTGAGATTTGACTACCAGAAACAATAAACTTCACCATAAATTTCACTATCAGAAACCATAAACAGTAATATTCACATCTATCCAGAGCATCAAAAAGCCTATTCCATGCTAAATATCTCTTTCAGTTACATTGTCAGGCACCCCAGCACCCAATCCAAAGGATCAGCTGCAGAGCTGGAAGAGCAGTTAAAAGGCAAGGGGGGGGGGGGGGAATATGTGGCATATGGAAGGGGAAATCAATCTCTCCTGCATATATCCCTATGAAAGGAAGGAGATAATCTAGTTATTGTGGATTGAGAACCCATTGCAAGCTGGTCAGAGCAAATGCATGTCAGGAGCAGAAGCAATTCACACAAAAGCTAATGAGCTGTTAAAACAGCTGCATCCCTTGGGTCCATGGCTCTGAGGGATACGGAGAGCACATATTAAAAGCTATCTTGCATTTCAGCCTGTGTTCTCAGCCATGAACTGAGGAGATCTGGCAATAAAATGCCCCTTCAGCCAAGTTGTTTAACTGCAGGGTTTCTTGGACTTGGGTCTAAATACAAATCCCTGGCAGCTGCCAGAGGGAGGATGACACAGACAGAGTTTTCATCTATCAGGACGATTCCTGCATTTCTGTACTTCATGGAGACTAAAAAGTCATGGTAAGAGTTGTGTTTATTAACTCTACAACACCATGGATGATTCGCTTTGTTTCAGCTCTTTGAGCAAATCTTGTCTTCTTGCCCTTCTTCCAGAACCTGATTCTCTCAACCAATTTGGAAAGGTACTCTGCAGAATTAAAATCCTCCCTGGGGAACCTTTGCAGTTACAGTAACACGTTTGAAGATCCCTGTCAGCTAGCTCGTGTTCTTTCAAACCCTTCTGGAAATATTTAAAACAAGCAAACTGGAGAGGTTGAAGTAAGGGAAATGTGAGAGCTGTGCAAGAATACAAGTATGCAATAACCTTTCTGACAGTCCTAAGAGCGTGTTGAATATCAGAGTCACGAACCAATTTCTAAAGCAGCAGAAACTGCAGCTTTTTCATTTGTTGTAAGTAGAAATAAAGCCATAAAGAAACTCTGATAACAAGTTTCTAATACATCCATTAGAATTTCACTAATAACAGTTAATTAAAAACGTATCCAGTAAAGTTTCACAGTGGAAATTCAACAGACTGAATCCAAGAGCTGGAGCAGAGCCTAATGTATTTTTGTGAACTCATACAACATTTTACAGGATCTTGTGAGCAAGACCCTAAAAAATCACATTTGAAGCCTGAAGCAACTTTTTTTACAGTTCAAATATAACAACAGAACTAGAGGTTTTAATGACAACGCTGACATGTTATTAATTGTAAGAGGAGTTGGAGCAGTGGCACAGGCTGCCCAGAGGGGTTGTGGAGGCTCCTTCCTTGGAGGTCTTCAAGACCCGCCTGGACATGTTCCTATGCGACCTGATCTAGGTGACCCTGCTTCTGCAGGGGGGTTGGACTAGATGATCTCTAAAGGTCCCTTCCAACCCCTACCATTCTATGATTCTATGTTAAAATTGAAAGTGAGGAAAGAAATGAAGAGAAAGAACTTTCTGGGTGCAGTGACTACATGTATGTTTTCTGTTATTTTACCTGGAAGAAAAAACATGAATTGAAATAAAGACAAGTGGTGAAATTACTGCTGACATCCTCCTTCATCTCATAATTCTCTTCAAAAACTCCTCTGGAAGAGGACAAAGTCATAACCTGACTGAGCTGCAACCAGCCCTGTGTTGTATTGTGAGTGTTCTGTGGTTTTTTGCAATGTACTGCCATGATCCTTTTTTTCCTGACCACAAGGCAAGAGATTGTTGTTTATTTGATGCTAATTACATAGTATTGCTCTACCTCAAAAAAAAAAAAGCAACAAAAAACCTTTGTGATACACAGAAGATGAACACAGAGAAGTCCATATAATAATTAACTTCATTTTCACTTAGTCAAGTATTGTTAGTTTCCCTGTGTGAATATTGTATGTAGGAAAACCATTGCTGTACATTGAAATGCATTCAGAGTCAATCCTCTTATTTCACAGAGCCAGTCACTGATTGGGTTATGGTTCCAAGAACATGGGAAATTCATTGAACTGGGACTTTTTAAGTGAAAATAAATTCACTTTCAGCTCCTTCCTCCTTCATCAATCTTCAGGCAGTGTGCCTTTGCATGAGCTAATAACAGATTTGTTGCAGCCATGCTGTAGCTGATTGCTATAACTTTGCATATTTTACCAATGCATATTAAGAGGTAGTACTGAGACTCTCAGGATTTACCATCTATGGTTTGAATTACCTTTCATTTCCCTTCAAAGTCCATGCAATTCTCAACAAGGGCTCTTCAAAAGAAGTTCTGCAGGAAACAAAGCCAGAAAATTCACCATAGATTAAAACTCAGCAGGAGTGAATTCATATGTGGTGAAGAGAGGGATTAAAAGGAGAAAACCAGTTCTACTTTTACATTTTCAAAAAACAATCATGACCTTACAATTACCCTAATTCTCACACCATCACAAACCTTAATGTCTTGCAGTCTGTTCATCTCTTTTAAATATGACTTAAAGAATCAAATAATACAGATTCCCCATGTCTGCCCCAGCTCCTAACACAAACAAAACAATGGAATCTTTTAGGCTGGGAGGGACCTCTGAAGTCAGGTGGTCCAACACCACCCCAACCTGCCCCGAAGCATGGCCGCCTTAGGACAGATTGCTCAGCACCTTTTCTAGCCTGGTCTTCCACACCTCCAAGGACAGTGGTTCAACAGACCCTTGCTGCAGGCTTTGACTGCCTTCACTGTGGATTTTTTTTCCTGCTATCTGATAGGAACTTCACTTTTTGCAGCTTGTTCCTGTTGCCTCTTGAGAGCAGGATGCAGCAAATCTTTGCTTTGGGCATGTGGGTGGATTGCAGGTCCTTTTCCACAGCTAATTTCTAATAGGGTCAGTTAGTGAGAAATAAACAAAGTCTCTAGCACATCTGGACTCACTGAAATTTTAGAACATTCCCAAATGGTGTATCTGATATACTATAAAGAACATTCCTGGATTTTCCAGCACAAGCAAGTTTTTGCACTGTATTTTCATTTCTCCTGGTCTGCAATTGTCTTATTAGAAACCATTGATCCAGGATGGCTGAAGAAGACACATCTGAAGAAGCCCAACCAGAGAATCCAGTGCCTTTCTCAGGCATTTGAAAGAGAGTATGTGAATAATTTCAGTAGGAGATGAGAAATTTGAGTAAATAACTGATGCCTCTATGCATTTACTCAGTGCCAGTCTCTATTTTGAGTTAAACTTTGTAATGAGCTGGGGTCCAAACCAAACTGGCAGGCAGTCTGCTCCTAGCTCATCTCTTTGGGTGAGCCTCTCTGATCCTAAAGACTGGGAATAACCTTGACATTCTTTCCCAAACAAGCAGCATCCCCTGCATACTGATACTGCATTGCCAGCCCTTTAAATCACACTGCTCTTTTATTTAATGAGGTTTCCACATCGTGCCTCGCTTTACTGTCTTGCTCCCAGCATCATGCTTCTTCATGGGACTGCCTTAACTTCCATCCATCTGGTCCAGCCCTCTCAGTGTCAGCATCTGTCAACCATCAATGATGTCTCAGGATTGAGAAAGTGAGGATTTTATGAGTATTTTCCCTTTATTTTGCTTCCTTTCCAGAAGGAAACTAACTCTGTTAGATAAAGTTTACCCACAGAGACAAGATTTTACCACAAAGTAATAGGAGAGAGAGGAAGGGTCCTCATGTAGCCCTTTGAGATCCAGTGCTAAGTTTTATGTAAGGGTGGGAAGATGTACTTCAGCTGCTTAATTTTTTCTCCTGTCCAGAAGTTTCAAGTGGGTGTTCTTATTCACTGAGCTTGTGTCATTTAATGCTGTCTCAAATTGTTAAGCAGCTTCTGGAGCCTCTCTTTTGACGGATGAGGCAATTCTGTCTTTACGTAATTCAGAGGAACCACATGAGACTTAATTAATATTTATAACGCATTCAGGATGCTCAGTGATGAAAAGGGTGATGATACAAAATCCCAACAAAAACACTCCCTATTTTTCAAATTCTCTGATATTGCAGGTCAAGCTAAAGACTCATCCTTCCCCCTCATTTTCCTACAGCAATCATGTCCCCTGTGAGTTGTGTGGAAACAGTCAATGCCCAGAAGCCCAGGAAATTTAAAAGGATAGGGTAATCTATTTATGCTTGTAAAGAATGACAACCCATGAACAGCAAAACCAATGAAACATTATTTCCTGTGAATTTGTGACTTGTCTCCTCTAACCACCACCTCATTGTACATTTTCCCACGTACATCTCCCATGGGGCACAGGATGGTACAGGCAGGAGCTGATGGTAAGCTGCACAGGAGCTGGTCAACTGGTGTGTGCTGCTCAGCCACACTACTGCTGCATCTTGAGAGAAGGAGTTGAACCATGTAGTGACGATATTATAGCTTGTTATTACATCTGCAATTACTCTGATTTATGCAAGTTGGTTGAAATTGTCTGGAAAAGGAGACAGACATGCCAGCTGTCTGATCAACCTCATTTCTTAAAACTGCCAAGCACAGCCCCAAACAGAGCAGGGCACACTGGACTGAGGCTCTTGAAGCCTCTCAATGGTACCTTGTTTCTACCTATGCCTCACTCTTGCAGACAGCTATTGGTGCCAGCAAAGTAATAAAAGCTGCCTAACTGAGGCTGAAGCAGAGTGGAAATCGTCCCAACCTGCTGCAGGGCAGGACCAAAGAGATGCAACAGGGATCACAGTGACAGCAGCAGAGGCATCAGACTGGAAGGGATGTGTTACAGCTGGCAAACAAAAGCACTGGTTAGAAGAACATCATAGCCCACAGGGAAACGTGCATGTTTATTTTTTCAGATCTCATCTACCATGCAGAGGAAAATTATAGAGAAAGAGAGTGTCTGTGTGTGTATGTGTTTGTATCTCCACTCAACCGTGCCAGAGAGGGAACTCATGCAGAGCACAGATTTGTATAATATGGGATGATTTAATGGCATATGGTGTAGTTCAGTGGGTAACCCAAGGCAATCAGTGGCCCAGCAGAGTGGCACTGCCAACCCCCAAACCCCACAGGGTGAGGTCCCAGGGATGCAGCCCCTCTCCTCACTGCCCTCATCATCCTTGGCCCAAGAGCAGCTCCCACCCCTAGAAGGGAGCTGAGGAGCAGTGAAGCAGCTGCTCCTAAGACAGAAAGTTGGAAGTTGTTTTACTTCTTAATGCTCAATCCCTAACAAAATACTTCCCAGAGACATTCATGCGATCACATCCCTGCTCTGTGTTAAGCCATGGGTTAGTCAGGATGGAGCTCCTGAACCACAGTGCCCAGCACCATGCTTCCATCAGAGTGCTGGCATTCACAGGCCCATCTTCCCTTTCCTCCCTTGGTGCCAGCTCCAGTGTGTTTCTGGTCCAGTTCTGGGCTATTTCAGCATTAGAAGCTGGCAGAGAAGTTTCTCCTGTTTTGTTTTACTGTGTTTGTTTTCACACACCATCAAGCCCAGCTTCTTGTTCCTCTCCTGTTGTGTCTACAAAAGCAGGCTGTCTGTCAGCCAAGACTCCTGCCTGACCCCCCCATCAGTATTACAGAATTACAGAATGGAGAGGGTTGGAAGGGATCTCTCGAGATCATCTAGTCCAGCTGTCTGCTAAGGCAGGTTCTCCTAGATCAGGTCACACAGGAACGTGTCCAGGTGGGTTTGGAAACCTCCAGAGAAGGAGACTCCACACCCTCTCTGGGCAGCCTGTGCCAGGGCTCCCTCACCTCAACAGGAAAAGTTTCTCCTCATGTTCAAGTGGATCTTCCTGTGTTCCAGCTTGTGCCTGTTACCCCTTGTCCTGTCACTGGGCACTGCAGAAAAAAGACTCTCCCCATCCTCTCAATACCTGCCTTTTAGGTATTTATAAATGTTGATAAGATCCTCCTTCAGTCTTCTTTTCTCCAGCTCAAACAGCCTCAGGTCCTTTCCTTGTCAGAGAGATATTTCAGTCCCCTCATCATCTCGGTAGCCCTCCACTGCACTCTCTCCAGAAATTCTCCCTCTGCCAGGCTTCAACTTGCTGCAGCCAGAGCATACATGATGATTCTGTTATTCTTTTCACAGTTGAGGCACTTTCAGCCCCCCAAGAAGAACTTTCAAGGTGTAAAAGGTTTTTCATCCTCAATATCCAAATTGCCCGAGCTACTCAATGCCTTGTCAGGTTACAGAGCAAGTAGAGACAGCTGCCATCCTCAGTGCTCAAAAAGCTGCTGGATCTGAGAATAACTGAGTGAGAGGAAAATGAATGTAGGAAGGTAAAAGGGAAGTGTTTGCTGCAACAAGATAAACCTGAAGCAAATCCTTCAGGGACAGATGAGCTGATACAACGGCAGTTGTGACCTTTCCAGCTGCCCTCCAGTGGCTCATACATAAATCTCCTTCAGGCTTATGCAGCTAACCCTTCTCATGTGGAAGAAATCCTTTCATTTTCACTTGTGCCAAAGTGACCACTTGTCTCACAAGCAGTTTAAGACAGAGGAACTGATTCCTTGTCATTTTGACTAAAGGAAACAAATTCTGATTCCAAGCAGTTTTGTTTCAGAATAATAAAAATAGTATTGCTACTAAAAGTGTCATCATGCCAGGCTGCACAGGACAGGCACAGGAGGCAAACACAGCATCTTCCAGCTCAGAGTATGCCTCTGGATTTAAGATTTCTGGGTTGGCAGCCAGAACCATTCTTCTCCTTACCTTTAAGCTTCCAAATCTCTAAGGCAAGTGCTCTTTCCTCACATCCAAGCCTAGGTGTGAGCTCTGCCCTGCACATCATCTGAGAGGAGAGAAGGGACCTAAGGATCCTGTAGTTGTTGTTTCATTCCACTCACTTTGCTTTTTGGGCTAGCTAAAGGTTGCTTGATTTGCCACAGAAACTTCAAGCCTTAATGGTAATAGGCCCTTTAAAAATACAGGTATAATATATTCCTGACCTACTTGCAACCTTTCTGCATAATTTGTTTCTGTCATCAGTTTGGTTCTCTCCACTATGCTGAGAGTGGCCAGTGGTGCTTCACAAGGAGTCAGACTGAGTCTTTGATCTGCCTGAAAAATAATTCAGAAGAAAAGGAGATGGAAAGGGAGGAAGCTGAAGAATTTCATTCAGCTCCCAGCAAAACCTCAAACCAGCTCTCTAGGAACAGGGGACACAGGGATCAGGGAAGAAATGAGCAGAAACCGGGAAAGGGCAGGATTTGTCAGCATCAATACTATGGTCAAGAAACGCACATGAACTACATCTCCTGGGCTCCACAGAGCTATCAGGGCACCAGGACAAAGGTGCTCAGCAGGGCACTGTCCATCGCTCTGGCCAGAGCCCACACCTAGGTGCTGTGCAGCAGTGAACCACACTATCTATCCTACCCTGGAGGAATTCTAACCTCAGGAGACTCCTCAGTTTTTATTTAGGACAGGTTCAAATCTGCCTGGTACTGGTAGGTGAGTAAAAAAAAAAACACTGTGTGCTGATGAATTGGGCTGTTCACTGATGTTTTAATGACTCTTTTTCTTGGGACACTTGAATTCAAGAAGGTTATCTTCACAAGAAGGTTATCTTCACAAGGAAAAGCCTGCAGAATATTTTAACATTCAATTATACTTGTAACACTTTGCAGAACATTTAGGAGCTGTAGTGATGCTGTGAGGACACCTTGTACTCAAGTTCAGACAAAGTCTTGAAGTTGCCGTTCAGTATCAGAGGAAGGTTTACATCTAAAGGGGGATAAGCTGAGCTGGCAGCCCTGACAGGCTCTCCAAAGCATGCAAAGGACACAGCCTCTCCTTTCCTCCTGCCTTGCAGAAGATCCAGTTCTCTGCCTTCCACAGCTATAGAGAGGCTTCAGTTTGCAGAGGGGTGGGAGGGGGGATGGAGGTATCTGATAGGGGTCTGAAACCCAGAAGTCTAGTCTGGGACACTTCCAAACCTGAGGCATGCACTTAGGGTGATGGCTTCATTTCTTTAAATTGTCTCTTTGGACCAGAAGTTTCAGGAGGAAGATGAGGTGAAGAGTTTCTCTCCTAATGCACATTTTCTCTTGAAGCTGCATAAACACCACCCCATGCCTGAAGGCATTAAGGACGGTCTTTAAAGGTGATGGTGTTTGTGTCAGGTGCCAAAGGCAGCCTGACTCCTGCAACTATAAAAATCAATCACAGCAACAAATAAAATCATCTCCAAACGAAGTGCTTTCCATGTTAAACAAATATTGTATCTGGCTACCAGGGAAATGATGTTCTGTTTCTAATGGCCAGCCTGAGGGCTGAGGTACTGGAACAGTTGTGTCCGGGACTTTGGTGAGAATCACAGCTGTAGATGAAACTCCACCACCACCTACTGGACACATCGAAGATGGAGCTGGGCTCTTCTGTATTTATCTATTAGTAAACTGACAAAAGCCCTCTAAAGAAAAAAGTCAAAACCGCTGGAACCAAAGTCTTTAACCTCCTGGTTTGCAGCCATCAGGAATTTTTATGCCTATGGACATGTGGTAACTACACATCTCCTTTGGAAAGTCTGGGTTTATTTCATTTTATTGTAGCCCTGACAGATCCGAGAGGCAAATCTTACCTCATGAAGTACAGACTGAATGCAAAAGCAGGCAAACAGTGGAGAGTGTTTTCCTAGGCAACTTAAACAAAAATACCTATGTGGTTTACACAGTAAGGAGCAGACAGACTCGAGGCTGAGCTCCAGGCTCTTCTCAGTGATGTCCAATGATAGGACAAGGGGCAATAGGTATAAGGGGGAACATAAGAGCTTCCAAAGAAATACAAGGAAGAATTTCTTCCCTGTGAGGGTGAGGGAGCACTGGAAGGGGCTGCCCAGATGGGATGTGGAGTCTCCTTCTCTGGGGACACTCAAACCCACCTGGACAAGTTCCTGTGTGACCTACTCTAGGTGGTCCTGCTCTGGCAGAGGGGTTGTACTAAATGATCTTTTGAGGTTCCTTCCAGTCCTGGAGATTCTGTGATTCTGTATGACAGTGAGTTGAGTGAAAGAAATCACTGTACCAGAGCCCATGTGCTCGGTGGAAATTGCTGCAGTCACACAGCAGCAGGGAGAACTGAATTTTTTCACATTAAAGAAAATCACCCTGAGGTATTTGAACCAGGAGTCTCACTGTGCCTCCTCTCATTCCCTCCTCCCTGCTACGATGCTGCTGGGTGGCCAGGACCTGCCCAGGCTGGCCAAGCTCTGTGGCTGCCACATGCTCCATCCCTGGTGTGCAGCAGCTGAGCAGGTGACGGGGCAGAGAAGCCCCTCAGCCATAGCAGGACCCAGCATCCTGAACATCAATTCTTCCACACCTACAGAGGCACTGGCCCATCCTGCTCCCTGGGCACTGTGGGCACCATGCTGTCAACTCCCAGGCACTCGAGGACTTCCAAACATGGTGTATGAAGTGGTCTTCCCAGGGTCACATTTGGAGATCATTTCAGAGGCAGTTCTGAATCTTCATTAATCAGAGCAACATCCCTCCAATCCTCCTGCTGTGCAGGGCCCTCTCAACTCTCCCTGCCCTCTCAGCTCCTCATCTCTTCACAAGATCTACAGTAACAATCCCAAGGAAGTGACCAGGCTATCTACAGGAGGTCCCACATACCCAGAATTGCCTGCACCAAACCCTCTCCCAGCTGATTTTGAGACTTCAGCAGGGCATGGCACACCAAGCTGTTGCAACAGCCATATCTGAAGCCTGCTGCATCACTTAGGTCTGATCCTTTAATAAATGACAAAGTGAGGCTTTAATAAGAGATAAGGGAACCTTGGACTGCCTTGCTCAGACTTATCTTTCAGTGGTTGAATATGATAGACAAGCTACTCCAGTTTCTTATCTAGCATTTTGCTTTGAATTATTAATAACCAATTTGTACTTAATTTACTTTGTTCAGAAAATTAACTACATGTGTCGCTGGTTCCAACATTTTTCATTTTTACTGCCTTCTGCATCAGCAAAGGGGCAACATTATATAAACCAATTAAAAGGGAAAAACACACACACAACCTCCTGCCCTGGTTCACTCTCCCCACTCTCTGGAGTACCTTCAGAAACACCAGCTTCTAATATTTCCATGCTGCTTTGCTTCAATCTTCCTTAAATTACAACTTGGGTTAATGACTGCAGCTGGTAAAGGGATACAATTCTCCTAATACCTAAAACAGTTTTCTCAGACTCTTGGACCAAAAGAAACATTTTGGGGCAAAATTGACAGAAACTGCCATTTTGAGAGAAGAATGGAGGAATTCTAAAACCTAGCACCAGAATTCTTTTACATTATATCTAAGTATTACAAAAATGTAAACACATATCTGAACTCCTTCATCTCTTAGAGACTGGGAACATTCACTTTATTCCATGTACCGATTTCTTTTGGGCATTTATTGTCCAAGGAGTGTGCCCTGTGGTATGGCTTCCTCAAAACATAATTTCTTTGCACAGAATATATTGTTCTGCAGCATAGCACTAAAGTTCATCTCATTGAATCAGGTTGATAGTAGTCAAAAAGTAACAAATGTTCAGGAAAACAAATATGACTGGACTACAGAATCACAGAATCATAGAATGGTAGGGGTTGGAAGGGACCTTTAGAGATATCTAGTCCAACTCCCCTGCTAAAGCAGCTCCACCTAAAACAAATCTTGTTCTACCTTCACTTTTCAAAACCACAAACTGAACAAAGCTTTTGCTTCAATGAAAAGTCTTTCTTCAAAATGAATCCTTTCACAAACACCTTGCCAAAACAAGGAAGCAAGAAGAGAAATGCACTTACTTTTTAACACAGGAGGTTTTAGGGGAAACACAATTTTCTGATAGAAAAAAAATATTCATTAACTTAAAATACCTTGTCTGGATATTAAAGGAGCTTATTTTTATACTTTGGGGGCTTATTTTATATTTTGAGAAAGCTGACTCACTCAATCAAAGAGTTGCTGTTAAGAGGGATGATGAGAAGCACCTGGGAACAGGAATGGTCATGAGGATGAAGTGTCTAAGCCTGTAGCAGACAGGAAGAAGAAACTGGGGAAACTGGAGTCTATAAATGGACAGCCAGACAGTGAGACAAAGGGAGAGATTTGTAGGTAAAGGTGCTGAATTATCATAATTAAGTGTAATGAAGGGGAAATATCAACACTGAAAAAGGGCTTTTACAGCTTCCTGACAGGTAGTAGTTTAATTGGCCTTCTCCATCCTGCAGAGACAAGAGGAAGGCTGATTCAAAAAGACCCCTGGCACCACTGCTAAAATTAGGCTTCAGTTTTAATTTAGAGAGCACATGTATTAACATAACCGTGAGGTAAAACTTTCCACAGATAGGCCAAATGCTTAACTGGGGAACAAAACCAATGCAGCATCCCTTCCTTAGCCCCATCTGAAGGAGGAGGACAAGTAGTCAAAAGTTAGACATTGGGTTTACAGCTCCAGCTGGCTGTTAATAAACCATCTTGAGTATGAATTACACAGTGCCCATCATGCAGTACAGAGCTCATTTTAAAAGATTGCTTAAGTATTTTTTCAGGGGAAAAAAAGGGCATTATGTTAAAGTAGTGTCGCTGTCAATTCTGTGGCATTTATAGATGTTGTTTTCTTTGGGTAGATACAATCACTGGAGCCTGAATCTCTGAGATAACACAATAGCCAAGGCAGCAGTAAATCCAAAACTTAGGAAATAGGACTTGGTTTTCAGCACCTCCAAAGCAAGGCCAGAGTTAAACTGTAACCTGTTAACAGATTACAGAGTTAATTGGTCATTTGTTATTGTAATTTGCCAGCAACAGTCTGGAAGGTGAAATTGCCAGGGGCAGGATTCCTCACTCATTTTTCCAGTCACTTAGGGATTTTGCTACTAGTAGAGGCAGGAGGCTTCTGCACATGTCAGTGAGAACACCCACCACACTCAGGTTACAGCACAGAGGCATGGTGATGTTCTCTGGTTTCACCTCTGTTCCTCCACCCATCACTACTGGTACTCCACGTACTTTTTGACTAGCAGAGACATTAAGCAAACATGGTTTTTTTACAGAACAACCTTAATAAATCCCTCATATATTTTACTCTTGAATGACTGTGGGAACAAGAAATATAATCTACATTGGGGCTGCTCCTGATCTTGAGACTTAAAGAGATAGCTAGATCACCAGTCAAAGCAGCATGACCAAACTGATCCTGCACAAACTCATTTCTATTTCACCTGGGGAAGGGGCCCAGACCTGGAAGGCAAGAGTTTAACCTCTCATCCCTTCTGCTCACCACCACCAAGCACAACAGATTCAGCAGGGAGAGGGACCCAGTGCCCCCAACAGGTCACCCCCCAAGCTATCTACCTCACTGCTTCTCTTTGCTTACAGTATAAAGAGATTTTATGGGATATAACCTGATTCTTTTCACTGTAACTGAAATTCACTATTTTTATCCAGCCTGGGTACTCACAGAGAATAATCATAGAATCATAGAATGGTAAGGGTTGGAAGGGACCTTTAGAGATCATTGAGTCCAACCCCCCTGCAGAAGCAGGGTCACCTAGATCAGGTCGCCTAGGAACATGTCCAGGTGGGTCTTGAAGACCTCCAAGGAAGGAGCCTCCACAACCCCTCTGGGCAGCCTGTGCCAGGGCTCCCTCACCTCACAGTGAAATAGTTTTTTCTTATATTTAAGTGGAACTTTTTGTGTTCCAGCTTCATCCCATCACCCCTTGTCCTGTTACTAGCTACTATAGAAAAAAGGGATGTCCCAACCTCCTGACACCCACCCTTTAGATGTTTATAAATGTTAATAAGATCTCCCCTCAGTCTCCTCTTTTCTAATAATAATCCAAACTCTTTCCTTCTTCACAAGGGAGAGGGAAAAAAGGCTTTTATTTTTCCTTCCATCTTGCTGCTGTCATCTTTCAAATAGAGCTCCTCAAACAGAACATGGTATCCCAGCTGAGACCTTATCAATCTGAATAGACTGAAAAGTTTTGCCCTGCTTGTCATTCATAACAGTATGCCACTTTTGACTTTGGAGTTTTCTCCAAAGAACTGCAACACAGTTTATTTCCTCTTCCTTGCCTGTGCATTTAGGTCTTGTTCTCTCAGTTGTAAAACCTTGTACTTTTCTGGTTAAATCACATTCTTTTTACCACCTTCAAATCTCTCCAAACTGTTTCATTACCATTGGGATCTTGATGACTTCCAATCTGCCTCCTCTAGGTCTTGTTATCTACAAACATAAAGAGCAAACTCTCTCTTGTATTCCCCAGATCACTAATGAAGATACTGGATAGACCAGACTCAGAGCAGATGGCAGTGGAATCATGTCCACTACTAATAGCAATTCTCCCACTCCATCATTCTTTCATTCTGACAGTTAATTGTGCTTTAAGGAGAGAGAAAAAAAATCCACTCAGTACCTGTACACAAGCAGCTTTTCTCAAACTACCATCCCTTGCTAAAGAAAATACAGGAGAGCATCAGAAGTGACATGTAAATTGGGAGCAAAAGAATAGGCTCTTAAGTGCCACTGAAGCTGTGCCTGCTCTCAGACACATTACCTGATCTGTATGTCTAGGGTTCCTCAGGTCACTCTGCAAAACTTTAAAGACCAAGGGACTGCAAATAGTATCAGGTTAAGAATCAGTATTATTACTATGCTGGACTTCTCTCTTTTAATGTAAATTACCTGTAGCAATTATGCCATGCATCTGTTACTGAAATTTTACACTGCATAATTACATACACACATATTTCTATAACTAAGTTACACAATACCTAAATAGCTTTTGTTTCTGCAGCTCTCAACACCTTACAACAGATGAAACCTTAAGTCCTTTTGGGGTTCATGGTCTCTCAGGGCTGAACTCTGGTGTAACACACAGTAATAAAACATTTCAGATCTGTTTCTTTTCCAAAGCCGGGAAGTTCTTTAATGGCAGCACCAACTGTGATACTTTTGGGGCAATTATATTAGCAGGTGAGCCAACTTAGAGAAGAATTAACAAGGATGACAATTCTCACCCAGCAGATGCAAAGTGCGATGGACACATATAAAAGACTGAAAAGTAAATGTTTCAAGCAGCAATTCAGATCAATGTGGAAGTTACCTTGAAAACTTGGTGTACCATAAGAGAGAACAGAGAGCTCAAATCAAGTGATCCTTCTGAATAACCCTGACAAGCTTTTATTGCAAGAAAACTGAATTAAGCAAAACCTGGAGATAAGTGCTTTATCTGACATTTGGGATTTTAAAAGACTGAGAAATAGGAAGACGTTTACAGAAAGAATAACATGTAAGGTCATCACCACTAACAATTGGGTTTGATTCAAGCTATTGACAATAATTGAATTTTAGTTTCCTGCCTCAGCCTAGAGTTGCCAATTAATGGAGCCTTGCTTGCATGTGAACATTGCTAGAGGCCTCTTGAAGAATCAGTTGATTGCAACTTGTACTATTTTTTTTCTGAAGAGTGAAACAGTGTCCCTCCTTCTCAATTTAAGTAATGATCATCTATGCAGGTTTTATTACATTAAAGTCTCACTCCAATTGATTCGCATTTGCCAGATGCTGTCAGAATTGCTGATGGGTGCTTATTGCACTTCAGGTCAGCTTGAAATCACCATGAGAAGAGACAATCTGCAGCACCAGAGCTGTCCCAGACTCCTGAATGACCTTCCACTCCGGTAAGGTGAGGGTAACTTTGAAAGAAGCAGCTGCATACAAGAGCCTCGTAGGGACGGGAAAACAGATGCAAAATGGCATCTGTGCTTTGCAATGAAACAAACAGGCACTCAGCAGTCAGGATGTCACTTCCATCTGCTTTTTTTAATGGATTTGCTCCAGTATAAACACTGCTAGGGATTCACCTACAACCACAGCTTTTCGTGGTTTCACTGCACAAGTCACCTGGAACGGGACAAAGTCATTGAATGAATTCTCTTAGCAGGTTATTTCATTTGTTTTAAAAAGCCAAAAAACAAAGCAAAAAACCACTAGGAGAGCTTGTTAAATGTCATATTAGCAAACAGTTTAATTTATTAAAATGACTCCAGCACACCTCTGTGCTTCTACAACAGACACGGCATTACAGGTAACAGGTAAAATGTGGTAACATTCTGAAGGAAGCAGTGTCAGGCTCATTAGCACAGAAACACAAGAGCAACAGTATCTTACATCACCTCCCAGCTCAACCTTCTTCTACAAGGTGATTCTGATACTTCTCTGCAGAGCAGGCAGTCAGTTGAACCTCAGTGTGTGTACATGCTTCCTATTCAAAGACAGGTGAATAAAGCCCTATACTGTCAAACGCTGTCAATGTGAGTACAGAGTTAAATGCATTAACAAGTTCATGGGGTCTGGGTAGCTATGGTGGCACAGGAAATTGATTTCTACATTTTTACCACTCTAAAAACGTGTGATCTACAGGATTCATCTGGAAAGACTAAGTTTCTTATATCACAAAAGATCCTGGCCCCAAAAGACTTGCACATGTTACATGAGTACTATGCTCATAAGAATGTTGAGACTCATGTAAGTCTGTAAGAAGAGAGTCTTAAAATACATTGGTGGTAATTCAGGGCCAGATCTTTCTTCTTTACTGGTTGACCAAAATTAACTGGTATACTATCAGCAAGGGAAACATGAAAGGTTAATAAAATCAGAAGACACTGAAGGTGTAAATTCAGTGCAAAAGTGTTGGTTTCAGTTTTTGACTGCTATAACCTGATCATTTTATATTCTGTGCTTTATTTTCAGGGAAAAGCATAGTTGTTGTGTGTCACACTATACACACATTTGCATAAATATGTGTACATACACACTTGCAGCAGACTGCAAAGGCTTCCAGGGGCATATGGTTCATAGCACTGACTTCTCACATGCAGGTTTTTTCATACAAAACCAAACCAGTTTTGGAGGTGCGTCTGCACATTAAATCTATTCATTAATGTGTATTCACATGCATCATTACCCTAGCCATTCATTGAGTTATATTACCCAGGTTTAACTTGTTTAGATTTTTCAGTGTAAGCCATAACCTCTGTTAGTTGCAACACCTAGCCAGAACACTCCAGTGACCACAGTACTCCTAGGTTTCGTTGGTAACTAATATATCAGCTGGCAGAACACTCTTGATAAAAATAACTCAAGGTTTTTTTTGCTTCATATTGCTTCATCTGTAAAAACCTTTTTTATGTACAGTCTTCACTGTTAGTACAGATTTACTGCAATGCAGTAAACTAGGAGAGCCCATTATTCAGAAGCACCTAGTCTGTTTTGGACATTAAACAGAAGCCATCAGCAACAACCCTTGTGTGGAGCATATCTCAGGTTAAACAACAGTGCACGTTAGCTAGGCAGGAGATGAAACTGTTTCTAAACAGCTAGTAGACTTCACAAAACAAATGGTGTGTGATGCAGTCACGGTCCTGCTGAGACAGCAGGAGGATGTAAGAACAGAAGCGACTCTCGGGTCAGTTTCTATCTGTATTAATGTAGCTTTGGTTCAGAAATTCTGTTAAGTGTTGTAGAGCACCTGGTTTAGTGACAGAACACGTGTCTCACAGTGCTGACAGTGTAATGCTAACAAACTATAAATTGCAGCTTTCAAATATTAATCACATTTAATAGAAAAAATGTACAGAAATATTCTGGTTGACAAATGTGCAGTACAAATGCACAAGCTCCTTGGCCACAAAGTCAAATCGTGTGCATCGGTTTTGTGCTGGCGTAACAGTGCAAGTGCTGGGATTCAAGTATGCTTTCCTGTAGTTATGTCAAGCAAAAGAGACCACATGACAAAATTTTAGGGGATTTTCTGCTCACAATGCCTGGATGCGAGAATCAAGCAAAACACTGGAGTAACCAAGTTTGATTTCCCTCATATAGAAGGCAATCTAAATGAGGAAAAGCACATTCCACAAGCAAATCAGCTTCACATAACACCAAGTTATTGCTTCAGCTAGAGAAGCTGTACTAAAATACAGGACTGTGGGTTGCAATTCAATCTCCACTCACATGAAGAGAAGATGAAATCTACAGTGCAAGTCCTCCATGCAAACGGATCGAATCACAGGACCAGAGCCCTGTTTCATAGGACAGAATTTATTCATCACTCAGTTTTGTCTATGAATTATTTCTCTTTTGTAAGTCAGTTAGACTCAAGAGTACACTGTTTATGCTGCTTCCCTATTTCTAGAGGTTACTACTTCATACTGCTTTAGATCTGCTCAGCAAGAGAACACAATATGAACACTTTGTTTCCAAAGGATTGTAAAAGTTATTGCTGAAAGTTTTAGGGCCCAAATTAAAAATTATTTCACCAAATCAAGTCTGTACTTGAAAATAATAATTAAAAAAAAAGAGAGAGACATTAATTAAAAATAAAAGCCCACCAAACTTCATAGCTTTGTTTTTTCAATTAAATAATAACGTAAGATTTTACAAGATATTCACATTCAGGCAACTGTCTCCTGACTTTCATCTGGCTGAATGACAGATGCCATAATAAAAAGAAGCCAGTTACTCTCACATTCTTCATGACAGCAGTGATTAGTGCAATCTACCACGGCATTACACAGCTCTAACAGTGCAAGGTGTGCCTGCTGACGTTTCTGACAATCATCTCCTACATGATCATTGCTCTCAGATGTCTGTGTATCTCATTAGAATTTTGGCATTTATGTTAACATTTATAAAAAACTATGGCTTTATCCATGACACATACATTCTGCCTAAGCAAAATTCTGAAACCATTGATTTAAAATAAGAAAACTGAATTGGAATGAAAGTTACTTGTTTATGCCACAAGCTGTGTTGCCACTAAACTCAAGACCTCGGGGTTAGCTACAGATCACCAATATGTGTATTTGTGTATCTGTTACAGTCTGTAAAAGTATACTTAAAACACTGATAAAACTTCACTTTTCATTTTAAATCTCATCCTAATCATTCATTTTTTGCAATGTGTTTAGTTACTTGTATCCAAAGTGTCATCTGAGTATCGCTGTGCTACAACAGCATTGGGACTGTAAGAAATCCATAAATACATACGTAACAAGGCACTTGTCTTCCAGTAGTTCAAGTCAGAGAAGGCCTTACCCAGACAGTGGCACCTTACACCTTGAAAGATTAGCAAATGTCCCCAGGCTTTGATACAGTCTCAAAACCTGTCTTTGTGTCCCTGGACAAAGGTGCTCTCCGTGGTTTATAATACCATGAAGCTCATGATGAATTCCAGCAGTCTCTGCCTGTTGCGCTGAGGTAGGAACGTAGTGCTCAGTTCCAAAATGGTGTCTCTTCTTTGCTTCGTTTGATTAAAAACCTAAAGCACAGCATGAATATCTGTAAGTATCACCCTGTTAAAGGAATCAACAGCCAGCTCTCACAGAGAAGGTTAAAACAAGCACACAAAAGGCACCTGAATTGAAAGCCCAAGCATGCTGGAAACAAGAACTCAGGTGTTACGCTCTGAATATATGCTCGGCAGATGACATCTAGTTTCACTTTACCAGCAGCAGAACAAACTAGAATGAACTGATAGATTGATATGTGCTTTCTTCACAGCTCTTACAGTCTACAGGAAGATGCCTTTACCACAGGCTACTGATTGTCAGATTATTTAAAACACCAGAATTTAAAGACAAAGACTTGAAAACTCTTATCTAGCAATACTTTGCCTAAATGCTATGCTTTCAAAATTATAATGCTAAACCCCACCTGGCATTCAGGAAGCCATATCATTCTGGTTGGAGAAAAACACTTGCAAAATCTAGACAGGTGATTTCAGATTCAAAATGCTAGTGGTGAAGAGCAAAACTGACCCTTTATTTTTAAGAACATCTGGACTCTTGTGGTGGACACTGGAGGCCTGTCAGGATGGTTCTCTTGGAGCATCAATCACTGGTGCACCAAAATTCAATACCTAATACATTTTGAAGACTTAAGTAGTCATTCAGCATGGGAGTAGAACAGAGGAATTTCATTTATTGTGAAGGAAAATATCTAGTCACCTAGTCCTCATCTAGGCAGGTTCTCTCAGGGGCAAGAAGTGCTCTGTTCTGTAATATGTTCTCTTCTTCCACAGCTCTGAGCCTCGGGAAAGCAAAATGCTCAAAACTCCCAATACATTGTGCACAGACACTTTCACAGATTTTAAACTGACACTGAAGAGGTTCCATGAATTGTCCAAATTGTGCTCATTATTAAAATGAAACTTAACAGTCTCCAGCTTTGATCACCAAACACTTACCCCAATTTCCTTAAAGACTTTCACTGCATTTTTCACATGACTGTAGGTAGCACTCTCAGCTGCAAGAAAGAAAATCCAGAGATAAACAAACTCCTCCAATTGCATTTGGGCTACCTTGTGCTAGGAGGCACAGAATGAATCAGATGCACTTCCAAAATCAGTTTAACGTACCATATACAGCTACATTCTTCTCCGTCCTGCTTATTAAGTGCCTGTGTAACTTTTGAACATATTCAGACTCTGAAACAGGACCACTAAAATTGTGCACAAAGATGACAGCAGAGCTGTATGCTTCCAGTAAAGGTCCCAATAACCTCTGCAGGAAAGTGATGTACTGCTGGTGCTCTTGAGACTGGCTCACCTATGAAAAGGGCAACAAAAGCTTATGTCACAGAGATCATGTCACATGGGATGAACAAGAAATGACCCACAACACAGTAAATGGCAAAACAGCAGCCATACTTCTTGGTAAAAAAATACTCCTTTAGTACAAGTAATTCTTACTACAAAAAGGAGTATGGGGGCACAGCACAGCACATTATGAAAAGCAGAGCAAAATAGCAGTGTACCATAAAGGATGAAACAGGCACTGCACATCACAGGCCAGTGCTACTTTTTTTTCTCCTCCACGATATTAGTACCTATTTTCCTCAGATAAAATCAAAGGCACCATACTTTTCTACAGCCAACAGTAGGGCTGCTGTACATTCACAGAGATGTTAACACCATATCTTAAATTCAAGAGTGTTTAGTGTCAGCTCTGTGATAAAACTGGTACTATGTCTAAAAACAACATGATGAATCTATGAAGTGAAATTCAGGCTGAAAACAAACAACAGATGGATGTGTCCCTTTTAGGGTGTGTGCTGTCAGCAAAGACTAAAACATTTAGACATTGCAGTATTTGAGTCTTTATCAGTTTTCATGATACTAAACATTGCTTTTCCACCTTTCTGTAAGATTATTTGGTGTTTCTTGAGCTGTTTTCCTCATGGGAATACAATAGGCTAACACTGTGAGCCAGCAAAACCAAAAAAATCATTACCCCTCCTGAACTGGCCAAGTAGTTTGTATCTCTGACAAGAGGCTTGCATGTTATCAGCCTTAGGACAGTGTTACCTTCAGGTAGCAATCTCTCTGCTCTTCTCCAAAATCACTGTCTTCATCTTCCTCATCACTTCTCCAAGATAATGGCTCAGGGAGTTTTTTATCCCATTGCTGTTCTGTAAGACCTGGGCTAACATCCTCCTGATCATCCTGCTTAAATTGGAAAGACAAGGTGGTAAACAGGTAAAACCCCTAAATCCAGGCAAACAATTGTAGACAGACAGACCCAATTATAGACCCAATTACATACAAAGAGGAGAGACGGTTGGTGAAAAAGGCTGTTTGCCTGTCACATAAAAGGGAAAATCTTTGCAAGTGTTGCTGAATCTTCCCACCAGAGACCATGCAGTAGCAGTTACCAAGAAAGTGTATCCAGTTGTTAAGATAGAAAGCTGAGATGCCATCTGTATGGGGATGTTGCTAACCTCTGTACTACTTTTGCCTTAAAGACAGAGTAAGAAGCTCTGTGTTATTATATTACAGTAGCTAAAATCTCAATTAGTGCTGAATGCCTCAAGTTGCTATTTGGAAGTGTAACTTACTGCCTTTAATGATGCACACCTAGTATTTGTCCCCAGTTGAGACATTGTTTGGAATAGAATGAGCCAGTTTTCATCACAAAGGCCCCAAACTGTTTAAACCCTGATTACTTTGATACAGGTATGTCAGAAGTTCAGGTGTACAGTAACTGAGGTGCAAAAGAAATGCTCCACCTCACCACTTAATGTTTGATGCAACCTTCAATTTCAACAATTCATCTTCAGAAATTAGTTTTACAGATAGTAAACACACTCAAACGATTAAGGGAAGCCTTAGTGTCCATCATTCACCATTATTTGTTTTGCTCAAAGTAGAAATGAAAGGTTTTTCAAAGGTCACCAGAGCCATGCTACTGAGAAAAAAAATCCCACAACACTTATTCCATTTAGAGATGGGAATTGGACAAGATTAAAACAAAATGGATAACAGACATCTTGTAGATGTGATTGTCTTAATACTCATGACAAAGAAAAAGGCCTCTGCAGCAAATGAAGAATGACATCCTTCCAATCCTACACTCTCATCAAATGTTTTACTTTGAATGAAGCAAAGTTCACAAAGTAAGTTTTAAAAGGAAAAAAACAGAGATCACTGTGTGTTAGGAATATTTCTTAGTTTTGAGATGAGGGAGCCCTGGCACAGGCTGCCCAGGGTAGATGTGGAATCTCCTTCTCTGGAGGTTTCCAAACCCACCTGGATGTGTTCCTGCGTGACCTGATCTAGGCAGGGGGGGTTGGACTGAATGATCTCTAAAGGTCCTTTCCAACCCCGACCATTCTGTGACTCTATGAATGTCAGCAGTAAACTGAAAACATTAAAAGGTGCAGAAGCTAGCTGCCTTTCTTAGAGAACAGGTTGTAAATGCCCTCCAAACATTTCCAACCTTTCCAAAGTCATGAAACAACCACTGTTTACAGTGCTTGTACTGATTATCCAAATTCTTACCATTTTAAAAGTAGAAAGCAGGTACAGAGATGTTTTAAGTTTAAGAAATGCCCTGTGGGCATGTATCTCCTTTTTGAGTACTCCATTGAGTATTCAAAAGTTGCACTTCGGATAAATATCAGACAGGTATATATTTGTATACTGCCTAATAGCTAGCTATATCCCAGCTATAAACAGCAAAGTACCAGACTCAGCAACTTATAGAAGAACTCTTAAGACAGGTTTCATGTTTGAGTAGAGTGAAGTGCGTATCTACTGCTGTCCACACCTATGTTCTCCATCTGTCTCCAGGCATGGAACACAGAGGTTCCTTCCTAATCCTCTGATTAGCATTCATCTGGGGATTTATCTAATAAAGATTATAATCTAATGCATGACAGCATGTTGGTAGTTCAGATAAAAAGCAAGCAACAGTAACTCCAAAGGAGAATGTTTGATATCCAAGTACATCAAGTAAATAGTACCTATGATTATATCTAGTAAAAATGGAAACACGTATCAAAAGGTATGCAGTAAGATCAGAGTGAAGCAGTGGCCATTAACAAATACACCATCTCTCGCCTCCTTTGAAACTGAAGAGCTGCCAGAAGAAAGCAGACAAATATTTAACTCCTTTTCCATGTTCTCTTTAGATTTTGTTGCTTGCTCCTGGGCACCATGGTTTGTTAACTCTAAATTTGGGAAATAAAGGTACGGCGAGCCAGCTGCCTCCTGGTCCCCAGCTTTCCACACGGTATGCCTCCGGCAGATTGAACCACACAGTAAATCCAGTACATCTCTGAAGCTGCAAATAGTGCTAGCAGAGGAGTTTACAATAATTTTGAGATCAATGCAAAGTAATCAAAGAATGACAAAGGATCTGAACTACTGCCTCCTACAGAGTAGGAAGTAAGCATCCATGTAGCTATGCTACAATTTGAAAGGGTTCCAAAAATAAAATCCCCATTTTGCAAGAGAGTAGAAAATCTGTGTCTGGGTATGTTTAATAGTACAATGAAACTACACAGAGTTACTCCAGCATCACAGGATGACCTACCCAAATATCTGATGCTTATAAATGTAGGAATGAAGTAATATCCATCCTCGACTTGTTGTTACAAGCTTTCAGTAACAGCATATATTCAGAACAAGACTCGTAATCAAGAAGCATAAACTACCTATTGCTAAAGTCAAGTACAAGAAGCAAAGCTCTTCTGTCCTCTTACCTCAGCCACCAGAAGAATGCCATATTGTATCAGCTTTTCCACAGCTTCGTGGCAAACCTGATAGATCACCTGGCAAGGCTGCACAACACAAAAGAAGTGTACTGAAAAAATCATATCCATTATACCTACTACAGCAACACCAGTTCCCTGCTCAGTATGAATGGTTTAGGTACAGCAGTACTATTCCTTTTAAGCAAGTTATTAAAGTTTTACCAATACAATCTCAATGCATCACTCTTATGTTTATCCTAGCAGACATTAAAAACATTACAGTGAAACAGGATATTTTAAATTTGTCCACTTTAAGAAATGCATTACTATACTGGAACAAATCATATCAACCATGTATTAAATATTCTCCCCTTTTAATCGCCTCTATAATTTAGTTTAGTAACAACTCTGGAATAAAATCATCATAAAACTAAAACTGTTGAGACTCAGACCAGTGATTTATTTGGAATTTAAAGGAAAGTACACTTTGAAGAAATTCCCTTTTGCATTTTGAAACTCTGAATAAAAATCCAACCTTTTTACACTGTTCATAATCATGTAGGAAATATTTTCTAAATTTAAAAAAAAACAATTATTAAGTCTGAAAGCAGAGTTACTAAACAATCCCATTGTATCTTTCGGCCAAGAAGGCCAATGGCATCCTGGGATGCATCAAGAAGAGTGTGGCCAGCAGGTCAAGGGAGGTTCTTCTCCCTCTCTACTCTGCCCTGGTGAGGCCTCATCTGGAGTCCTGTGTCCAGTTCTGGGCTCCTCAGCTCAAGAGGGACAGGAAACTGCTGGAGAGAGACCAGCACAGGGCCACCAAGATGATCAGGGGACTGGAACATCTTTCATACGAGGAAAGGCTGCAGGACCTGGGGCTGTTTAGTCTGGAGGAGACTGAGGGGAGATCTTATTAATATTTATAAATATCTAAAGGGTGAATGTCAGGAGGTTGGGACATCCCTTTTTTCCATAGTAGATAGTAACAGGACAAGGGGTGATGGGATGAAGCTGGAACACAAAAAATTCGACTTAAATATAAGAAAAAACTATTTCACTGTTGAGGTGAGGGAGCCCTGGCACAGGCTGCCCAGAGGGGTTGTGGAGACTCTTTCCTTGGAGGTCTTCAAGACCCGTCTGGACATGTTCCTATGCGACCTGATCTAGGTGAACCTGCTTCTGCAGGGGGGTTTGACTAGATGATCTCTAGAGGTCCCTTTCAATCCTACCATTCTATGATTCTATGAGCTATATTACTGCCTAAACAAAAATACTAACTTTGGTTTGTTCTTAAATGAAGTACTGAGGGAGCTGGTTCAGTTTAGTGGTGGGCTTGGCAGTGTGAGTTAGTGGTTGGACTTGACCTTAAAGGTCTTTTCCAACCGTAACAATTCCATGATTCATTTGAAAAGGGACAAGTCAGAAATATGTGTACAAATTTAAGAGTTAATTCAAGAATCTCTAGAATTCTAAGTAACTTCTACAAATAATTAAAAAAATAAATCTAGCACTTAAAATTGCAAATATGGAGAGTTTACTTCAGAGAGGTGATGTTACATCACCTCTCTTTGGTGCTTTTCATAATAAAACAACCATCAGAGTCAGGTCATGTTTAAACTGCCATAAAGTACTAGGTGTGGTTACTGCACTCCTATGCAAACGAAGACTATCTTTAGAATCTGAAGCCTTAATTCCCAGTGCAATTTCAGCCACCTACACAAACTCACACGGGTTGAGTGCTCTCAAAGACTTGTATTTGTTTAAGTAAAAAAAAAAGACTTCAATGGTTTGGGCAGAACGGAGATGGAATTGTGATGTCTCATGACCAAAGCAACACAAAATCTGTTGGAAGCATTAAGAAGCCCAACATCAGGCTGTGGGAAGCTGTTAGGAGTGAGCAGCTTTCCTTTCTCAGGAAAAGCCTAAGGCACAGCAGAAATGCTGCAGGCTCACCCCAGCACCAACCACTTCAGCACTGGCAGAAGCAGCAGCCGTGCATTCAGCATGTATCCCTGAAACAAAACTGATGGTCACATCTTGCCAAGAAACAAGGTAATGACAGGAATTAGGCAAGTTTGTTCAAGTGTTATCTGAGGCCTGACATCTTTTGGATGAGCTGGTGTGATGCAACTACGTTTGCTCAAATGCTCAGATATTTCCTTGAAGCAAATGGGAATGACACTATCCTCCTTCTTCAAATACCCACTGCCATCAGACTGTACTTAGAGTGAACATGTCCAAACTATGACACTTGAAGAAAGACAGATGCAATGATTTTTAAAGTAACACACACAGTTACGACCAGAACAAAAATTTGAAATGTGGACAATTAATGTGATTACTTACCAAAGATATTGTAAATTCATTAGAAAGTAGGTAACACAAGCTGGCAGCTTTTCGGACCAGGTGTTCTTGACTAATCAAACTGGGAGAACCACCATTGGTGCCATTTCTGTATCTCCTGCTCTGAACTGCGTGAAGACTGCAGGCTAGAGTAGAAATAGACATAGAAAAGTAGCAAAGCTGCTTTTTCCAAGGAGTGTTAGAGCAAAGGAAATAAAAAACTTTTGTTTCATCCATTTCTAAGCCTAAAGGCAGCCAAACATTACACATGCAATTGAAGAATAAAGCCAGAATTCACCACTATTCTGTTTGTGTCCAATTAATGCCAAATTGAAACAGAACCTCATTAAAATATTGCTGATCAAAGCACTGGTTTTGCCATGTTGGCTCAAAATTCTGACAGTGCCTATAGCACTGAGCAACACACACTTCTATGAAAGATAAAGGACAATGTGAGGAGTAGAAACATTCCACCAACAAAACACAAAAGTTCACTTTAAAATTGTTTTTGTTAAGGTAAACAAGGGCTGAAGCAGGAGAGAAGAAATAAAAAAGTAAATCAGATGAAAAATCAATGAGGTTTTTGGTGCAGATACTTTTGACTACATGTGTTACAACAAAGTCTTTCCTTGGTAAACCCCAAAACATACCAATAATGGCCTCTTTAATGAACACGTGAAAAACACCATTGCTGTAGAAGTTGAGTTCAAAGACAGCAGGTATGGTGGTGCTGGGAGTGATGAAGAACTCATTGTTTCGGCTAGTGTTTGTGATATTTACACAGTTGCCCAACAAGTGGATGGCATGCATGACAACATCATCTGAGTTCCCTGAAAATCCCAAGTCAAAATCACGGGCTAAGACCTCCTCCTTCATGGAGAAGAAATCTTCCACCAACCTGGAGAGATCAGTTCCCTAGAAATAAAAACAGAATTACACAGTGAAACAATTTTTAATGCACACGAGTTTATCTCTAAACCACATAAGCATGTATATAGCAAACACATAAACAGTACAGCAACTGTGAATAACCCAGAGTATAACAGTCATATTGTTTATAACTTATAAATATCATGTGTTATTACTAAAGTATTAAATTAATTAAATTCATAACTTATTTTCACTGAGATTTTGCTGAAATAGTCCACAGGCTTTGAATTACACACCATTATATTTATATATTTTTATATTTACATAGCCCTGCAGCTATTTGCAAGTTTCTTCTCCCTGTCTTGGTTTATTTCACAAGTTGCAGAGACCGAAATTGTTCTTCCAGAAGATGTTGCAGAGAGCATATTTCCACTACCTATGCTATAATGAACAATCAATTATCTGGCAATACTGTCATTAACAGGATTGTTCAACTGATTATATGAAGAAGAGTTTTTTCTTAAGCACTTCCTTTCCTTGTTTTTTTTCAAGATGGCTTCAGATCATACTGTAAAGTGCTTTTTTGCTCTCACTGTTTCAGGAAAATGGAAAGACTGGGCTGACAGGAGTGGTGATACTGTCCTCAACAAGCAAGATTATGTATCTGACCAATATTCTTCAATTTGTTCTTGATTTATGTGCAATAAAAGCTACACATTAGAGGGAGAAGGTAGTTCAGAAAAAATGAAATGCACTTGCAGGAGAAAAAAAGATTTCTTCCCAGTGCCATGCACAAGATTTCAGTTAAACATTAGTATCACTTTGCCATTGTGACATAATATTCTAGTACACAGGAGCAGGAAAACTAGTTTGAAAATTAACAGAAGAGTTTCTAGCATATGTGAATGTGTTTGAGATCTAAAAAACAATCTTAATACCATGAAGCAAAACCATCTATTCTCTAAATAAAGTATAACTACCTTTTTAATTACAAAGAAATCTATTTCCACATAAGCATTTATTCTCCACCCATCAATAATGGCTTCTCTTCAAGCACCCACTACTAACTAAAATATTAGCACTCAGGCTACCTGAATCCTACTTTAAATGCATCCTCCTTCTTTTATTTGTGTCACTCAACAGTAAAATGCATACTATCAAGGCCATAGTAATGTTTGGCTATGTAAGCAGCATGGAAGCCTTACCTGCCTGTGTCTGTACAGCAGCAAACAGGCAACAATGTGGGTAGACATCACAGCACAGGACTTGTTAGCAGCTGAAGGTAAACAAGATAAACTTATTAAGGACCTTGCAAGTTCAGAACATCCTTTCAAGTGACAGAGTACCCACTGGCACAGAACTGTACCTTCTGAATGAAACTGAAAGGGTACTGTCTAAATAGTAACAATATTATAGTAATCACATTAAAGTAACTTGAACTAAGAAGGCTGAGTAAAGCTTAAGTGTTCCCTAAGCTAAGTACCAGCTTGCATGCATATCTTATACTACAAATCACAGACCTACTGAACAAAACATACACCACATAACCTCTAAAATCTGGAAACACTGGTCCATGCAGCTAGATAATGTATGTTGTAAATGCTGTCATTAAGAGACTGCAATAACTTCCTACATGAAGTGATAAGAAATCACTTAATCAATATGACACACACTTCAGACTACAGCAAATTCATTAAACTAGTCCTACCAATACAGAAGTTAACAAAACAAATCTGAAAGAGTTTACTAAACTTTGTAGAGGGAACAAGGGTGGGAAGCAAAGGGTGGAGAATTGTCAAGAGAGTGTTTGAAGGCATGATATGATCACCTGAATGGGGGAAAATGGGAAGTATGATATTACCGAACAGCAAGTTAATTCATGCAATCAGCAAACCAAAACAGGTTGCTGATGGTGATACAGTAACACCTACTGAACAAAACATGCTCAGCCAAGTTGGCTATCAGCTCTCTTCTGAAGGGTTCACTGGTGATATCCCTGGAGCTGGACAGTGAGGCCTCTGTACCTTCATCCACAGTATCATTAGATCTGAATATAGAACAAAAATCCACATTATGACATTTAGATTTTGATCACAGTATAAATTAACCCAGACTGATGTGGGGCTGGTTTATACACTGTTTGAACTATAGCTCAAAAAATCACTACACAGTCTGGTAAGGGCACAAAAAAGTTATGTGTAACAAGCTCCACAACAATTTTAATATCTACCAACTTCTCCAGATTAGTTCTTCACACTAAACAGCGATCTAAGATAAAAATAACAAACTGCAACCTTGTCCTATGACTGTTCATGACTTTGCCATTATACCACTTGCATCTTACAGCTCTTTTCCCTTCAGTTCATATGGACAACAGTAGATTAAGCAGATCTGCCTAAAAGGCAGTTTCCAGCTCAGCCTCTCTACAAACAAGAAACGTCTCCTGTATGGACCTACAATTTTCTAAAGATAGATGACTGACTTTCTTGCTTCTAGGACCACAGAGGTTGGTATAAGCTCATAAAAGACCTCAACTAAAATGCCTACCTATGTAACAAATGCAGATCTAGCCTTTGAGCACAGTTTTGTGGTTCTGAGTGACAGTCATTTCTTTCAGCAAGGAGTACTCACTCCCAAGTCCTATTTGCTTTGGAATTACACCAAAACCCACCTGAGATGCTTGTGAGGTCTAAAAACAAGTCCTTCATTTTTAACTCTGTCATTTTTTTCCCCCTAAGTTATTCTGTAAAATTTCAAATTATACCAACAGTCACTGAAGTTAAAAAAGACCAAAAAAAGGCTCCTTGAGTTTAATTAAACAGAGCTCCCCAGAAACAATTCACAATAAACTGTACAGTTACAATTTGCCTACGTTTTCTGTACGTAGGGATGACCCTTGGGGAGTTTAAGTACTGCTTGGAATGTAACACAGAACACTACAAGGATAAACCAACAAATCCTAACCTCTCCTCCCTCTCCCCAGCACCCAAAAAATCTCTACCTTGACGGAAGTATAGCTGGTAACAAAGCTTGTTCCAAAGAAAGAGGAGCAGGCACAGGTTTTTGGCTTTGGTTGTTTACATATTCCTGTAAAGAGAAGATTTGTTATTTTTTTGTATTTTTCCCACCTGATTCTTGTATTCAACTCACAACATTATTATATGAAAGAGGCAATTGTTCAAAACCACAATTGTAATTAAAAAGAGCTCCCACTAAAAGAGCAGTAGGAAAATCACAAAAAAAACAAAGTTTTCAACTGTTGATTCACTTTGGATTTTATTTTATGAAAAGGCAGTCCTTCCACAGTAAGGAATCTGTACTTCATGAAAAACATTGAAACAAAAACAATACAAAAGCCCTGTCAGCATCCTGCTTGGAACAACTCCTTTGAAACTAGCTTCTCTGTGATTAAATTAATGAGAACTGCCTTCATTAACAGGAGTGAGAACAAAGTCTAATACCCATTCAGAATCAACATGGAGACTGTAATTATTGCTTGCTGCAGCTTTCCTGAAAAACCAGGATAGGGAACTTCTTCACAGGTGAACAGTGTAGAAACTCCAGCTACAAGACCCTCACAGTGCCACAAGCTAAAGAACCCGAAGGAAGCAGGCAGGGTACTGCATGCTTGGAACTCATGAATTCCAAATTTCCCCATGGCCAAACATCTCTCCTTACAGGTTAGCATTTACATTACTCTGTTTTCAGGACACAGTGTTCTTTCAGTTTCTGTAAAGACCGATGTGGGAAACTAAAGAGCCACTTAACCCGCTGGTCAGGAAAACAGTTCCCTCCCAGGAAAGCTGCTTAAAGGACTTTCACAGCCAGTTCACTCTCCTCTGCTTCTAAGCCTGTGCTTAGAACTGCATATGCCCAAAAATTAACCCCCAAAGCTCATCTCCTTTAAAAAAACCTGCTGTGATGTATCTAAAATGATCTAAAAGTACAGTTACACTTCTGCAAATCTTAGTTTAGGCATACTTAATTCCAAAAACAAAACCTTTCAAAGATGAACATATGTATTAATGAGTTCTGACAGGAGTTGCTAGGAAGGTATGCAGTGATTAGCATTTCACTAGATTAAGAGGGTAGATAACCTTCTTTTCCTTATACTGATCCAAAAACAATTGTTAACTCCCTACCAAGAATAGCCCAAACCCTCTCCTTTGGAAGTGAATTAATATCTTTCCCTACTACACTAATTATAACGCAGTGCAGACGGTCACAATAATTTCATGCTGTGCTAATTGAACCCTCCAAAACTCTCCAACCCACTGCTTTTCTGAGAAAAGTAGGGCAGAAAGAAGAACACCTAATTAATTTGAATAATGTTCTAGTAGGTTGTTGTTACAGTAGTTAATCTTATTAAAGCCACACTAAAAATAAGGTACACTGTAGCAGAACATAGATTAGTGAAACACGGGTAAGTTCAGTACCAGCAGATTCTGCAAAGAGATGAGAGAAAATTGAAAAAGCAAAGACAGATACTACTGTACCATCCCATTTCCTGAGAAAGTACAACAGTGTTGGAGAGCTACTGTAGGTAATAGTTGTAAACTAATAATTAACCATGGCTTTGAAAGAATAAGCAAATGTTTATGATATGTTAGCCATTGCACTTTTACAGCTATAAATTTGCTCAGCAATTAAAAAAGAAAAACCTAGCAAGGGAAATATCCTTCCTCAACATTAAATTACTTAAAACTGGAGAATACTGTTGAGTTTACTTCAACTCCCACTGTCTCTGTAACATAAAGAATTACTTCATGGTACAGGGATTGTTTTACAGATTGTTTGTTAAAACAAAACAAAATGAAGAACCCCAGTGAGAATATTCATACCATTTCAAAACTAATATGACCCTTTGTGTCAGCCCTAAGACTATTTCAAGCTTAACAAGAACATGTCCGAAGACTCATACATTCAGAAAAACAGCAGTACTTTTGTCCCACTGCAATGGACTTCAGCAGATAATGTGATGATAATCCACAAAGAGGAAAATCAAAACAAATGTGTCCCACTAATGAAACAGGATCTTCAAAATATCAAACTTACTTTTAAGGAAAATGGTTGTGCAAAATCTACTCTGACACACCCGTAATTCTTCCGCAGCATTCTGAACACTCCTCTGGCTATACTCCAAAGACTTTCATTCTTCTTAGGCTTGCCCTAGAAAACAAAGGTGGTTGGTGTGCGGATTTTTAACCTGAATTAAAGGTTATGTTTATAATTAGAACAGATGCAACAGCAGACAAAACAAGGTTAAAGCTTTTGACACACCTTATAACTTCAAGTAAATCCAGAGAACTATTGTTTTCCGTAGACAACAAATAATATGTTCAAGTGAGTATGTCATGGATTTGCATTTAGAAGTATGTCACCCATACCTCAGCAATCCCCATCAGAGAGGTTTTGTGATTCATGGATCTGTGCTCTTAAAGGCTAAGTACACATGACAGAGGACTATCAGCACATCGTTTAACAACCTAACACATTTTCCTGCCCATAAACAGAAAATCCCCAAGGCAAAAGAAGTTGTTCAATTGCTCTTACCAGCTGTTCACTGTTATAGTGACCTTCAATTATTCGATCATAGGAGATTCCCACAGGTATAATTAGGACGTCAGGAGTAGCATTTGAGAAGAGAGCATCCACCACCACAGATAAAAGACCTGCTCTAGCTCCAGCTGTCTTTCCACTTCGAGATCGTGTGCCTTCCAAGAATATTTCTAAAAACTGCTGCTGTTTCAACAATTCTTCTATGTGCTGAACATAAAAAGATTGGAAAAGTGGAAAAATATATATCTAATTACACTGGCAAATTCATATTTCAAATATGCTTTGAGCAACTATTTCCTTTTAAAAACATGTGAGGACTATGAGTTAGCATGAAAACTTGTGAAAAACAACCAAAAGCACTAATTAATGTTTGACACAAATCAAGACTAAAATGCAATGGAATTTGCATGAGCATACAAGCAGTATAATGCCATTTGTTCAGTAACAGCATCTTTATTAATAGTTGATCTAGCTGATTTGCATAAATATCTCCTTCTGGTTCCTCAGTACATCCCATTTCCCAAGATGCAAATACAGCTGTTACTCTAAATGGCACAGAGGATTACATCAACCCATCATAAACAAAGACTTCCATTAAGTTAACAGAATCAGTGTAGATGTGCCCCAGGACAAAAGAAATCAGAGAAACAAGGCTTAAGTTTAACATTAATTCAGAGAGGGTTCCCTTTCTTTAATAAAGATTACACAAGGTGAAAACCTGCTCATTCCCAAGGATGCTGGGCATTCAATTGGACAAGGAATACGTACCACGTAGAGCAAAGCTCTGTAGAGAAAGTCCTTACGACCATCAGGACTCTGATCTAACTTCCGACGGATGAAAAACCCTCCTAGCTTGCGGATTAATGTGCTGCAGGACAAAGAAGAATGATACCCATTGATTTTAGTTTGCAGAAAACTACACATCTAGTACAAAATCCCTAGCACACAACAGGAACTGAAATTACTGGCATTCTCCATGACTACAATGTATTACACTATTTGCACATGATGAGACCCCCCAAATATTACTCTATTTAACTTTAGAAACAGGCTTCTCTACATTGTCTTGCTCCATTTCAAGCCCTTCACAGACCACTTACTCTCTGCAGTGCCCTGGACTGGGAAATTATTGTACACGGAGAAGCTGGTGACCCACATAACAGTTAACCTGAGCTGGCCCAAGTCTGTGCTGTGCTGCACATACTCCTTGGCTGCAGGATCAGCTCAGCTAGTTAATTTTAACAGATGAGGCTACAAGCAGCTCCCACTTGGCAACAGCCATTACACCACCTGCATGGTCCTGACTTTATCTGACAGTGCACCAAGAACTTCTCATGAGAACATCCTTCTGCTTGACAGAAGAAATGATGAATAAGTCATTAAGTTCCATTTAAACATAAGAATAAACATAAGAAAAAACTATTTCACTGTTGAGGTGAGGGAGCCCTGGCACAGGCTGTCCAGGGAGGGTGTGGAGGCTCCTTCCTTGGAGGTCTTCAAGACCTGCCTGGATGCCTTCCCGTGCGACCTGATCTAGGTGGACCTGCTTCTGCAGTGGGCTTGGACTAGATGATCTCCAACTCCTACCATTCTATGATTCTAGGAATAGAGTTGTTTTCTTGTAAGAAGATCCTGTACTAGCTCAAATGACCAAAATGACCACAGTCTAAAGGGATGTTAGATTACCTATGCTAGTCTGTCTTGCTAGACATAATAAACAGCATTTTAATTGATACTTGGCTGAAAGCCTTTCTTACTGGGATCTTCAGACACCAGCATCTACTGATGCAGAACACCCTCTACGTCAAGGTATCTCCTGCAATATCCAGTGGCTTTTTAAAAATCTGTTATCCCCAAATTTTGTGTTGCTGGTGAAATACTACTTAGATCCCAGCTTCTTCAGACACCAGAAATACAATTTAAGCAGAGATCAAACTACACTGCTTTCCCACAAAGTATTGTTCACTCAGTACTGTTACTGCCCATTAGCCAGCTCAGTGAACTTCATAGAGAAGAGCTGTCCACTCACAACACTTCCACCTACTCAACTTTCCTTAGTCATCCACTCACTTTGAGAGTCCTAGACGAAAGACTATCCTTCCTTACTCTAATTAGGTTATGGGAGTTTCTCAAAGATTTCATTATGCTCCCTCTCTGAGCATGTAATAGGAACCAAAGAAGTTCCACATGATGGCTCATTATTAAGCTTGGACATAAGACACATTGCGTAACAGATCACCCGAAAATCCTCCAAATAAGAAGGGGTTGTTACCTGAAGATGGGGATGTTGAGGTTGTTCCCTGCAGCAATGTAAGGTGCTTTGATGTTATGGCAGAAAAGAATGAATGTGAGGAGCAGGTAGTCAATGTGGGATTTGTGAACAGGCAAGAAGATAAGAGGCAAATTCATCTATGGTGGGGAGAGAAGGGAAAAAGAGTAAGAAATGTGGATTGTTTCTCCTTTGTTTACTTCTGTTTTCATTCAGCTGTGATGAGATTGTTTCAGTCAACTGCACTTCTTAATTTTCATAGACTTTAGCTTTTTTGCTATATGCATTACAGTAACAATTATCATTATTCCCAGTTTCCTCAGTATTTTGACAATGATCACCAAAGCACTGCTATGTCTTCCTTTTAGATATTAGCAAGGATTTATGAATAGTGGAGTTCTCAAACACTATAATCAAAAGATATCAGAAAGTATTAGGAATAATTTTTGTTTGTTTCTATAAAAATATATTTGTTTCTATAAACCATCTTTCTAAGTTAAACCCTCCAAAAGAATCAATTCCTTTGAGTTTTGAGAAAATGGTAGAATGTAGGAGTTCTTTTGATCAATTTCAGTAAATACTGAAGGACTGGGAAGAGATTGCTAGTAAGAAATAGGAAAAATTTATTTCCTAAAAGATTTTTGTTCCAAATTAAGATAAGAGTGAAAAATCCTAAATAGACCTACTGATTAGTACTGGCTGCCTCAGTGCAAAAAAAGAGAAATCATGCTGGTTATCTGAGATAATCATTCAGCCTAATAGTTAAAATTTGATCCTGAAACAAAGGTAAAATTAGAGTTCACATAATATTGTAGGTTACACAACTCAAAAAGTATTATATCTAATTAAAATCACTATTTCACAGATAAGAGTTCTATCTACAATCTGATATCATACACACTTAGCAGAACTCTCCAAGAAAGTGCTGTAAATACTAATAGAAAATGTCAGACATCTACCTCTGTTGCTGCTTTGACCATTTCTATTTGACCTCTGTGAATCTGAATATTCCAGAAGAAGCTGTTAAAGAGCTTCAGTAACACCCAGCCAGTCAACCTGAAGGAAGAACAAACATAACTCAAAAAGTTTCGTTACTTTCTACCTGGTTTAATTGCTTCTATGTAACTAAAAGCAAAGCCATAAAATCTGATGACTTCACATTCAAACAAAATGATTATAAAATCCAACTGCTTAACAAGTTTTTGCCTATCAGCTAAGCCACAGTTAGTAACCATATTGCAGTCTCTTGCAGTTCTGACATAAAACTTGTGTCGGCTTCAGTGAAGGCTGTCAAAAGAGCAGAGACCATTTTACATATGGGGTGAGCTAATGGAGGTCCTGTGATCAATTATAATAACTAAGCTAGTTAGGTGACAGCATTTATCTAGTCTTGTGGGAGAATCTAACACAGTTACAAAAAATACAGGGTTTGCATCACAAAAGTTGGTGAAAGGGACTAGAATCATGACAGTGACAAATTCATTGTGAGTAGTAAAAGCAGAGCCCACAGCAGAAGATTTTTTCTCTCTCTGAGACACAAGTTATGATATTCCATGGACTACTGGAATAAAGCTCTTTCACACTGTATACTGTTGCAGCTAGCTGCTCTTGCCTGTATCAGCCTGAAACAACATAGGATACTAATATTGGTCTGAGCATTAGCACCACACCTAGTTTCAGGAGAAACAAATGAAAAACAGAGTCAGTGTTTAATCTTGTAATAAGATTTATCCCTTGCAAAGGCAGAGGGTTTCTGCTGCATCTGAAAATGAAGAATAACTACTACCATTTCATTAGTTAACATTAGAAAAGAGATGTTTATGAATAATGTATTGGTTTTTTTCAGAGTAATTATTCATGATTTCTGCATAATGTGTTACAAGCCCTGCTGGTATAATAAAGAGCTTGGCTGTCCTTCTACTCATTGACAATACTGAAGAGCCCTTTTTCTTACCTGATTAAAGCAGGTGACACATTTGCTACCATTTCCTGAAGAATTTTCCTAGCTTTTTTCTTCACTTTGTTAACAGCTTTAGGATCCATCTGAGTAAAACTACCCGGAGCACTTGGTTCAGAAGCTTCATCTAAAATGGCCTTCTGGACTCTTTAATATCAAAAAGTAAAACTTGTAAGACAGTCTCACAGCAGAAGAGTTCAAGTCACAGACAAAACTGATGGGAATCAGCAGTTACTACAGGAGTAACTTGCAAGCAAAACAGAACAGACAAACACACACTTAAGTACTGTGTACTCCAAACACACTAAATTGAATTCAGTAGTTTTCTAAGCTCTGGTTAAATAGGTGGATGATGGATGGATGAAAGCACTTGAAGTTGGCCATATAAAACAGTACATACATAGATCACAGGCACTGATATTAGGCAATTGTCTATTTATAGAAATGGATAATAAAGTTTAAAAAGCAGAAAGAACAGCTGAAATCTCCACTTTGTTAATATTTTGTGCCATAGTCATTTCACTTGCCTCATTAGACAGATATATGCAGCTGCTATTATTTTGCATTTCTACCATATCTTCTCCCTCAAGTCCCAGTTTTACAAAGTGCAACTAAATTTTGTAAGGCCTATTTTTCCCATTTAAAACATGTTTAAGTGGTTTAACCCACCATAACTGTGGCACAACACCGTCTGTTTTACTTTTGAAAAGCAACACTATCATCTTCAGATGGGACTTGAGCATTAAAAATTCAGGAGAGTTAGGAATGTTAATGTAGGCAGTGTGTGCCCTCTGACAAAAGGGGACTCAAGGAGTGGGCATGTGGTTGAATTTCTTTGTGTTCAGAGAAAAGTCATACCATAAGTGCTAACCAAGGGCTCAACACACCATTTAAAATGCAATGTATCAAACAGAAAACAAGCTCCACAAAGCAAGGGCAGGGAGGTGGAATTCATTCTATAGCCTCTTTCCAGTTTTGCCCCATGCTCTCGCTGTACGCTCCAGGCACTTTGAAATTATTTCTGAAACACTGACAATTTCTAACAACTGCAGTATGACTTTGGTGGTAATGATTTACATGAATTAGACAAACAGACATTTTAAGAGTTCCCGTGTAACAATTTCTTTTTCTGTGTACTGTCTGCTGCCCACTCACTATGCATCATTCATTTGGGGAGTTGTAATTCTTCATCTCTCCTCTTTTACTACTCAAACAGAAATTGCAAGCTGCAGTCCTGAAAGGCTGTGCTGAAGATACTGTCTTCTAACCCTTTTAATAGCCTGATTTTCAAAACCTGTCACTTTCCAAATTGTTAAATCACATTATAACACATCAGTCATTCAAAAAAAAACCCAGTTCATTTTGCAATATCTTACCTGCTGCTATTCAGCACATTTTCTGTCAGATTCTTGGCAAACATACCCTTATGAACATCCCTCTCTTGCACAAAAAGGAAGTAACAAAAGCGTCTTGCAAGCCACCCTCTGTACCTACAAAAATATAAAAGGTATTTCAGTGCCACCCTCAAAATATTTCACTGGCCCTCAAAAACTTAAAATACCTAAAAATACAATTAAGGGGCAAAACTACGTAGAGTTTTATGAAGGGTTGCCTAAGAATTTCTGTATCTTCTACTAAATTGCCAATATGTTGCTGTTATGGATGAAACAACTGATGCATAACACAAAATATTTGAGACAACTTGAGGTCTGCATTACTTCAATTCAGAGTGATGCTGGCCTTAAAACGTCCATAGAATGTACAAGAAAGTACCTAAAAACCAGCATAACCATTTTGTCTCCTGCAACCACCCTCCCAGATTGGTGAGGACAAAAGAAGACAGTAGTGCTCATTTCCAACTCAATGCCTTTCCAGCCAGGAATGTAAATGACCAGCTAAGAGGTCTGTCAACTTCTTCAAGAAACATTGAGTCCTCTTGGGAAAGTTGCTTATTGTTGTACACACAGGGTAAACCCTCACAGACACTTAGGAAATCTTTGCATTAGCCTCCAACAGAAAAACTCCTTTTTTTGTCATCTTTTCTTCCTTTGTAGTGTTTTTAAACACCCAGCCTTATATGCCTCCTGCTACCATCTCCTTGCAAAGTTTTAAAAGTAGAACTACTAAATAATCAGTAGACCTCTCCATGCATGCAAGCATTTAAGTAAGGCAACTTAGCTTATGCAGCCAGTCTCTACTCTCTGCATCAGATAAGCAGCAATCACCTGAGAAAATGTAATTTTGAACAGTTTTCCTGATAACACTAAAAAATGCATGTGACATGGGAAAGGCCAAAATCTAGTCCAGTAATGAATACTCCTTACTATTTTCTTGCCTTGCCAGGCCAGGACTGGACAAGCCATCACTCACGTAGGTCACTTCACAAACCAATTAATTCAGAAACCCTCCAACAGCAGAGTTGAAGTGATGGGGTAAAATTAAGAACTGGAAGAAGAAATTAAATTCTGGCCATTCCTAAGACCAGTGTACTCAATACTATGAAAAAACCTTGTCCTGAGAACTGCTGGTGCAACACACTCCTGATGCTCCAGTGAGTGTCCCAGACCGAACCATGGGTGACAATGCTCATGCTGGTTTCCATGCTGGAGTGCTGCCAAGGTCTCACTCCTTGCGTCACCTGAGTTACTGATCTGGGCTGTTAAACCTCCCTACTACATTTCAATAAATGTATAGATGTGTTAAAACCAGCTAGGAAAGATGAGAAGGAACTTCTACACTGCAAAAGGCCACAGCACCTGAGCGCACAGGCCGCTCGTGCTGTAATTAAGGTGAGTGCACACGCACAGGCCATCCTACAGTCTGACACTAACAGTTATACAAATATTCAACCCATCTCAAAGGACAAAGAATTTTGCCATTCATGCTGTCAGGGAAGTCGAATGGTGCCTCTGTTTTAATTGCTTTTCCATCTTCCCCTCCTCATCGGAGTCTGAGAGCCTTATTGATTTTTCACAAAAGCCAAGTTAAGGATATGCTTCTTTCTGACAAGGACTTTGATAACTGTGAACATATCACAATAGCATATAACTATTGCAGGGATCTCTCAAGGCATGAAAGCTTTTACATTCATTTTACAGCTTAGATATATCTACACAAAGTATTACTAGAAAAGTCTGTTTTCTAATTGGGTACAAGATCAAAATCACACAGAATAGATCCAGTCAAGATGTGTTATAAAACTGACATATCCACACCTCAGAAAAAGGCTAAGGTTATGTCTCAATACAGGCACAAAATGCCAGCGGTTAAACATAATCCCTCTTGCTTTCTAAGCCTAAGAAACTGTGACTATGTAACCTCACAGGGACCTCAGAACTTCATTAAAATTGTCACTTTTCAGACTATAATGACATTTTGAGCTAAAGGCATTTTATTTCAGAACAATTCATTAACCCATATTTTGTTGCCCTTACATTTCTAATTTAAGTAACTCTGATCATTCAAAACCATTCAAGCATTAAACTTTTGAAACAATTTTTCTAAGTTAAAATTAAACACTATTTGTTATTTTTCTGTATTCTAACCTACAAGCTCAACTCTTTAAAATGCATAATTAATTCAAATTGAAGAAAGAACAGCCTCTATCATTAGCTTCCTCCCTTTGAGCACAGCACAATGCTGCCTTTTTTTCCACTCAAGACACTTTGGCTCATTTCTCTCAGGCTGCTGGCCTCTCTTTGTTTGCTCTGACTCTGGACAAACACTGCAGGACCTGCTTATGCTAATGATTATGGTAAAAACCTTAGCAGGTATTATTAACTTTCTAAAGAACAGAATAAAGATGTATTGTATGCTTCCAATATCTTCATCCCAGAACACGAGATATATTTCCAATAACCCAAAGATAGATCATCATTTTTAGGTCACATACAACATCCTTTGGGACTTGCACTCCACCACTGAGATGGTCTCACACGACATGTTCATGTTTAGTTGTCATTACTGATAATGGTCAACCCCTACATTGTGAGCCAGATGTACTCAGTCAATGAAAATGCAGCCTGCAGTCATTCTCAAGCATGGGAATAAAACAGCTACTCTCAGCATTATGCTATGGATGCTGCCACTTTTAGTAAAGGAGAAAGGATTTAAACATGCTTTGTTGCTTGTGAAACAGGTTTGACTCTTTCACTCTTTGTCTATAGCCCCAAAGGACTTTTCCCAGCTCCCAGATACAAGTTCATTACTGTCTCTAAGTCAGCACTAACTCCTGCCTTTTAGGACAGCCATACATATTTACTCAATCCAGACTATCCAAGAGACTTCCCTGCCATAAGATCAGAACAAATAAATCTTAAAAGACAAAGAAAGACTTGCTACTTTACCTTGTATGTGTTTCATTGATATATATGACATTGCGTAGACCCAAAGAAGGAATACTAGAATTGAAGAAGTTATCCTGTAAAACCAAGAAAGAAGAAAAAAGATTGGTGGACTATTTCTTTACATAAGAATAGTTCTGTCTTTACATTCACCAGAACATTTCATATAATGCAGTGTTTTTCACCTGCAGTTGCTTATAAAGTATACACAAACTGTTCTGAAATGCAAACAAAGTTCATAAAGTTACTATGCCCAACTCCAATAGTTTCAAAGTATTCTCTAGGCTTTACTGCAGGCAGAAACAGTTGCACTGGTTGTATTTGTCAAGTCAGAATATTTTATCATATTCTGATGTAACATAAACCAGGACTTATCATAATAAATAACTCATCTTTGAGATAGAACTTTATGAAGCCACATTCAGCATTACTATAACCATGAGCCTTTTGATGCTCAGTCTGTGATACCCAGTTTAACGGGAGCCCAATAGTCAGGACATCCATCCATGGTTAGGTGGCAAATCTCCCCATCCCTGCTCTGCCTAAACAACAATCCAGTCTTCTGCATGCCTGGTTACAGACCTTCCATGCCACACTATTAACTGTTCTAGGGCCAGTCTGGGAGCAGTTCCATTTTGGATAAAAAAATGTTCCTTGCCAGGAAAACCTAAACTTTATTCTTCCACGTTCCAAGTAAGTACCTTGACCAAGAGGCTCGTTCCTTTCTGCCCAAATAATATTTAATTATAAAACTAGTGTCATAGCAACAATGAATTACAGCTAAAACCACTGGGACTGTGGGTGTCAAGGAAGACAAAAACAGGATGGTAAAGGACAAGGATGGTTACTAGCAACAGGGCAGCTAAAGACCAGCCTAACTACCAATTTTTTTTGCAATGAGAGCCAGGAAGAGTCTTATTTGTTTGTATTGGTTCAGTACATGTGATTAAAATATATGAGTGTCCTTTGCTATTTGCAAGACAGGTAGAAATTACTGCAGCAGGAGCACAGTCTGTTTCCCCACGGTAAAGCGTAACTGCGTGGTACATACAATCAATGAATTGTTGTTCTAGGCTCTTAAGAGGAAACTTAAAGGTAACAGTAATTGCTTTGAGTGTTCACTGCTATTTTTTTTTTTTTATCTTAAAGCTGAGGAAATGTTCTGGCAAAGAGAAATGGAATTACTTGTTCTCAGTCTCCAAAAAAATCAGCAGCAAAGTTAAGTACCACTGAACGCCCAGGTCCACCCGAGTGCCTTAACCATTAGGTTATAACCTCACTCTGTGAAATCCATCCTCCAGCTGTAATGTCACACTTTAGCTTTTCGTTAGTTAACCCTTCTCTGACCCTGTGTCAGGCAGAGGATGTGGTTCCATGAGATCAAGTGAGCTGATCCAGCTGACCAGCATTTCCCTGCTGCCATGAGGCAGAAACCCAGCTCCCACCACCACGTTCTGCCCTTCCCCACTGAACACTATCCCTCACCTCTTAACTTACACCACCTCCAGCATTCATCACACCCCTTAACGAGCCAACTTCATTCAGGCAAGACAGAAAACTAAGACAGCGAGATGAGACTAAATGAATAAATAAAGCAGTTAGTTTTCTGCTTGGTTAGTGAAGCTGATCAGCTCTCAGGAGACCAGGAAAGAAAATGAGAGAGAGAAGCAAGGCTTTCCTGCTCCAGCACTGGCAAGTAGCTACTTTGGCCCACCACTTAAGGAAATGTCTCACTTGTCTATACCTTTTCCTTAAAGGAATAAACAAAACAGGCAGCCAAATAAAAGTGAAATATCTTGTGTTTAATGACACGATCTGGTTTGTTATGCTGCAAGGCTGGTATTTTCTTCTTGTGGCTGAAGGCAATAAAGGACTTAATCAGGTCATGCCCTTTCCCAAGTCAGATCTCAGGATAAGTAATTAGTTCCTTATTAAATGGACAAAACACAGAATAGTATTTTTATTTCTAAAGTATGATTCCCACCTAGAGAAGAACAGACTAATAACTAAAAGTATAAAGCCCTAAGTGGGAGATTCCTACACACCTTCTTACAAGTCAAAACACTTAAGCGACTTTAGAAGTAGTGTCAATTTATCTACCTGCTTGTCTTGTTATCCATGTCATAATTAGCCTTCACAGCACATTTGGATTTCTATCCCACACTTGTATGCCATTGCTGCAATATTCTATTCTGGCATAGGAACAGAGTGAAGTAACAACTTTTCCATGGTCAAAGGAGTAAGTAAATGTTCACTTCACTCCAGCCAATAATCATGGAGCTCAGTGCAGGTGCAAGTGAGTGCAATTTAAAGCCTGGGCTGTACACATAGTCAAATTACATGATAAACTCGTTGCAGACTCTATTATGCCATATATCAGCATTTTGCATACTCAGCTTACGGCAAGTTTGATGATTTCAGTTCAATAAAGCTCACATTTTAAATCAGCTTGTGTAACCTCTCTAGAGGCACCACCTTGACACTGTTCCCAGCAGACAAATATCCCCACTATTTAACTGGCCCTCCTTGTTTCCAGGCTGAGCAGAGAAATCAGGAATCAGCCAGGTGCAGAATATCAAGCACAGGATTGCTCTCTTCAAGTTTGCAGGGAAGCATACTGCTTTCCTTCAAAACTGTACTTCTTCTATGGGTAGAATTAAGTGTCCTAAAAGTAAGCCTTAACACTTTCATAGGTGCACTGAACTCTCATTCTTAATCTAGCAATGCAGACTTTTTTTTTCCCCATATGATTTCCTAGCACTAGTTCTGAAGAATCAGAATGTTTTGTGCAAGCAGTAAGTCCATGCTGAAAACATGGAGACAAAGCATCACAAAAGGTCTCTGACACCCATTAATTTCACGACACATCTAACCACAAACAAAGGTGAAAAACTACATCCCTTTATGAAGTGGGAACATTGTGACCTTAATTCTGAAAGTAAGAAAACTACTGCAACTTCATTATGCTGCAACTTTGCATTATTGTCAAACACAATCCAGCCTGTAATCTCCTTACCCGGCTCTGGGGAGTGCAGACATAGCAACACCGGCCCACAAACGGCCTTTTTTTGCTCAGTAGAGTCTCCTTCCATTTCAAAGTGGCAGATCGGAAGAGAGTGGGCCTAGAGTTACACTCTCCCTGCAGGAAAAAAGACCACTGTGTAAATAACTAGAAATATATGTTTTACTGAGTATGTGAAAACTCTGAGTAAGAGGAGTTTCCAAACACATACACAAAAAATTACCCCCCTCCCTCAATTTAACACAATTTTTTCCAAGGCTTTTCTAAAATAAATATTATCTCCAGATGATGTGATTTTTAGAAACACAAGCAAAATCACAGTGTTGTACTTGTGTATCATAAGCACTGCAGCATTTGCTGACACACACTTTAAAATAAATAATAACTCCAGTAAGAAACAGCAATAAAACTGACAGCTGAGAAAAGTGAAAGAAATGAACAGTACATTAGATTCTTAATAATCAAAGTGTGCTTGTATTATGAGCATCTTAAGCTTTAACTGGACATCACCCTGTAAAATTGCAAGAAGACTGTGTGCAAAATATTAACTCTACTGACTCTGTAGGCTCTTTTTCCACAATTTCCTGCAAAATGATATAAAAAAAGGAACCAATGGACCTTCTCCAATGTCTTTCTGAAGATTACAGAACCAAAAAACCCTAAGTAACTGCATTCACAGAACACATGCTCTCTGTTTGGACACAATGAAAAGAGACTTAATTTTACAAAGACATAGATTGTTACCATTAAAGTTTACTGAATTATTGCTTGCTGAGAATGAGCATTGGATTGCCATTTTCTGAACCACACATTCTAAGTTTTTAATAAAAAGGAAGTTACAGAAACAAAACCAAAATGTATTTTTAAATAGAACATTTAAATGGAAGTGAAGCAGGGTAGAACCAATACCATAAGCTAGCATAAGGGTCGGAAAACACAAATACATACTCATACATCACATACTCAGCTACAAAGCCAGCCCAGTGAGAAACAACCAGAAAGTCAAAAGCAACACTGAAGATGTATAAAATGTGCATATATCACAGTTGGCAAGCAGTATGAATTGGCATTATTCCAAGGCTAAGCCTTCCGAAACAATCAAGCACCAAAATGCTAAGCCTGGCCCAATGCCTTCCTCATCACCTTATGTAATGCTAACTCCGAAACAAACCAACTTTGTAACGGTACCATCTTCCTTCTGCTTGCCTCCAAGCCCTGACTGAACTCACCACCACTTTCTTACAAAAAGCTCCTTCCTCTCTCCTTTGTGTCACCTGCCTTTATCCCACTCTCTTATAGATCTCTTGGTTACGCAGCTTGCTGTTTGATGTAACTTAGACCTAGATAGAAAACCCAGCTGCCAGAACATCTGTCCCTACCCTCAACTCTGACCTCATGTCCAACTCTTCAGTATCAAGTTCAAACTCCTCCTCTCCAGAGCCCCTGACCTATGCTTCTAAACCAACCACTATCATCCATGTGGCATTTTTTACTCCACCCAGCCCTCTCTGCTCATGCCTCTTTGTCTCCTCAAAATCCCAAGTGTCACTCAACAGAGGACACAGACTTTTAATAGGCCCCTTATTTATATCCACCATTTTTTTTCTGCCTCCTGTATTGCACAAAAAGCTCCAGCTACAATAGCTACCTGACCATGCATGTTCAGCTACATGCTGCTTCTCACTTGTGCATTTCAAACTATGTCCTTCAGAACAGCAATAAGCCATTTGACTTTCTGTTTGACCTCAAGACCACTCCAGAATGGGGTTCTGCACATTTATCACTATGTAAAATGATCAGTAACATCACACCAGACTATAAGATGATCAGGCCACCAAGACGATCAGTGGACTGGAGCATCTTCCTTATGAGGAAAGGCTGTGGGAACTGGGGCTGTTTAGTCTGGAGAAGAGGAGACTGAGGGGTGATCTCATTAACATTTACAACCATATAAATGGTGGACGCCAGGAAGCTGGGACATCCCTTTTTTCTATTGCATCTAGCAACAAGACAAGGGGTAATGGGATGAAGCTGGAACACAAAAAGTCCCATTTAAACATATGAAAAAACTATTTTACTGTTGAGGTGAGGGAGCCCTGGCACAGGCTGCCCAGAGGGGTTGTGGAGTCTCCTTCTGTGGACATCTTCAAAACCCGCCTTGAGACCTTCCCGTGTGATCTGATCTAGGTGGACCTGCTTCTGCAGGGGGGTTGCACTAGATAGGCTCTAAAGGTCCCTTCCAATCCCTACCATTCTATGATTCTATGATAAGACTGACAATAGGCTTTGAGAGGGTTTTTCTTTTTAAGAAACATGAGTCTTTGGCACACTACTGAACTGATGGTTCCTTCAACTGTACCAGGCATGAGAGAGGTGAAGCCTTATCTTCAAAGTAATAAAAAAAAAGTCCACCCTTGACTTGGAGAAAAAATAAGATAAATATGGCCAGTAACACTCACAATTTTTACTTACCCATTCTTCACTGGAATGCTTACATCTACTGATACTGCACTCTGCTGAGGTGGACAAATAGGAAACATCTATTGTTCCAAGGGACAAAGCAGTTTCATCCATGACTGAAGATCAGAAGCTGCAAATAGTAACATACACACACATGTAGATACACACACGTACACAGAAATACACATACAAATGCTTAATTTCAGTGATAGGTATCTAGAAAAAAAATAGCAAACTAACTGATATTTCTGCACCCTTCAGGTAAAATTAGGTTCTGAAGAAGTTTCACTGCAGTCAGAAATCAGCACGACTTTACCATGATTAAAAAAACACCACAGCACATTTAATTTCCACAAACACAGAACACCAATCAGCTACCATTATGTTTTTTTCTCCCTGCACTTCTTCCCACTACAGGTCCACACAGTCCCTCCCATGCTTTTCCACTGTGCTGCACTGTGTAGTCTAAACCATTCAGCCACAAGGATACACATTTCAGCCACTTTCAAAAGTTTGTTATTCTCTTGCACTCCATGACCTCACTCTTTCATCATTTGCTTCTCAAGGACACCTATTATCTACAAAAAGATTCATTAATGTTCTCTCCCAGTTCTAGCTCACAGTATGTTTCATGTATCTGATCTAGCTGTAGTCAAACAGGTTTACAAACTCCTAGGAGGAAGGAATGCTCTGCACAAAAGCACACACCTAAGTCTGAATCTGCTGCTGACATCAGTGATATTCCACGCTTGCAGGATTAAAAAGCAGTAGAGAAGTTAAAACTTATTCTTTTAAAATGGAAGTTTTATTGTTCATATCATAAACATAATAAATAATTCTCTCTTGTCTAAAGGAAAAAAGAGAGAAGGCCAAGCACATCAAAGCAACTTAGCGTTGTATGGTGTATCTGTAAAAGACTACAAATTAAACTGCTTTGTCTCAGAGAGCCACTGAAATAGGGATCCCAGCTTCTTCATCTAGAGAAACTGCAAAGTGGCAATACAACGTCTTCCATCTGTCACTGCAAAGAAACTTATACAACAGCCAAGCTTCAAGCCCCCAGGAATGAGACTGCTCCCACTCTGCTTGCTAACATCTGCAGGAGCAAGGCCTAAAACTTCAGTTCAACATTTTGTCTTTCTTCATCACCCTCCCCAAGCAGACACAGATCTCTCAGGCAACGCTCCAGGTACAGAGCTCCCAATACAAGCCGGAGTTTGAGCTAGTACATACTTATCTTTACACAGCCTAAGTATAGAAGTTACTATTTTTTTCTTTGCTAGCTCTTAAGCTTTTTGTCTCTTTTTTTTTTTTAAAAAAAAAAAAAAAAAGCTGTGCTCAGGAAAATTAACACTCAGATCACCCTCTAAATACAACAAAAGTAGCTCAAACGGTGGAAGCAAAACGCGTCCTTGCGTTCAAGGTGACCTTGGCTGCACCGGCATACACAAAAGACCAGCTTTAAAAACCAAGTCACTAAAAGCCTGCTTGAGCAACAGCAACTTCACACGTACCTGTGCCCAGATCAGCCCTCCCGAGTGCCCGCTGCGGCGCTTAGGCTGCTGGCCGGCTGCGGCACGCCGCCGCCATCCCCCGGGCTGCGGACCGGGCTCCCGCCTCCCGCGCTCACCAGATCTGCTATAAATAAAAACACGGCGGCTGAGCACGCGTGGCGGGTGTGGAGCGGACCCTGGGCCGCACCGCTGCCCACTGCCAAGGGGCCGGCCCCGGGCAACGCCGGGGGCGGGCGCCGACCGCGGGCCAGCCGCCGCTCACCGCTGCCCGGCGCCCCCCGCACCCCCAACGGCTGCCCGCTCGGCTCCTGGGGCGGCCGCGGGGACCGGCATTGCGGCCGGCCCCGCTCCGCGGCGCGCAGTCACACGCGCCCTCCGCGCGGCCCCGGCTCCCCGCGCCGCCGCCGGCAGCGGCCCGGCCCGCCCCGCCTGCCGCGGGCAGCCCCCCGCCCGGCCCCGCACCCGCGCCGGGCTCCACCGCACGGCGGGCTCCGCAGCAGCCGCTGGCCCCCTGCCCGCTCGCCGGGCCGCGCGGCAGCGCCGGGCCTGACGCGACTTCCTGAGCGCCCGTCGCCATGGTGCGGGCCCGCCGCCCGCCGAGCCACGCCGGTGCCCTCCCTCCCGCTTCGCGGCGCGGCCTTTACACCCCTTCGCACCCGCCGCGGGACCCGTCCCCACGCCGGGAACCGCGTTGTCCCGAGCGGCTCCGGCCGCCGCAGCGCTGAAGTGCAGCCGTGCGCGGCCTCTGCCCCTGTGCCGCGTGTCTCCGCCTGCAGCCGCCGCGGCTGCAGGGGCATCGCCAAAGAGCTGTTCGCACCGTCAAACCGCCGCCCCCTCCCCCCCACTCAGACACAGAAGTGACTAACGGTTAGTTTGCTCTCAAGTCAGGGCTGCTGGAATGAAAAAAACTGTGGGAAAGTTAGAGGAAATCGCGTTGCTGTGAGTTTAGAGCGACTCTGAGCTGCAACTGAGCTGCTGCTGACAACAATTGCAGAAAATTCGGGACGGGTATCGATCTGCCTACCCGTCCTTGCAGCAGTTTGCCTTTTACTGAGTGCAAAAGTAAATGTTGGTTGAGATTGCTGCATATAAACAAACATGGGCTGAGAGTATTTTTTGGCTTTGGCAGTCTTGGGCTATTTAAAGAGTCTGTGGCTTGAATTACACACCTAGGGAAAGACAAGTGCTTACATTCCTTCTTTGAACCTAAAAGCCTTCACAGGTACTCAAAACAGCGCAATGCAGGAATAAAGTGACAAAATACAAGACATGATTTTACACTGATGGGAATATCCAGTTTACAAATTGAAGTTACCCGAGGAGATATTCTCCTTGTAGAGATCTCGATTCTAGATGCCATTTAGAATTTATTACACACAAGAATTGTTAAGTAAGAATTACAAATGCTTCTCGCACACAAAATGTGTGAGATGGGATGGACAAAACGCAAACTGTTGTGTCCTACTTGCCACAGCTGAGTGCCTCCCAGGAAATACCATTGGGGTATCAGAGATGAGACTTTTATGAAGAGCGTTCTGCAGTTTATGGGTCAGAGAAGATTTTGGACCTGACTTTTCTTCCATTTAGTGAGAGAAAATATTTTGATGCAAGATGGACTTTGGAGTAGAAGGCATCTGCTTTAGAAATTGGTAAACTACAATAAGCTGTAATCTACTTGAATGTACAACTCATATAAAAGTTTGTGATTCTGCATAATATACAGTTCAGCACCACTTTCTAGGGCTCTGTATTTTGTATAGGGAAAGGACAATGTAAGTTGCATTTTTTACCAAACATACACACACACATACACACACACTGGAGTTTTCTCCCAGTTTTCTCATCATGTGGGCCAAGAAATTCAGATTTGATTAGTGGTTCTATGTGTCATTTCTGGTGAAGAAGAGTTGGTTGAAATTGTGCCAGAAACTAACTTTCAGGTTTTAGTCTTGAAAAGCAACATAGCCAGAATCTCTGGCCAGTTGTGAAATACAAGCCCAGAACTGTCCAGCTTTATAACAAAGCTTTTGACTGTATATCAACTTAGTTTTGTACTGATTTATTGAAGGTCAGCTGGGAAAGAGGAGACAGATTCTGCTTTAATCTGCATCTACTGCAGCTAAGTGGATTTGAAACTGCTTCCCTAATCAGAGCCTAGCCCAAGAGGTCATCTAAATGGAAAGAAAATACATAAGGGTTTCACCAACAGAGCCACAGTGCTACTGTCAGATTTGTGTGATCTCAGTTTTTACATCCTCATCTCAGCTTCTTTTTCATAATGAGCATCTCATTGACTTGGTGGAGTTGTGGAGGCCAGAGGAGACATCTGTGGCTCAGGAGGTCAGCAGGGTCACATCCCACAGTCAGGATTGTGTGGAGTTTGTCCTAGGTACAGCAGAAACATCAGAAGGGGAAGCTCTGAAATCCACTCAGAAAATCCAGTGTCACATCATGTATTTTTGTAACTCTCTTTGCAGAAAGAGATCATTGCTTCCAGGGTGGGTCTGTCTGTGTAAGACTGTGTACAACAGGGGAAGCCACAGCTGTGACTAAAGTGGCAGAATTCTCTCAGAAATCACATTAGAGGGGGGAATTCCACAACTGGATGAGATGAAAACCGAATATAACAGAGATGACAATGAACAGATACATCTAAAGTCTAAGAAAATGCTCAAAACCTACGGCAGTTAACATTCTTACTAGTGGTGTTTGATAATTGCATTGCTCCACTGCATTTGTATTGTTACTTAGGAACTTCTTAGTAGGTACTCTACATTATAAAGGACCACCAATATTGCTTACACACATCTTTAACTTCTCCAGGTATGGAGTCACTTTGATTTGTTTTTCCCCTTCCACACATAAAAGATAGGGGATCAAAGAGCACACTCAGTGTCAGCATGCTGTAATGTAACTCAGAGCAAACTGTCAGCCACTGAGTGTAAAAGCAAGCTTGACTGTTTTGCTTCCTTCTACAAAAGATCAACTTCAGTACATTCAGAATCTCATATGGGTCTTTTGACATGTTTTTTCCTTGCACACTTTTACACTGGTATATTCTTCAGGTTGCAAAATAGTTATTTCTGTGGTAGAAGTAATATAGAAATCAGAATAAAAGGCTCAGTGCCCTTATCTTCATTTTACACAATGTCTAGAGTCTGGTTTTAGTAGCACCTGTGAGAAAATATCCCCTAGACTGTTTTGAAAAGCGTAATAAGTAGATACAGTGTTTTACTCAAAGTAGCAAATCTGTGTAATCAAAACAAACAAACAAACAAAAGTTGTTTCTGGTAGGATTGTCTGGCAGTTTTCCTGGTTTTCTAACTAGTAAATTCTTGGCTTATTGTAAAATGAATTCAGAGGTAATTTTGTCGCACATCTAAAAGATGCAGAATTAGTCCAATGGCACTTGCAGCTCAGCAAGGTCTTTATACAGGATACACTAGTATAAATCCTCAGGCTTAGTAGTAAAATCTCACTCAGTGTTGAGAGCTTGGTGGAGATGTTGTGTTGCCATGGAGTCAAGCAAATGGGGAAAATCTTGGAATGCTCTAAAGGAACAGACTTTCAGAGCTTCTTGTCCTCCAAAAAGCTCAAATACTGCTTCCAGAAAAGAGAGACTGTACCCTGCTTCCATTGAAGTCAATGGGAAGCTTGCCACTGATCTCAGTAGGAGTGGGAGCATGCCTAAGTTTTGCAATTCATCTTTTTAAATTTCTTAAACCGAGGTGTTTACGGTGCCAATGAGTCCGGGGAGGTAATTTGCATATGATGGCAAATCAGCAGAACCCTGGCTTTGTGTGAATAAGCTGCTGACCACGTTGTGCATACCAGCCTGCAGATGAGAAAGAGCTGGCAGGGCTCTCTTTAAAAAAATTATTAGTCCTCCCTATGTTTAAATTCCTCATGAAGCTTCCAACGGAGTTCAACAAAGTACCTGTTTGCTAGATAATGCTGTGAGGAGGGGGAGGGAGGAGGGACAAGGGGGACTTCTTTTTACATCGCTTCTACCCAGGGTCTGTGCTCCCAGCTCGTTTCCAGCGATTCCCATGATGTCACTTTTAGTAATGGAGACACGTTTACAAAAGAACACACAGCATCCTCTTTAAAAAGAAACTTTCAACCCATGGAGTGCTACAAAAGTTAGGAAACTAAAAACTGTGTGAGGAGAGAGTAAAGATCCAGACAAAGGTTCTTTTTTTGCAGTGACCGAACTTGACCTCACATGACTATGAACAATAATGAATATGCAATTTGTCAGTTGCAGAACTCAATGTCAGCAGTATTGCCTTTGGTGTACAATATATTATGAGCATCTGAGAGTGGCAAGCAGCCATGAAACAGATTGATAAGATTGTACATAGAAATGGTTTGGGTGTATTTTATATCTCCTTTCAAGACAAATTAATTTCTTCTATTTCATCTCCCTTATCTTAAGAACAGATACAAAATTCATTAAGAGTAAAGTGACTCTATCCTATGTCATACAGCACATCGTGTTCCTGTAATTTCTTCTCATTCAAATATCGTATTTATGACATTTTGAAAAGATAAAGGCATTTCAGCCCAAGCTGCTCCAAGCTTTTCCCTTGAACTTGTTACTTACATTAGCACAAAAAAGGCTTTTGTTCCAACAGAAAGCACCACTGCGTTAAAACCAGTGTAACTTAACTGTTACACTTGCAAACTTAGCACCATTTACCTATCAGGCAGTTATCCACATACTTGTATTAGGTACAAATAAGAAAAGCTTAACTATCCAAAGGAATTTGCCAGAATTTTTAATTTAGGAACATGGACTAATAGAATTTGGAACACAATTCTCCCACACTCAGACCATAAGCAATTATCTGCCATAACAATACAAGCTTCCCCATGCCTGCTGTGAACAAGGGGTATGTATTGTATGGGAGGTTATTGCAGCTCTCTGCTTTTGTTTGTTGAGGGTATTTGCAAAGCTGATGTTTTATCTAAGAGTCGATTTTCCCTGAAAAATAACACAGATAAAACAACTAATTCACTATATGTAAGCTCTAAATAGTGTTGGATAACTCAAAAATAGTATCTATCTGTAAATAGTTAAAAAAAATCAGTATGTGGGGGGGAGTCAGTTGCATAAAGGATAAATCCAGTTTTGTATTACAGATATTTCAAGTTTCACTAAGGGCTTAAATTTACATCAGGCTCAATGGACTTTGACTTGTTGCCAACTGCCCTGCAGAAGACAGACAGAAGATGTGTTTCTTCTCATCTGGTTCCCTCTCCAGGACTGCAGAGCTGCTTTCTATCCCTTCAAAGAAACAAGCAAAGAATAGAAATAGAGCAAGCTGAGAGCTGAGGGCAGTATGGACCATTTGAAAAAACAGCATATCACCAAACCAAAAAAATCACAAAATTGTGATCTTCTCAAATTTGTTATGACTCATCCTTGAGGGCCTGCAAATTGTTCTAGAGTAACACAACTCCTAATTACAATGAGATGCTAGGCAAGTCTTTCATTAGTATCTCAAGTGGAGGCAGCTTTCCCTGCTCAGGTTTGCTTGACTGAGTAGCTGTTGGCTTTAGAAGAACTCGTCATATCTTAGAAGTTAAAGCTCCGTCGGTATTGGAAGTTGGGATCACAGATAGCTCTTTCAGCACAAGAGTCTTTGCAACAGATTATATGAATCAGGTGTTACATCACAGATACCCTACCTCCCCCCTCACTTGGGGATATTTGGGAGCTTGAGTAAGGCACTGCTGTGTGAGCCACTTCAAGAGTCTTGGTGCCTTTGACACGGAAGGCATAAGATCTATTTGTTGGGAAATTTTCATGGAATTTTGGGGGTACCTTTTGCAAACACCTTGGGAGGGTAAGGAGAGTGTTGGGGTACCTGTTCTGACCTGATGCAATGATCCTGGTGCAGACTGCTGTATATCCCAAGGAAAGCTTTACAACCCCACTATTTTCCTACCTCCTCTTTGACTGTATCTTCTGCAGATGAACAGAGAGCCATCTCCAAAGGGCAACACACCACGCCCCAATTGACTCAGGCAAACAAAACGTATTTGCTGATTTAGCAGACAAGAAAAAGCAAACAGGAATTAAAACTTCCCATAGATGTCTAGATATCTTTTCAGTTTTTTTTTTTAGTAAGTCAGTCTCAATAAAAAATATAAGGTCTCGAGGCTTGAGTTGATCATAGATATACATGGAAACTGAAATTTTATCCATGAATATGACCAACGTAAAGCAAACTGTAAGTTATAAGTTATGTTTCAGCACTACAAAATTAACTGAGAACCCTGACAAAAATAATTTTTATCTTTAGCCCTCTCTTTGCACTCATCTGGCTACACCAGTTTTTTACATTCCAATTCTGACATTTAAATCCCGTTGAGCAATTTTCCCACAGTGTGTTTCCCAAACAAAAGCTTTTTTTTTTTCCCCTCCCACTCCCACTTATGTGTCTCCTGGATCTGGGAACTGCAGAAAAATATCCCTATTTAAATCCTAAGACCCAGCCAACGATTGTATTGCAGTGCTGGATTTCACAAACTAGCAGTGATCATTTGAGCAAAACGATACGAATTGACCTGGCAAAACCAACCTTTCAGTTACTAAATAACAGATACTGAACTCACACCATAAAATCCTACTTTTTTTGTTTAACTCTTTGAAGCACAACTGAATACTTTCCCAAGCACCTTATACCTTTGTGAGAGCCGAAATATTTTATGTTTATACCCTCAACTATTAAATTGCTTAATTATTCTAGGATATTCATCTGGAATGGCAGAGGACTTGAAAAGGGTGTCATCTTAGAGATGGTGGTTTTGCAGCTCTAGCCTTTCCCCTTTATAAAACAACAGCACATGTTACTAGCTTGGTATTTCACACATGAACAGCCATTGCTTCAGGAAAATTAGATGGGTCACAGCATGACAAGCTGGTTTCATAAAGCTGTTTGTGGGCTTGGGACTGAGTCACTCCACAGCTCTTTCAGATTTAGGATAATGCAGGATCATACATGCCTTGCTTATTCTTACTGCACTTTCCCTTTTCATTCTCTGAATGAGAGGGATAAAGTAATAGTCATTTCTGGAGGGCTCTCGTTTGGTTTAGCTTTACCTGTAGTGAGAGGTTAGACTGCACATCCCCTGCAGCAAAGTGCTCTAAGCTGTAGGACAGAGGTTTTTGAGCCAGGGCTTTTGAGGAAAAGAAATGATTGATGCCTTTCACAAGGACCTAATCAGCCTATAAGAGAAGGTTATATCAGATTTTTCCTTTAAAATGCATGTTTTTCAGAGCCACAAAGTTAAATTAATCAGGCTCCATCCATCAGCATGAGTTACTAAAAGTGTCACAGTGGTTCAAGTAAAATAAAACTGGTGTAACAGGTGACAGAATTCAGGTTGGAAGGCAAAATGAGGAGCCTTTGAAGCAACAGTGTCTTACTTCTGAGGAGCTGGAAAAAAACCCCAGTAAATTGTAGATACAACTTCTGCATTGTGTGATTGAACTTTTAAATTTTCAGTGTTATGGATTGACTGCATCAGTGTGATTTTATGAAACATAAGAAGTAATGGTCAGGCCAGTGCACTTTCAATGTGCACTCAGAAGTCTGCTTTAGCAGGTAGAATGTATTGGGCATGCATCTGCCTTGGGGTCGTCCCTTCAAAAAGTTTTATTCTGCTTTTGTATCTGTGCTACTGCAGTGTCTCTGAGATTGAATAGAGCTCCACCATGCAAGCAGAGTGGTGTTTTCCAACCAGTTTCTTTCATAAAAGAACTTTCTCTTAATTTTTACCTGTGAAATTTCTCAGATGTGTTTTCATGGATACTTAGTATTTAGTATTTCTTTTATGACACAAGTTTAGAATGTGCTAATTAATGAATAAAAACCCTCCATCACTTAGGAATCACTGGGCAGACTGGAAACTGGAGAAGGCTCCTATGCAGTTAAGAAGTAATTTCTGGAACAGCCTTCCAAGAGGATTATGGGGCAAATAGCCGTCTCAAGTCCAACCTACACCATGGGAACATCCAGACAGTTTTGGCCCTTCCCTGTTCAGTTTCAGCCCTTCCAGGAGATCGTTAGTACATAAGGGCCAGGAGGTGCTATCAGTAACTCTTGTATGATGAAACATGGAGCAAAATTTCATCGTTTGTTTACACTAGGAACAGTTGTTGCTAAAAATGTCTTAGTTACTATATTTTAACTAATATTTCAAGCACTAGCATAGATATGTTATCTGTTCCTGATCAGCCTTCAAAGTGAGAGCCAATATATTTTGAAACATGATTTCTTTTCTAATCTAGGTTTTGTTAAATCTCATAAAACCTGGGTCAGGCAAATCTGGAGATTAAGTCATCCATATCTCCCTGCTTGCAAAATTTGGAAGCAGAACAATGCACGATTAAAGAGTACAAATGCCATTTTGCAACTTTGCGGTCAGTACCATAATCCACTTTCTCTGCTACTCTATTGATTCCTCTGGTGAATCTACAGAAGATGTTTCCTGACCAGAGATATGCCACATCTCATATTTGTGTGGTCAGTTGATCTTCAGAGTTGAAAAAGGTGCTATAAAAAGCCAGGTGTGCATTTTCAGAGGGCCACGCCAGAAAATACATGCTGATAGAGCACTGCAGTGAAGAAATACCTTAAAACTTGTGAGGTTTGCTATGTGAATTCAAATTAGTCACTCATAAAGGTGTTGAATTAATGTCAGAGAAGGAAAGGAAGTATTATTAAAGCTAAAATTTCAAATTGCAACTCTGACTGTAGTCCTCCTGAATTGGATTGAAAGAAGTTGTTTCATTTTTGCTAAACTAAGACTCCTCTCTCCATTCTCTTCAATTTCTTTTATTCCAGAATAAACTCTGTCCTTAGTGCAATGTCCAAGGCATCTTTAGACTCTCTTTCCTCAGTATGGATCCTGACTCAACCTAATTAAAATTAAATACAAGAAAAAGGGCTAACACAGTAAATGCAGTATAGAACCAAAAAAACCCTAACAAACCCACCCTTGTGAATGTTGACTGTGTCTTCTTCTAATGTCTTCTCTATCTACATGTTACAGTGTTTTAGCTGATACAGCCTGAGATCCTTGGGGTAAAATCATGTCATGGTAAAAGTCAATGGCAAAACTCCCACTCAGACCAGGAAAGCTGCATCACACTGGTATATGGTATGAGTATCACAAAACTTATATACTGCATTACAGGACAACCCCAGCTACCTAAATTCTGAGTCCTATGTGAACTTATGCTGTACACTTCTGTATAAATCAAGCATATGACTTATATAGGAAGGATTTTAATTAATGCAAAATTAATTGAACCGAGAGTAACCTTTGAAACCCTGCTTACATTATCAGTTGTGATTGGTGCAGGGTACCTCATGGAGCTGCAATCCATGCATTCTTACGTAACAGGCATCAAGTAGCAGTTACACAACTTAACGCAAACACCATCGACAGGTGAAAATCCGTGGCACAGAGAGGATCTTGAGTAATCATCAAAGCAGTGCCAGAAAGGAAATTTTACCAGCAGAAATGTGGCTTTTTTAATGTTAAATGCATTTCAGGGGATGCTCTGTGTTTCAGTTGCTGGTATCCTTAATATAGAGTCTGCCACAAAGTAGGGTTTTTATTGTAAACCTTTTATCCTTCGAAACCTGTTAATACAAACTTCGACCAACACTGCCACAAAATGTGTGTGCAATTCAACTCGTATCTTTACTGACTGCAATAATAAACTTTTGGTCTAAAACAAACAGGTCATTAGCAAACACTAACATTAGCACTGTGGTTACTTGGGCCTCTCTCCTCTTGTCATTCCATTTTTCACTCGCTGTTCACATGCTTAGAGTTTGATGTCTGAGTATGTTTTCATGTTGCCAAAGCCCTTCAGCTTTCTCAAATTTAATATGGGTGAAGAACATACTCTATTGCTCTGTGCACAAAGTTTATGATAACTGTTAATTCAGCCAATGCTTTTATCTCAGGTGTTAAATTAGGTGACCATCTAAATTCAGGCAGCCAAGCCCTTACATACATATATTCTAAATTCAAGAAATTATATCCAATTATCTTTGTACTACTCTCAGAATATTTTTAAAGTTGATGTAATTTCTTGATAAATACATTGAATTTTGTACAAAAGGAGCACTCCAAGACCCATTTTAGATACTTTGCATTGCAGAAGTTGCTATACAAACTATTTTGTGGGACATGTTCTGGTCACTGTTGCATCACTAGAAATTGGGACGGCTCCAAACTTCTAGTGCTATAAAAACCCACAATTATCTTCCTCACCCATCATGAAAAGACTCACATGCATGGAAAGACATAACTGTGTAGTCAGAAAGATTTGTAGTATATCACAATTGAACTACGTTACATCTTTAGAAAACGATCAGGTATTTTAAACACTGTCAGGCCTGGAACATGTGTGGAGCTTTTATTTTAACCTGTGTCATTGCCTGCTTCCTTGACTGAGGTGTTCACAATGGTTTAAGAGGTAACGTGTTTGAATCAAATATATTCAAACAACCACAAAATAGTAGTACTGGATGACAGGAGCACAGAGAATTGGGCTGTATTCACGGAGATGGTGAAAAAGAGGAAGTTAAGGTTTTACCTTTTTTCCAGTTTGATAAGAATTCACACATCCAACTTTACTTCTAACCCACTAGTCTAAGGAGGCATTTTATTTTCCATGTTGAGCCTCCTGTTTTTAGGCTTCTAAACACAATCACTTGGAAATATTTAAATGCATTTATTCAGTCACTGAAAAGCTTACCCAACAAAGCCCAAAGACTAGGATCAAGAATCACCTGAAAACCTGACCACTCCTGATTCACCTTTCCATTGTTTTTCCCACCTCTGTCAACAGAAAGAAAATACACCATTCTATAAGGGTTTTTTGGTTAAAACTCACTAGTGATAAAATATAATCCTCATCTGGGAGGCATGCAGTGAAGTAGATGAGGGAAATGATCCACCTGAAAAATAAGTCATCATCAAAACCATCATGCTAGTCCAACCACAGAGGTAACGGAAGGGTAGGAGGAATAACTGACAGAGGGGCAGTAGTTGTGCAAAGGGGCAGGGCCATTACAAGACATATATGTGGATTTGTGCTCAAAGAGTCATATCTTACTGCTGGTGAGGAGTAGCATTGGTTCCCATTATTGAATGAGAACAAAAATACCAGGGAGAGAGAGCCCCAGGAGGAAAACTGACTTCATGGAGAATGAGGTCAAATTGTGGCCTTAAAAAGTACATTCTTTGTATGATTGCCCATGTTAAGGCTTAGTTTTGTTTTCTGGAGGTGAAAAAATAGCTGAAATACTCACAATGTGGTTTTTTCCTCATTTAAATTCCCAGTTTAAAAAAAAAAATCAGTATTGCTGGTATGCTGACAAGTAAATTTACCAGAATATATTTGTATTCACTCCCTAATTAGAACTAAATTCCATTTGTCAAAGCCCTTCAGAGCACAGTGGTGTCAATGGGATTAAAGAGGAGACTGCACAGGGACCTCATTAGTATTTACAAATATCTAAATGGTGGGTGTCAGGAGGTTGGGGCATCACTTTTTTTTACTGTATCTAGTGACAGGACAAGGGGTAATGGGATAAAGCTGGAACAGAAAAAGTTCCATTTCAACATAAGAAAAAACTATTTTACTCTGGGGGTGAGGGAGCCCTGGCACAGGCTGCCCAGGGAGGGTGTGGAGGTTTCTTCCTTGGGGGTCTTCAAAACTCACCTGGACACGTTCGTGTGTGACCTGATCTAGGAGGAACTGCTTTGGCAGAGGGGTTGGACTAGATGTTCTCTAAAGATCCCTTCCATCCTCTGCCTTTCTGTGATTTTATGATTCTATGTTTTTCTTGAACAGATGCTCAAGAAGTTACATCCATTTCAACCATGTTCCAAAGCACTTTAATTATGTTGGTCAGGAACACATTTTTTTTCATAATGAAATAGGTTTCTAGAGTGGTTTATACCACCTACAATTTGGAAACCAGTATGCTGTCATACAGGCTACTTTCTTTCCTTGCCTACTATTGGGAAACTGGCATTTTACCTCTGTATTTATGGCTAACATCTCTGCACACAAACTAAGGATCTACGAGTACAGAATAAACTGGGAAATGTGATGAAGCATTTATTTACTATCTTCTGAATTACATTTACCTTCCACTCTTAATTTTTTAAATGCTTCTTTGTTCTGGTTATTCCAGAATTTTCTGTCATCTACAACATCCTAATTGTAGTGGTTTAACTAAAAGATTACAAATACAAAAATTGCAAAGAACTTATTTTTAATCATGGATTTCTCTTCGTCAATTAAAAAAATAACAATAAAGGAACACAGGATAAGATAACTGTAAAGCAGGCAGTGAATCTGAAAGAAATGAATGTGCTCTGCCCCAAATAATTCAGTTCACCTTGCTCATTCTAAGACACCCGAGAACCACTAATTTCCCACCCTTCCCTCTGCCTGAAAGTGTTTTGAGTACTCTATGAAGACCTCTAACTATGGAGGTTTTTCTCCTTTTATGCCAAAAAACTTAACGACAAAATAACCAGTGACTTACCATGTCCAGCCAATCCTACCAAAGGTGCAGTCATGAACAAGGACATAAATAAAACCTGTCTGGATGAAACATGATGCATATTTAGAGGGGAAGCACCCAGGAGTCATGCCAGGGATGATCTCTCTCCCCTGCTATTTTATCTCTCTTGCTAAGGCATTTGCATGGCTCCCATTACCCTGATGCCAGAATATATAGGAACATTCGGCTTTTCTTACAACACTCAAATAGGGAGGACAGATTACATGGGTTATCCCAGGTCAAAAGTTTGAAGAGGAACAGGTCATTGCATAAGCTTGACAAGTTCTTGACCAGTAGAAGGTGTTTACTGACCATTTCTGTGTGAATCAACACCTAAGCCCATTCCTAAAGTATCTGTTTCTCAAACAAGTACACTAAAACAGTCACAAAGCCTCATCTTGGAGATTCCATTGGACATGAAGCAATGGCTGAAATGAACTGATGTTTGACTTATAGCAGGTTCTTTTGGAGCACATCAAATGCTCTTAACTAGGGCTGTCAAGATAAATAAGTTTCATAACAGGACTTCTAAATTTCTATTTTAGTCTATGATTTTAATCGTAGAGTACTTAGTAAGCCTGTATTTCCCTCATTGCCCCTGTGGTCATAAAACTGAGTTCATTTCTATCAGATGAAGATGTCAATAGCCTACTCATGCCTTTAGATTTTGAAAGGTAGACTATCAGAACGTGCTTTAAAGGAGCATTACACCTGCAATTGATTTGGAAGCAAAGCATATCTGTTTATATGCATCAAGAAGTTATGCCTAAAATAAATATTAATTTGATCTTGTTAATTTACTAAAGCCAGCAGAGAGATTTCTGCATGGGACACAGGCATGTAAGCATCTACTATGAGTGATTTAAGTTCAGACTGATGGTTGGATCTCCTGTAGAGGTGCCTGTTGTTGACTGACTGTAAACTCTATACATCTGATTTGCCACAAGTAGGGGAGTAATGTTCTTTATATACAGTCATTTAAGGTTCACATATGATCCCATACAGTCAGAAAGTATTAACATGTTTGTCATTAGCTTTATCTGTTAAATGACAAGCTGTTTACAAAGCTGGTAGGATGCTGAGAATGATAATTAACTGTTATTTGGAGAAGCTTTTAAGACCACTGAATGCTAAGCCCTGCATGAGAGAAATACATGATCCACTGGCACTTGGTTAACACACAGCCATGTCATCACCAGGCAGCCTTTGCAGCTTCACAGGCCTTGGTAGCCAAAAGAAATAAGTAAGCCTGGACCACTCAAAAATTAATAGTGGATTTGGACAACAGCTGGCAGTGAAAAGCAGTGTGTTCAGTATGTTGACATCTCTTTCCTTAAGACATCCAGTTTAAATACTTCCCATCTAGTACCAGCCTTTGAACATGATGTATTACTGTATCTCCCATCACTTAGGAGCTGGACTAGATAACCTTTAAAGTTCCTTCCAGCCCAAACTACTCTAGGATTCTATGACTTCACTGATGACAATATATGTTTGTGCTCAATAAGCTTAACCAGCAGTAATTTGCTTCACATTTCATCATGAAAAAGGCTTTTTTACTCATTTTATCTTCTAAACCAACTTATATTTAAAGTCACAAGGATATGTTGTAAATACCTAGACAAAATCCTCATGACAGAAAACCTGGGACTAATAAGGATTTCAAAGGAAAAACATACAAGAAGAAAGTGTCAGGAAATTCCAGATGCCAAAGAGATTTTCTGCAGCAGCACCATTGCAACAATGTAATGAAGAATATTTTCAGTTGTGACAATTTTACTCGTGACAATTTGAACTTAGTAAAAATCAGAGAGGCTGGACTGGAATTGATGCCAACAATGCTGGAGAGTTTCACACAATGCATCCAGTCAGATGACTTTTCGAAGTTATGGGCTCTACTTTTCACACCTTCATGCTGAAATATCTTGGCTATTTCAGCTGTAACTGATGTGAGCTTTAAGATTAATTTAATATATTAACTTTAATATGGTCAAGTCGAATGCTAAAGCCAAGCAATTCAAAGATGTTCTTAAGTTTCAATAATGCCTCACACTAGAGATGGCAGGATATTTTTGCATGGAAGAATGGATAGCAAGTATTACATTAAAAGTCTTTATGGGAATTTCTTCGTGTTTTTCAGCTCTCATTTAATTAAAAAAATGGGTAATTTTGATCCAATCACTTGCTGAATAATGAAGATATTAGCTCAGAAATACTGTGACATTGCCTTAGCTCACAGTTTAATAGTATCTTATCAATGGCATAATTGTTTTTCAAGAAACATGTAATTCAAATGCTTCCTGACTTCATTCTCCTCTCTGTGCCAGGATCCTTGGCCAGGTTCTGCAACATCTGCCCTGTTGTAATGCATCTTGAGAGACTTTGTCTGGGATAGAAATTCATGCCCCAAAATGCATCTCTCCAAGTATTTGCACCTGTCTTTCTGAAGAGAGAAACCATTCAGTTTTCTGTCTCAGAAGCCTTTGGACAACTCTGTGTGTACATACACATAACAATATTTCCAGTATGTCCAGCCATGCAGGGCAGTTTGTGGCAGAAAAAGCATTACTAGATAATACAGATATAAATTGAAGTCCTGACCCTTGAACATTTGTTCAGCTCAACAGTCCCCATGGCAGGAGAGGAATCTCAGTGATGCTGAAGAGGCCTGTGACATATGTATTACTCACAGGACTCATGGTGCAAGACTGGAAGTCCATTTCCAACTCATTATGAATGCATGGTTTCAGTTCTTTTAATGGCAGGCTTACATAGATACATACATTTTAACCATATAGTAGTGGAAGTAACAAAAATCTACAAGCATTCAGTATAAGTACAAGAGCAGTGTAGTGGAGTGGAAGCCTCTCTACAGCAACTGGGATGAAGTTGTAGCTGCTCCAATGGCATATTTCAAACCAGAACTTTCCATGGAGAGGAAATAGAGGAGAATTAAGCCTATGAGGAGTTTTCACATTTTTAAACCACCATGCCTAAATGTTTATCACAGGCCTTCAAACTTTCCATGTCAACCCCTGGGCACACATACTGGAAAGAATAAGATTCAAGGTACAGGGACCATGAAAGGCAATAAGAAATGTGTGCATGAAAAAGAGGAAGGAAAAAGTAGGTTCTCTGTTCAGTGGAGATGGAAATCTACTGATGAATGATGCTGAGAAAGCTGAAATGTGTTGTGTTTTCATTTTCCCCAAGTACTACAGATAACTAACAATTCAGTGACAGCTTTTGCTAATTCCTCAAATAACCTAAAGCATTTTTTTTTCATATTCTGGTTCTTGCTACATGCATACTTTAAAACAGTCTTTAACCTGGTCTTTCAATTTTCTGACTTAAACCCCTCACATAGAATTAGAATTCATTTTGCTAAACTTCTGGACACAACTAACTTTCCAATTGAAAGCCTTGAACAATTTCATTTTCTTATCATCTGCAATTTGGTCTTGTTTCATGCTAAATAGTAAAATGATAACTTGCCTTTGTCTTTCCTTCACATTTTCATTATGGAATCTTTTTTTCCTTCTCCTTTTTTTTTGTACCCTCCCAAATATGTATCAGTTCAGCCTTCCTGATCTTATTTCTATAGTCTTGGTCTTTCAGGTATGTGTACTTGCTTCTATTTTTTATACACATTTCAGTCACGAAAAATGATCCTAATGCAGCTTTGTCAGTTGCTGGAGGAGAGGGAGTGAATAGACACAACTAACCCCAAATCAGAAGATTCAGTTTTTAGTTTTCTTAACTATATCCCTACATTATTAGGTATCTATACTAAGAAACTCCAGTTGCTGATATGATAAGATATAATATGACTAATAGATACTCTGATGTGAGCAAACCAGATTTGGTGCTAATCAGGTGAGAAAGTCTGAAAGAGCAACACAGGAAACCACTGTGGGTTCTTAATCTAGAGGAGTTAACTATCTGGGACAATATTGCATTTATCACAATGTTGTAACTCCTGCTCTAGCCCAAGGGGAGATGTGGTTCTGTTTTCCTGGCCATGTGCTAGACCTGCAAGGTCTATGAGGTAGCAGGTGTTGCTCTAGTACACTCAGAAAGGATGATAATTTGGAGGTTTATTGAAAAGGCAATTATAACACTGAACTGGAGTGTAGTTGCAGGTCAGAACATGTTATATAAATGATATGCCACACTGTACTTTTCTGTTTGCTTTCTCTGTGCCTCCTACAAAACAGAAAATTTGTCCTAAGTTCTTCTTAGCTCTTCTAATACTGAGGGATTACTGAGAGCCTAAGGAAAAGCTGAACTGGACTGAAGGGCAAACACACTGGGTGAGTTTCATCCAGCTAAGCTTAGAAATAGATATCTTTATCTCACTCTGGAAAGAAACATTCATTTCTAGGGCACAGGTCATCTGATCCCAAAGTAGATGCCTCACACATTCAGATGCATCACTTGTAACAGACTCTGAAGGATCCTACTTCTGTGCACAAAATTAGTTTTAGGTTGATTAGTGCAAATACAGACAAACTACTGACTTCTAGCAATTGGCAGCTTAAACCCCATGGCAGCTGACAAGCCTTGGCAGTGTGGTACAAAGCAAATCCATGAAGAATTCATCTAGATGCACAGGACTGACATGAAGCCCAGAGATATTTGAGGTTACTCACTGGAATAGCTCAGGGAATTCAAAGATTGGACTTTGAAATATGAAACTATAAACAACTTCAGACTGATCATCAAAGGCTTTAACCAGCTCAAATCTACTCCAACAGTACTTTGCAACTGGGCTGCAATCTTCCCTGCAGGGTTGCTTTGGTCTTTGGAGTAGGCATTATCCTCCCACTGAAGATCTCCTAAGATCTAGCCATGATGGAGAAAATTATAGGTAATCTGCTGATGTGTGATTAAATATGCTCTCCAGCACAATTTGCAGGTTGTGTTGTATGTTCTGCTATGCCAAGGAAAAGGATCTGACATTGGACAGCAATAAATACCAGCTCGGACTGCAAGAGATTAGTGATTTGAAGCACCTGTTGTGTGACAAAGACATCCAATCTGGGATGACAGTTTAAACAAACTTGCTTAAATAACGATGCCTTGTCATGAATGTGTTAGGAAATACAATTCTCCCTTAATCACAATTAAGGAATCACTTTTTAAATATTTCCTTTTTACTACAGCCCAGAGGAGGAAAGGGCAGAACTGCTAATCCATCCACTGCGCCACAAACACAGTAAGAAGAGACAAGTCTTCTACTAAGGAGACTGGAAGCTAAAAATACAAGGCAGAAGCTGAAGGGCAGCCAAAGGCAGAGAGTGATACTCTGTCTGTGATCACACAGCTGGTCCGTGCCCAAGGACTGTTCTCTGTCCCCACAGAACTGCTTAAATGCAGCCCAGAGAGTGAAAGTGGAAAAACCAAAAACCTTTAGAGAGTGTAGGAAAAAATGTTGCATGGAATTATGCCTTTCATGCTGTCCTTTAGCTAACATGAAGCCAAAGATCTCAATTAGTTCAAGACTCCATGAATTCTGGCCTCTCTTCTGTAAAGCAGACAGGAGAATCTGCTTCTTAATGACTGACCCTACCAGCACTGTCTGAGGACTGAAGAAACCAGTAGTGAGGTTTGATTATGAGTAGTCTCAAATTGGATCATAAAGTTGTTTTACAGCAACCATTGCACAAATCATGGATTGTGCCTTTGAATTGGTCCAAGGCACTGAACAAATCCCTAGCAAAGTGGACACACAGGCCTGGGAAGCATCTTTGTACTATATCAAGGTTCCCAGAGTGCCTCCAGTCTGAACACAAGAAGCTGCAAGAAACAGGAATATGTTATACATAACACAGAGTGATTCTTTCTTCTACACCTAACAATATGTAACCTATACAAAGATAAACATACCTTAACTGCTGAATCCTGGTGGGAAAGTCAAGTAGAAATTATGTCCTCCCAAAAGTTTATGCAACTGTCAAAGACATCCAGAGCTCAAAAATACCCAAGACTGCTCAGTGAGCATGGTGAGTGTCAGAACAAAGTCCAAAATGATCTGTTCAGGTGACTTCTTCAAAGCTACCACCAAAACTTAAGCAGACAAATGAAAAACCAAAGTATAAGTAATGGAATATGACAAATCCAAAGAAGCTACAGGAGTCTTCTGATTCTCTGTGTCAAAGCTAGCATGCAGCATGTATCTACTTGAGTGTAACAGGATTTATTCCTATCTATAGACTACTCAATGTATTTATGTTTGGAATTGATCTATTGCACAAAGCAATGAGTGACACGGTAATAACAGAATAAATCAGTTTCCTTGGCACCAAGCTGTGGATAATAATAACCTGCAAATAACATATGACTCATTGGCAATTCCTTTTCATACACTAGTTTAAAGGGAACAATATGGAAGTTAATGAAATTGTGCCCATACAGTGATCTCTATCCTTTTCAGACGACCAATTTATATAGGTGTTGGCCATGATGTATATTATCCACTAACCAGGGTCCTGAGCCAAAGATTATTAGCTAAAAGCAGTTACAACAGAATGATGAACAAGACATAAGTCAAGCTATATCTTTAAGCCATTACACCTGTGACAAAACAACTGCCATCACATAAAAGTAGAGTATAATCTATAAGTGAATTAACATCAACCTATTTTGCAAGTGGGAGAGAATGAGGGTTTTTTCCAAAAAGAAGGTGACAGGCAATTTGTTTTGGAAACAATCAACTCTTTCAATATTAAGAACATAAAACTTAATCTACCACTATGGGTTATTTCCACAAGAAGCAAAAGATATGCCACCACATCACAGGAAAATTACTGGCCTCCTTGATATTAAATCAAGAAATGTCTCAGTTCGGAGCCTTGCTTTTTACTCCTCTTTGAGTTTGTAAGAACAACACAGGGAGCAGAAATCCAGCACAGAGGATGTAGGTGGTGGACACAACACACATCTAAAGACTGCAGAGTTAATTACAGCCCTGGAATCGCACTCAATTGATAGTGTGGCCCAAATAGATACCAGGGTTTTTTAATTGCTTGTTGTTATATTAATGTTATTTGTATAGTGATTAAAAAAAGACGTGACTCATAAATGAGCCACCACAGGAATTACAAGTATTTGAAACTGGCAAGAAATGCACCAGTCTTTCCTGATGTAGATCCACCAGGATCCACAGGTGGTGGAAATGAAAGGGAATATTATAGCAGATACAGTATTTCACTTGGCCTTTGCATGTTATTAAACACCTATTAGACATGAGACACATAAAGTCTTGTGGGTAACAAAACTGATGAAGTCAGGCCCACTGTGCAAGCAGTTCATAAAGAACGGGCCTTTTTAGAGCTGAGAACTTAAGTGAGCAAGTCCTCACTGTTGCTGCATTGTTGATTCACATCTCTGCAGGTGGATGTTTGGCTAATGGCTGTACTTACACCCACAGCTGAATGCACCTCTGTCTTGATAAAGGGTAACATCCTCACAGCACCACACATACTGAAGAAGAGCCCACACCCTTCCATGGTCATTTCCTGGCCTGTGCTAGGAGCATACCCCACCACTGTTTTGCACTAATTTGGCCTCTCATTTCCTTTTCCTCATTCACTTACCTGGGTGCATTTCTTTTGCCATCCAATGTTTTTTCAAAAACAAATGCATGCTATGCAAAAGCTGTGTTAGTGCAATGTTTACCTGGCAAGGTCAGGAAGATGGCAAAAGCTATCTGTCACACAAAGATGGGGGAGAAGTGCAAACAAGAGCAGTCATGCCAGACACTTCAGAAGCATAGCCAAAGGCAGAGACAGTTAAAATCAGATAAAGTGGACCATCCTGAGCACTGCAGTAAGACTCAGGAGATACTCATGTAAAACATCATCAATCTCAAGAGATCATAAATGTTTTTAAATGTTCCCTCACATTGTGTAAGTGTTTTGGTCTTGACTGGGATAGAGTTAATTTTCTCCCTAGAAGCTGATACAGGGCTGTGTTTTCGATTCAGTGTGAGAATAATATTGGTAACACACGAATGTTTTAGTTGTTGATAAGCAGTGCTTATCCTAAGTGAAGGACTTTTCAGCTTCCCATGGCTTGCCAAGGAGGAGGTGCACAAGAAGCTGGGAGGGAGTATGGCAGGGACAGCAGACCTGAACTAGCCCAAGGGCTATTCCACACCATAGGATGTCATGCCCAGTATATGAACTGGAGGGAGATGGCAGGAAGGGGCCAGTCACTGCTCAGGCATCAGCAGGTAGTGAGCAATTGCACTGGGCAGTTCTTGTTTTTGTGGGGTATTTTTTAACCCTTGAGTTTTATTTCTCTCTTTTTGTTACATTCTTTTTCATCACATTTATTATCAAAAAGCATTTTTATTAGTTATCCATTTGTTCTTATCCCGACCCACAGATTTTACTTTTTTGCCCAGTTCTCTCTATCTCACTGAGAGGGGAAGATGTGAGAGAGCAGCTGTCTCATGCTTACTTGCTGGCTGGGGTTAAACCACATCAGGAAGAAAAAGGTTTTCACATTAGAAGCAGCTATTTCCTAGTAGAAGACATTTGATTACAAAATATTGTCTAGATCTCCTAAAAGTATCTCTCACTTTAAAGCAGAAATAAAAGCAGGGTGCGGGGGCTGACTATTCTTCCACTCCCTATCAGCTGCTAGTTGGCTATTAGAAACTCATTAACTTCCTCAAGAGACCTTGGCCCTAATTAGTGCCTGGACTGATGAGCCTGCCTCTTTCTCCTTCACCCCTGCTTCTCAGAGCCTTCCACAATGAGTAAATGCAACCCTACTCCTTTTGCACAATTTTAAAAATGGAATTTCTTGAGCTATCAGGATCTGCAGACAACTGGCGAATTCTGCTCTGCCTGGGACCTTACCAAACCACTCCAGATTTCTCTAGCTTGCTTTGACACTCTAATTCTTTGTGCATACATGTATCACTCTTAAAACCTTCTTTAAATCAGGTTCTGCATCTTCCTTTATTCTGCCTTTCCTGTAACAGAATCTGTTTTAACTGTGATCAAAGTGTTACCAGGGACATTTGGCCAACTATAATGTTGATGCCAATCCTGCAGTGTTTTTAACACCAATGAGAAGAAAATGAACAAAAAATGGACTCATTCCAGAATTATATTGTACTTTGAATGTAGATATGTACCCATACACTCCATAATGGTAACAAAAAGAACTTAGCAATACAACATAAAAACAAGAAGACTCCTCACTTGAATTTCTGCCTAAATGGATGCAGTTAACAATATTAAGTTCAATAAGTATGTGAACTGAAAGATAAACAAACTGTAGAAAGTAAAATGGGAAAAGTTACGATTGCAAACCACAAGCTCGGTCTTACTTAGGCTTACAGCTTATGTACAATATTTTTTTAAATGAATTTCTTCTTCAGAAATACGTTTCACATTCAACATGTCTGCATAAGAAAACAAAGGCTGCCATGCCCTAAAACTGGTGGTTTTGGGTGATTGGACAGAGGTTGCGCTATGGGGCCACAGGTGCTCTCACAGTCCAGCTAAAGCCATCCTCTTCCCAGGTAACTGTGATTGTCCTCATCCACCAGAATAAGGGGAAGTATTGTGCTTGCACATGGACTATCAAAATAGTGAGTCCAAGGGCTATAAAGGATTAATACTATCCTAACACTTCTCTAATTAATATGATTACTGTAAATGCAACTTAAAGGCTCTTAATCTTATTGTAGATACACACACAAATCTTCCATTGGCATTACAGGAAGGTAAACTGAAGCCATCATCATAATTATATACTAATGATGACCTTAGAGTTTTTTCCAAAACAGTGTTTGAAAAATATCATCACTACCATAACAGAAACCCCAGCAGGAGTGAGGATAGTAACCTCCTGAAGGGTATCCTACTTGCAGCAATTGAACTGTAATCAACATATTTCTCAGCTCAAAAACGCCCAGTGAAAATCATAATGTATTTTAAGAAAACCTGATGCCATGAAAGACAAGGAATGAGGCTACAAGGCCCACTTAAAATAAGTCAGTAGCCTGTTCAAAAATGTTCCTGTTTTGGCATCCTTACCTTGAGTAGTCACTTATTTACCAAGCTTGAGTTGCAGGTATGGTCAAACTACTGATTAAATGTTTCCTGAACTCTATTGCTGTTTTCCTTAGGATTCCATATATGTGTGTACCTTTGCCTATTTTCTGCTTCCTCATTCTCACACATAGATTTCCAGTTCTGTATTAACTGTCCTTTGTATTCAGACATAATGTCACTCACGCACTCAATTTTCAATTTCTTAAAGACTAGTCTTTCAAAAGTAACATACCAAATAAGTAGACATTTCCCTCCACCTTTACTAAGTAAAAAACTCAGTCTATATAACTCCTGGGAGAAAAATGCTTCTGCTTCAGAGAATTCTGAGGGATGGAAAACTTTTCCAAACAAGAAGTGCTTCCAGTGTTGTAAGCACAAGTGACATTTCGGGAGTTCCACCCTGAAGCACATTGTAATATTTTCACATTCGTTCTCTCCAGAATTTGGATGAAAAGTTGAAATAATGAACTCTACATAAATATTGGCATGCTATAGATATATATATAGATAGATATATAGATATGTAGAGATATATACACTAGATACACTCTCCTGATGGAGGGGAGCATTATCTCCTTACCAATTCTCATTTTTAAATAACTTAAGGGTAATAGATCATCTTCTGAATGAGCACTGCTTTCCTGAATGACCTTCTCTGCCAGTATTCTTTGGGCAATGAACATAAAATACTTTCAGAAATGATGAAGGCTCACTGTACCTGCAGGATGAAGACCAATCTGAAGAATATGTGGTAGACTCAACAGCCTTGTTGCAAAGCAGTCTCACTGCAGGCAGAGTGGCTCCATTGGAAAAGGTACTTTGTTAAAGATAGGAGCTGTTTTTAAAAAAGCTGTTCTGCATGAAACTCAAAGTGCAATAGATTTATTTGGCAAATAAATACAGGTGGAGAAGCTTCCAGTGCTGAATAATAGTGGAAAGGGGACCATCAGTTTTGCAATCCTGATAATCATTAGATTTAGACTCCTAAATAAACGGATCAGCTAAGCCACTTAGATCATTTTATAAAACGGTGTTTATGTGCCAAGTACCCCTACAGTTAAAGCATATTCCAGGAAGTTTATAGACTAGCTGTGTAATTTCAAAAACCAAATGTTTCAAAATTGAAGCATACTGGCCAAGCAGAAAAAGCTATTACCGTCACAATAGTCAACACACATAAATAAATCATCTGCATGATTGATCTCAGTGGCCTTTATCCTGATGGCTCTTTTCCCAGGTCATCCAGGACACTTTGTCCAGTATGTTATATCTAAAAGATAATAACTATCGTAGACAACACAGTTATATACAGCATTTAGATACAAATACCAGGCCATGTCCCTGCACAAGGACTATATTGTCCACTAGTCAGGATGCCTTCAACTTTGGCATGGGCAGAAAATAAGAGGACAAGAAGAGCTGCCCCTTCTTGTGTGATCTGTGCAAGATGAGAGACAAGGATAGTCCATGCATCAAGGAAGGCTGGAGCCGGTCCCCTTGCACACTGACCTATGGAAACCTTCTTGAAGAAGGCAGAGCAATCAAATATCAAGGTACAGTTTCCCTCTTCCTCCTTTGAGCTTCTGGGGCCCCTGAGCAGCAAAGGTCAGGATATACCTGACTTCCTCACCTCAAGAGAGCATAGTCAGTCTGGGACTAAAGCATCTGGGCTGGGAAAGACTGCTCAGTAAAAAAGGAAGCACTTTGCATAGTAATGGCTAAAATAGCCAATGAAGAGCACAAATAACCTGGGATCACAGCAACAGCCTGGTGCCAAGGAACTGTGCTAGCTGACCACCATTGCCTGCCCAAGACCAACTCCAGTCTTCCTGGCCACAGAGCCTTTCCTGGCTGTTGGCATATTCTGGGTGAGAGAAGTAGCAGCAGCAGAAGAGCAAGCAGGAAAATCCCACTGAAACCCAGCAGAAAGCGGGGAACAGCGTTAAGGAAAGATTTCCAAACAAAATCTTACATGCAAGCATATTTCAGTAGCACAGGCAAAGTCATGAAGGAGACTGCACGACCATCGGTGCTTGCTGAGCTCAATGAAAGTGGTAACTGAACAGAAGGGTGATGGGAGAGTGGGTGTGAAGATGAGAAGCAATCCCACAAAACCAGAAGGTGACATTACATAGTAACAACTGCAGACAATGTGAGTTTAGTGGTATACTGGAGAGACTGAAAGGGTTGCAACTACAGCAGGAGAATAGAGACTAGGAAGAGGAGAAATGAGCCGGCATAGGGATTAATAATGCTGATAGAAAAGGAGACTGTACGGTTTGAGGTCACTGTGCAGCTGGGGATCTCATCCGAGTTGGCTCCTGACAGGAGCTGAAGGAGGAAGGAAACATGTGGCATTTGTTGGCCTTAGCAGGAACATCTTTCCAAATTACTTGTTACTCGTTAATGCTTGGAAAAGAAGTAAAAAATATCTGTATGACTGAAGTTATTTCACTCATGTCTGCTCTTCCTGAGTGATATAGGCTCTATTCTATTTTAAATTACCTGATAATAAATTAGCTACATTATTAGTTAATGAATGTATCCCCAAAGATTCAAGTATATAATGTTTGTCTTCATATCATTGCTTCTTGCCATATTGAAACAACAACACTAAATAGTAATTATTATGGATAATGCGAATAAACAGAACAGGCCAACGAAATATCCAAGAGATAGGGCAGCACTCACAGGAGGGTGAGCTGTCTTTGCATGAGTGGGTCACTTTGCTTTTCTGTATCACGTGTTGTCTGCTTTTAGTACACCACTAACACCATCTCCTGGCCACTTGGTGTCTGGAGGAAAATCTTTATAAAGGTCTCTGACAGCCTGGAATGAAAGGTACAGCAAACATAGAAAAGATCATCTCTTACATTCATCGACTTTACCTATGTGAAAATAATACCATCCCCACCCCCTCAGAATTAAATGTAGGGTGTGGGCATTTCAACTATGTTATTGTTCCTAAAGAGTTTCCAGAAAAGTGTATCAGAATACTCTAAAATCAGCCTACATTTTCAGAACTGACTATTGATTTGGGTATAGTTTGTTTTGGAGCCCACTGAAAAAAAACCCCACCCAAAACTGATATTAAGGAAAAGCCTGTGAAAGCAGAGTCTTTCCCAGTGTTTCAAGTTCAGCACTTTAAGCCTTACATGCTTTCTGAAAAATCACTAATGTATCCTCACCATCTATTGCTGTCAAAGATACTATATTCCCTGTTCTTTTTTACCATCTTTTTAGATATCAAGACCAGAAACACAAAGAAGAATTCTACAACTTTATGTGATTCTGCTACAGTCAAGCAGTCAATAGACCAAGGTCTATCCAGTTAATATCTACTGAATGTATCCATCCGTTTTCAAGCATTTAAAAGAAGGCTTTGACATCATCTTGATCTGTCAAAATCTTAAATATCTGTAGATGTCCAACATAGCATGTTAAGGAATTACCTTGGAAATTGCTCAGGGGTTATTGCTCGTATACATCAATTGACCCAAACACCTGTCATTTCAGAACTGATTCAGAGCTCAAAGAAGGCAACCTCTGAGCTTTGGATTTAGAGACTGTAATTCCCGAAAAATCATCTGAACCAGTAACTTGTATTTTCACCTTTAATTCAGGAACATAGTGTCAGCTTCTAATTTTAGCTAAAGAAACAGCAGCAGAGCCTCCTGCATCATGAACAGCATAATCAATCTAAAGTCTTAAGCACAGTCTGCTCTACCATATTGAGTACTTGGACCTATAGAGCATTTCTGAGGAGGGCAACTATCAATCCCTTGAAAGGTAATCAAATTATTGTACTCCTGATGGATCTTCATTGAAGAGAACTGCACTGTCATGCTTTCTGGAATAGCTGTTAGGAAATATTATTTTAATGCCATTGGTATATTATAATTGCAAACATTTTGCAGATGACCACAATGCTCTGTTCAGCCAGCTTTGGTTCAAATGATTGCTTTCTGAAGAGTGCATATTTCATCCAATTACATTACTGTGAGCCACACTAGAAGACAGAAACTATCATTTTAAAAGCTAGCAAACACTACTTGAGAACCAGGCAACAGATCAGGAGAAGAAAATGCCAAAGTGCCAACTTTCTCAAATTTACCTACCAGAGGAAGCACGTGAAAATGTCTGAAGAGCTGTGCATGAGTATCCCTTGCATCCTGCCATCCCTTGCAATTTGTGTTTCAGTGATTCTCCAAGAAATCCTACCTTCAAACATCCAATTAAAAAAGGAAGATCTGTTTTTTATTTACAATTGGTTGAATCATAAAGCAACAAGTATCTGAATACCTAACTGAGTGCCTGAAGCCTATAGACTGGATTGCTCTGCTTCATCTCAACATGAGGCATGTAACCTCTCTCTACTGCTACACAACATGGTGCACAGAAAGAACCATCTCAACATATATCATCATGGGAAGTCTCAGAAGAGACCTTTTTGGAAGCTGAATGCACTAAAGGCCATGCCTTGACAAAGTGGGATGAAAAACTTTGTTTATGGCATCAGAAAAGGAAATTCCACTGAGGCACTCAACCAGTGATGGATTATGAGTCATCAATCATTGTTAATAAGCCATAAGACCCAATGTGAGTGGAGAAGATGGGCAGTTTAGGTGGTAAAATAACCTTTGAGATAAATGGGAGTTCTGTGTTCCAGAGACACGTCCTGATAGTCCAGGCGATCACCCTGCAGCTTCCCAGAAAGTTTTCCTTATTCACAGGATAGACCCACCCAAAGTTTGCTTGGATAACTTCTTCTCCAAGTTGCTTACTGTTTCAATGACAGAGGAAATAAGAGCAGTATGGCTAGCTCAAGAGTCCTACATCAGGCATTGCTTTTCTGTGGCTCTGTTCCACCATCTGCAAAACAGAGATAGTGGTACTAAGACCATGATAAGCATTATTATGATCACTTCACAAGCACAGCACAAACTAACTAATACAGCTAAGTTTGATACACGTAGCTCTCAAAGCCATGGAATTCTTGATAACAAACAGATCCCTTTCACAGCAAGAGAGACTGTCTCCAAGCTATCAGACTGCTGAAAAATCACAAACTTTTAAAAATGGAGACAACAGTAGTATAATGGATACAGTGTGCTAAGAAAAGTAGGTCTAAGAATGAACTAGTAGGATTACGTAGCTTGGGAAACCAGAAGTGTGATTTTAATCAGCACCTGCTACTGATAGAAAAAAGTTTGTGTTTGATTCGAGAAGGCAGCACTATAGATACTGAAACAAATGGATCCTAAGTCTTCAAAGGATTGGAACTATGGTGAGCATTTCCAGAACCTATTTTTTACCAGTCCTTCATGTATGCAAGCCTGCCTGGATCCCACAAAGCAGGTTTAGAATTTAGCTGCCTCAGACTACTGCGTAATCAGGTAGCTGGAGATAGGCTCTGTAGCTCAGTTAAGGGTAGAGGTGTTATAAAGAGAGCAGGAACACTCCAGGCTCCTACAGCAACATAGACTGCAAATCTGAGGAAAGGTTTCTAGGCTTGGTAATGTGAACATAGGGAGGCACTTCCAATATAGGTGGCAATCAAGCCCTTTATTGTAATTCTGCATTTCTCCTCTTTCTGAAATGCCTTATCAGTTGGCCTTTGCATTTTTCTTTGTTTTTTTCTTACTTAACCATATTTTTAAAATAAGCAGCATACATTTAGAGTCAGTTCTTCAGCAGTCAATAGAACTGACACTAAGGGATGCCAGAGAAATTTGTCTTTTATATGTCTTTAATGCCTCACTGCAATGCAGTCCTTTTTTGTCAGCTTTCCTGTAGCAAAGCATGTAGGCTGGGAGAGAAGCATTACTTATGGAAAATGCATCATGGTCAGGAATCAGGCAAAAGAACAGACAGTTGCTACAGACTCTTCCAAAGTTGTAGTAACTTACCCGGATCCAAGCTGAGAGACATCATATTGCTGTAACCTTCCCTGCACTAGTGGGATAATGTCCAGAAAAGAGAGAACTATTGAAGCAAGAAGAGCAGCGGTTACTGTGTCAGAGCTGGCTGCCAAACTGAGAAGATTAAACTAACAAATGACACAAAGAGTCCATTCTACCTTCTTCTCACCTTGCTCTTAAAATCCTCACCACCACCACCCCCCACTCCACACTGCCAAGGGATCAAGACCTGTTGTTGAGATAACAAGAACTAAAAGGCTTACAAGGTGTTATACAGGACAAAATGGTTGAGATCCAAAACAGCACTTAAGAGCCTCAGAAGCCATTTAGGCCACATTCAGGTGGCTTCTGAATGCTATTCCCCAGCAACATTATTCCACTACAAGACACCTAATCCATACATTCTTGACAGAAAATACTTGCAGTTCTGCTATGGCACACACCAAGAGGGACAAGTAGGACAGCAGCACAAATTACAGCTGAGCCCAGCAGCCACAGCCACAGGTCTGGTGGTTACAGCCCTTGCCCAGGACTGTGGGATACCCAAATGCAATTCTCCTCTTCCCCAGAAGTGCTCTTTACTTCTGCCTAAAAGTGAGCCTTGGGCACATAATGAGTAATTTGAGGGCACTGTGCTGACTGGAGCAGGCTCAGACATGTGTGCCGCAGAGCTGTAGCATGTGTGCACGTGTGCATGTGTGCATGTGTGCTCAGGCTTCCAAGGCATAGAAAATGTGGATGTCAAACCAACCAGAATGGTGAATCTGGTTGGTCTCAATTCAGACGCCCACATACAGACATCCGGTGCCATTTAAAATGCATCCTGCCTGGCTTCCAGATCCCATTCCAGAAGCACATGAGTCTCCTCGAGGTCCTGTGTCACAGTGGCAGATACCTTGGCCACCTTACACCAACTGATGATGCAATACACTTCTCCCTTAGGCAAATGAATCAAATGCCTGGCAAGTTTAGGCATCTCCAGATGGTGGCAGCCCAAGGATAGCTGTGGTCTCACATGACCAGTGTAAGTCATCCGTTCCAGTCTCGCATGACCTGTTTTACCTGTCTCATGCCTTTATTAAATCAAATCTCAAGTCTTTATCCAGCATAACTAGACAACCCATGAAGAAATATGCCAAATAAAATACCCACACAAAGGCTTAAAGGAAAGTCAACTGGAAAACAATGTTTTGTTCCAACAGAACACCAAGCAGAACATTGCTGGAGCAGCTTCCAAATAATATTATTCTGAATATGTCAGCAAAGCTAACCAGCACCAGCACCAGGCATTCAAATGATGAACATGAAATATGATTATTTACTTCAGCCACAATTCTGTGCTCGGAAAGATTTGCTGTTGCAAGTGTCTGTGTGAATGCCTTGGACCCTGTGAGGGTGAGGGAGCCCTGGCACAGGCTGCCCAGAGGGGTTGTGGAGGCTCCTTCCTTGGAGGTCTTCAAGACCTGCTCGGACATGTTCCTATGCGACCTGATCTAGGTGACCCTGCTTCTGCAGGGAGGTTGGACTAGATGATCTCTAAAGGTCCCATCCAACCCCTACCATTCTATGATTTTATGATTCTATGACTGCAGAAATGTCAAGGGAATGCTTCTTCAGCTGAAAGTCTGTGCTCACCCACACCCCAGGGAGTGCATGTACCAACAGCATCATAGTCTCGCCAGGTGATTGCTGACAAATGATGATTCAGCATTGCATAGTTAGACAGACAAGTGATTCATGAGGAAGTTTAGAGCACAAGACTGTCCCTTCCGGTGGCCTGAACCTCCATCTCTAATTTTTACACAGCTCACTCTTTCACAAACACTATTTCCTTTAATTCCTCCTGCAGTTTTGTGCGGTTATTGAAGGATGACAGCCACCTGAGAACTTAGGGTGCAGAGTATCTCTGAGTCCAGGTGCTCTGTCACATACCTGCATAGTTCAGTCATCTGCTCACAAGGTTGAAACATCATAGAATAGAATAATAGAATCATTTAGGTTGGAAATACCTTTAAGATCAAGTCCAACTGTAAACCTAATGCTGCCAACTCCACCACTAAACCATGTCTTTAAGCGTCATATCTACAAATCAACTAAATACTTCCAGGGCTGGTGACTCAATCATGTGCTGAAATGAGTGACCAGACACGTGCTGTGAGTAACTATTGGAAACTTACTTATTCTATGAAGGCAGAACAATGCTGAAATCTATAAAGTATTTACAATTCGAGGCAATGAGTCTACATAGCATAACTCACTGTAGACTTAGGATTCAGGCCAAGTTTTACTGTACTTACACAGTGTTGCATTTCCAACAGGATCCATTAACTCAGATCAGGCCCAATATCAATAGAGTTACCACGCTTCCAGACCCAGCACGTATGTCTCTATGTTCGTGGGATACACTCCTTACCTCAGACAAAATTGAGTATGCCCAGTTTTGGTGTATGATCATCAATATAGTGCAGCCTTTAGGTAAGTGTCACCAGATACCACTCCTAGCTGTCTCTAGTGATTCTCATTAATCCATAAAGTCCTTCCAAATAGCTAAGGAGTTCTTCAGATTGTTTTATCGAAAACAATGAAAACTGGATGTCACAATATCCTTTGCAGATTCACACGGCAGAACCTCCTTTTCTTCATGTAAGAACCAGACAGTAGATATTCTCACAGCTTTCCATCACAATTCAAGGAACAAAGCTGGAGAGACAAGCTGCCCTTGTGGGTGATAGTCACAATAAAGCCTTCATTTGCTCTTTGTCTAAATCTTTACAGATACTTAGATTGCCGAGATTATTCAATGAGATTGAAACAGTCAGGGAAATACAACAATCCTCAATGGTCTGCTTTGCAATTTAATGGCTCATCTTTTTCTGTGTGTGCAATTACTGAGAGAAACCTAAGCCTTCCCTGAGCTTTCCTCTGACCTTTGATCAGAGCAGGTATTGAATGCTGGTTGGTTTAGGTACATTTTGTACTTGTTTCTTATGCAAATGCAAACTACTATACACCAGCTGGCACTTTGCCAAATTTGTTTCATGGATTTAATTCTGTTTTCTACCTTTCACTTAAAAGGGGTATTATGTACATGGAGATTACTTTTCTGTGAAAAGATAGTAGGGGATTTATTTTCTTTCAACAATTATGGGACTAAATCCATCTTGGAGTTATTCCACTGAAACCTGTAGCACTACACTGATGATAATTTCATTTCAATATTTGCTAAAAATCACCAGAACAAAGGTAATCAGTGTTTCAAACATTTTGTTAATCTTACAGCATAGCTGACCATTTAACAGCATTTTTAGGAAGGCATTTACACTATGTCTGATCGAGGTTAGTCAAATATTTTATGCTCCAAATCAGCCCTGTGTAGCCAGACATGAGTGACCGTGTTCAATCCCAAAGCTAAATCTGATTCCTTGAGCTTGATAAAGTAATTTGTGTGAGGTCATGACACCTTTCTCACGCCCAAAGTCACAAGCTTTCTCCCGCAAGTCTTCCCTTGTTTCTGGGGAGATATCAGGATGGGTCAAAATACCACACCAGAAACCTTGTTTTTGGTTCCAGATCAAATACAGACTCATACACACAGAAAGACCACAGTAGTGAGTGTTTACACAGTGTATATTCAGAGTTGTGCTTAGGACATAAAATTTGTGTTTCAGTGCCCGCAGAATTTGGGATGAGGCCATAAATGAGACACTTGGAGTTAAATTTTCCTTATTTTAAGATTTCTCATGAAGATAACCCTTATTTAAGTCACAGGAAATCATCTATGTGCTTTGGCTCTTGTTCAGTGGATAATTCTTTAATTCAATTAAAATAACAACAAACCGCAGTGGAAGGATTTTATCTATGGATACACCTTTAAGTAATCTCATTTAAATGTGAATGTGATGGCTTGCAGAACTTGGCTCACAAGAACAGAGAGTACAGCCTATTAATGTGCTCTGTTTTACCATCTTTATGAAGCTTCAGGTCTAGGTTTAGGCTTATTATTTGAAACTGAACACCAGATTTTATAAGCTTTTCAATCTTTCTTTAGGGCTTTGGATCAGTTGGCAAGAAGCAGGTCACCCTAATGACTTACAAACATTTTCATCTCATTGTAGATTCACCTGCACACCATCATTGCTGAGAGAGAGCTGGCACCCCTCACAATGCACAGTGTAGTCACAGCCACGCTTAGCTAATGTCATCTAATGCTATTCACTCCTTGTAGTGAATGCTCTCCTGAGGGTGTGCCCATAAATCTCAGCCACAGAGGAGCTGAAAACACATTGTCTAGCTGAAAAGTCATTTCAGGTTAAGACCAGGGCCACTGTGCTCTTCCATCCCACTCCCTCCTCCCTCAAAACCTCTAGACTAATGACAACTGATACAGCAGTTCTACTGCACAACATCTATATACCAAAATTTGCTTTAGAGAAGGCAGATCCACACCAAACTCCTGCCAGGAATGTGATAGAATGAGACTCTACAGAAGGAGACACCAAAATAATCTCTGAGGAGCCTCATAGTACTGGGTCCCACAGGTACAGTCAGTGAGATCCTCTGTTTTGTGATTCAAGATAGCTATCAGAGTACAATTAGCTCAACAACACCTGGATCTGGGTGGACACATATGTGCCTAAAGTTAAGGCTGTGCCAGTTTATGTGGCAAGACTGTATACAACGTTTTTTATGCAGGTATGTAAAATAGCAATGGCATATCCAAGCCCTTTTTTCTGATCCTATCACTAAAAGCTAAGACAAACAGGATGCCATAGGGCACAAAAAAATCTTACCAGCTGACCAAGAGTGTCATATGGAAGCCATAGACTCATGGTCATGTGAAAGGAAAATTTGTTTCAGTTCTCTGTGTAATGGTCAATTTTACACATTGTATAGTTCAATATTTAATGTATATTACATAGACTTATATGCACAGAGTATTAGGTATTGTAAGTATGGTGTATAATACTTGGGCTTATGGAATATCCTACCTAAACTCAAATTACAAGCTGCAAACTTTTAGAAAAAATAAGTAAAAAAACCAACCCCAAAGGTGGTTTATGATCTGTTGAAATTTCTTTTGTCCACTTGCATGGCACAAAAGGTTCACATGGTCAAGAAGCCATTCAAGACAGGCATCTAATTCCTATAAATGCATTTTCACTGAATTCCAGAAGGCAGCTGTGGCCTCAGCTCTGCAGAAAATCTACATTTTCCTAGTTAACTTTTAAAACAAAAAATTTTGTGCCAGTTATATATCATCAACAGGATTCTGTTCAATTATTCTAAAGACTTATAAAAAGCCACCACAGAAAGACTTTTAAAAAATCAAAAAGCAGCAACACAGTCCCAACTAGAGGAAGAGAACTGCTTTTCTAGAACTCTTTTTTTCCCTCCCACACAGGACAATACTGGCAGGTTGAGATTTAACCAGAGATGGGCTCCTTTTACAAGATGCTTATATAAAGCGAAGACAACGCCAGCTGGGCTCATTTGAAAGAGGACATCTTGTGAAGAGCCGACGGTGCAGCTATTGGAATAAGATCAGAATGAGAATCTGAAATACCTAGCCCCTTCCTGTCTCACAGGTATAATACTTAGTTTCTTGTAGGATACATATGATTGTAATTAGAAGAAATTGTCACCGAAATGTACTGTATTAGCCTTTCATAAATATACATTTTTTAATAGAGGCAGGGTGAAAATGTAAAAACTGATTGTTTCTGTTAGAAATACTTAATCAGGAAGATATTTATTTTCTTTACCTAAATGATATTTGTTATTTTTGACAGTCTGCTCAGTGATGTGTATATGAAGACAGACACTGAACAGTGTCTACAAGGGGAAAAGATGACAACTCCAGTCCCATTTGATTATACTAACACTTTAGTTTTAAACTCTTTACTCTCTCCCCTTGTAAACTCTACAAGGGGAAAAGATAAGAACTCCAGTCTCATTTGATTATACTAACACTTTAGGTTTAAACTCTTTACAGGAACAAAGGGAAACTAGAATAATTAAAAGCCACACTGAACTGAAAGAGTAAAATTGTTCCAAAAGAGTAATCATCATGGTCTTAGAAATATTTGTTCTGTAGATGCAGCTAAGTTGAGCAACAGAATATCAGTAATATTATTTGTTTGTCTCTGCAAGAAGAACATGTTTAACAGTAGCTATGGTTTCGTGTCTGCAGTAAATGCATTGCTTTTATTTCCAATTTTAAAGACAGTTCCAGCTTTTATTCCCTGTGTCCTCAGATCATTGCACGAAATGGTGACTCTTACTATTTATCTGCTGGTCATCTTGGCTCGAGCTCTTGCGGGGCCTTGCAGTCCAAATAAAGCAGGTAAAATAAGTCTCCTATGATCTTTTCTTGTAATTAAGCTGCCAAAGGGTTTAATTCTACTTAAACGTGGAAAGGTTTTTCTTCAGAAAGTTAAAATGTGGCTACTGGAGAGCTAATCCTTACATTTCTTCTATTGATCTGCTTTCAGCTAGTACATACTGCTAAAGTCCTGGCCCCTCAGAGAATTAGGCATATGCTTAACTCTGTGGGGTGATCATAGTGCAACAAAGTAAAGCCCAAGCAGAATTCAGGCATAAAATGGCAAAAAAACCCCAACAATTAAATTTTTTTTGCAAAAGCATAGGCAAGGTGCAGCAGATCTTTGCTGTCCATGCTGAGCTACAGTCCCATTGACTGTACTCAGACGACCAGTGGTGAATGAATATGCTGGGCTGAACTCTTGAACCATGCTGCTATACTAAACAACAAAAAGAAAAAATCAGTGAAGGTAAGGCTTTAACTTGCACACTGATTTCTGCCTAGAAACTCAAATGATCTGCAGCCAGACAGATCTGTAATGTACAGTTCATTACAGTTCATTACGATTAAGAAATGCACTATAGAAATGTATTGGAGTACTCCTCAGTATAGTGTTTGCTTTGTATATGTGTGAATGGTGTCAGACTACTGTCAGTAATTTCATAGTAAATCTTAAGTATTTGGCCCTCTAGCCATTTATTTCAGTAGCTTCATTTGCACAGCAGTTTCTCTGAACTGCAGGAATTCTCATAGCTGTAAAGTCACCAGTCATAAATCTGTCCACCAACACAAGCAGAATCAACCTTCAGGCACTGAACGTTTGTTGACCAAAAAGGAGTCAACTTGTTAATGTTCCTAGCTGACTTTCCCTGAGGATTCCCTAACAGACATAGAAAGGCTGCAAAATGAGGCTTTTATCACAAAAATGAGAGCACCAAAGGCTTTAAAAGAAATAATTGAGTAATTCCAGGCAGGGTATCTTTTTCTGACTGTAGTAATTGGAAGTCTTTCTTAATTTTCAGATCACCAATGGTTAGTCAATATTTTCCCTTTAAATTCCCAAGAGACATTTAAATTCACACTGCCTAGTTCTCTTTGAAAAATATCCAATTCTGCTATTATGAAGCAATCAGTCTCTAAGTTATGATGTTCAGTATTCATGGTTGTATTAGCAATTACCATATTTGGAAACATATTGCAGTGCTATTAACCATTTCCCTGAACAGGGCTAGGATTTTGGTTCATTTACTATTGGTATTAACAGGGATAGGCTTCTTGGCTCATTTTTAGATCTTAGCTTTTAATTTGAGAATTGTAAAAAATCAGAGAAATGGCAGAATATCTATCATGGTCTAAATCTAACACCACTACAAAAAGCTGCATATCTACCAAAGTCTAACAAACAACTACACCAATATTTATTTGTACAGAATTGGCGGCATTACAGAAGCCAGCTCTGCAGCATGAACTAATCTGGCAGATTTTAGTGCAGCCATTTTGCACTTCAGATTTCTCAGCTGTGCCTCTGATCCTCGATTAGCTATTCCAGAAAGATTAAAAATTTGCAGAAAGTTCCACATTGATTAGAAGGCAAAGGCCAAACTCCTCCAAAAATGACAGAATTTAACAGCTCAAAGGCCAGTTTTGTGTAGCAAAAGGTTCTGTTAGAGAACATTCCAGCACACACACTCCTACTCACAGAAGTGTAATCTCAATGGAAAGTAAGTGTGCAGACCTACCTTTTTGAAAAGAAAAATACCACTGAATATCACTCTAGGCATGTTGTTTTCCTTTCAGATGTAATTCTGGTGTACTGCTATCCTAAAACCATCATAACCAAAATTCCGGAGTGTCCTTATGGATGGGAGGTTAATCAGCTGGCACTTGGAGGCATTTGCTACAATGGGATCCATGATTCAGGATACTATCAATTCACAATCCCAGACCTGTCACCTAAGAACAAATCATACTGTGGGACACAGTCAGAGGTAAGACTAACAAAGTCAACATTTCTCAGCTGGATTCACTTGAGAGTCCCATTTGCTTCAGGCTGGAGTAGGCTGTAAGTACTGATAGAAGGAGGAGGCAAACTCTAGTATCAGGGAGAAGGAAGAATCAAATAGTTGTGTTTTGCATCTGCAGGCAAAATATTTACAGGTTTAGTGATATTAGTGTGTTAGGCACCCATTAGCACTGGTATTACCCAGAACATACGTAGAGAGTAAGGCATATATATACACAGCACAGCATATAAAGAGCTGCAAAACCAGGTTTCCTTGGGGGTAGTGTTTTGTCACCAGAAAGTCTTCATGTTTTGATGTATGAAGTTGTTCCCAATGCCTCAAAGTCTTGGTACTGCCTACATTTCTCTGTCTTGCTATCCACAGTTCAAGAACCCTGTTTATCACTTCTACAACTCCATCGTCTCCAATGACACCTCAGTAATTGTGAAGAGCCAGCCTGTGAATTACTCATTCACCTGCACATATAATGCCAACTACCTGGTGAACCAGGCTGCCTTTGACCAAAGGTATGTCTTCTTCTGGAACTGTATCTCACTCTGTCTTCAGCATCATGCCTCACTCATACAGAAGCTTTGTTATGTCCCCAGGGTGGCCACCGTCCATGTGAAGAATGGAAGCTCCGGCTCATTTGAAAGTCAGTTGTCCCTCAACTTCTATTCTGTAAGTGCTCTTTGCCACCCTGCTTTTTGCTTTCACTTTCCACAGGTTTCACCTAGGGCATGGAAAAAAAAGTCTGCTGCTCCTGACTTTCATGTGTCATGGAGCACTTTAGTATCCTGGAACAGATAATTATAGTGCGGTTTGCAGGAGTCCTTGTTTCTGCTGATTAATAGGGATATATTTGAGCTGAACAAAGCAGACACATGCCAACTGTTCTTTTAATCCATCTAAATCAGTCAGACTTTTCTGCTGAGAGCTACATTTCCAACATGCTGACAAGTTTTACAAGTGTGGTAGTTTGAGCCTGGCTGGATGCCAGGTGCCCACCACACCGCTTTACCCCCCACCTCCTCAGCAAGCCAGGGAGGGGAGAAAATAAGATGGGAATCTCGTGGGTTGAGATAAAAGCAGTTTAATAAATAAATAGCAAAGCCGCGCGCGCGGGAAGCAAAGCAGAAGCAGATAAGCTGTTACTCTCTACTTCCCATCAGCAGCGATGTCCGGCCACCTCCCGAGAAGCAGGGCTTCAGTACGCGTAGCGGTTGCTTTGGGAAGGCCAGAAATGAATCTCGCCTCCCCTTCCTGCTCCTTTCCCCCAGTTTATATTACTGAGCTGACGTCATATGGTATGGAATATCTCCTTGGTCAGCCTGGGTCAGCTGTCCTGGCCATAGTCCCTCCCAAGATCATGCCCACTCACAGCTATTGGTGAAGGTGGGGGAAGGAATGCTGGAGGGACAGCCCCGATGTTGTGCAAGCGGTAGTCATAATATTGATATCAACAGTAAGCACAGCACTGCAGGAGCTGCTGTGGAAAATCACTACCGTCCCAGACCCACTACAACAAGGAAAAGCAAAACTTGTTTTAGTCCCTCTCAAAGAGCAGCCTCAGGCACCACTGCTATCACACAGCTAGAAGCTCCATACATTTCTCTTGCAGTTTCCTTTCTTGATCTTCTCACCTGAAAGATATTTTCTGTTCCCCAGAGATCTTTAGGGCATGCTGAAATTTTATTTCCAACAAAATATTGTCCCTGGATATCAGGGTGATCTTTTGAAACACTCCTCCCCATAGCTCAGCCAGCTCCTGATCCTAAAGTCTTTTTCCACTAAAGCACAGTCAAAAGCAACAAACAACCTCTCTATTTAAATACAGCTAGAAAAAGCACAATAAATAACACACTGTTAAATTCATAGGCCAGGTAGAGGGAGTACTTATCACAAGGTGAACTGATGGAAACTTTTCCCCTCACGCCCTGAACTTTGGGCATCAATTCACAACTAAACATTTTGTCAGGCTTTGGTGCCACATGAAAGCACCATGTGGTCGTTTTTACTGATATATAGCACACAGTAGTATATGCTGGCACAGTCCCAGGAGGTACCACGCTGCTCCTGTCAACTCCTGACAGAATGGCTGCAAAAACAAATGATGAACAATGAGCAATGGATCTTTGGTACTTTATTTTTTTGCCAATGACTCTGTTGTTCCAATGGCCATGAGGCTCCCAGGAGTCAAGGAGGAAGTGTCTGAACTGTATTAATACATTTTTCCACTGAGCACAAGTACAGAATAAGCTCAGAAAGCTTACACCACTCCTTTGTTATTTTGGTCACATTTTCATTGGGGAGAAAAAGTTCATTTCAATGAAATGGTTTTGTTTGGTTTGGTTTGGGGTGGGTTTTTTTCCAACAAAGGAGAAATAAAAGATTTACATTGCCTCAGGTGAGCTTCACTTCCAGGTGCTTCAAGTGCCTGTTTCGCCATCCAGCAGCAGTGCCCAAGCTGCAGCGTTACCCAGTGGAAACCCTTCAGTCTCAGCTGACCTTTAGCCTGTGACACACCATTAACAGCAGAGGGCTGCGATGCAGCATGAGGAGCCAGAGCATGAATGGAAATAGGACTTCCTGCACTGAAAGCTGTTGGAAAGAAATGCAAGACCATACCCTAAAGCAGGGTAGAGCAATAGTTTGCAAAAAGAAGCAGTATAGCAGATTCAATTCATTTTAGCACCAGGACTAGTAAGATTTTTGCAATAGTACTTCTGCAAGCTCTCTCCTTTGGGTGGAAGCTTGGGTTAAATGAGAATTTCTCCAGGCACGTAACAGCCGTGGATCACTTATCTAAACATAGCCTTGAGCCTCAACTTTGGATCCAATCTATCAGATGTTGTAGGGGAATACCTCACAGTCACCTCACTGTAAGTGAGGAGAGATACATAAGAAAATCAGTATCGAGGGACCGAGCAAGCACAGCAGGGGAAGAGTCCAACAGCTCCAGAACTACATATAAATGAATCCTGCTCAGTAGATTTAACTAAGTAAACCAGTGCTATGATTAAACACTTTAGTTTTGGTGCTAGCTTCTTTATGACCTTATGCAATAAGAAACAGAAGGATTTAAGGTAGGTACTTCAGTGCATTTGTAACCAAAATTCTTCACCTGAGCAACACACACTACTTCAAGCAGGCTCACTTTTTACTGGATTAATGAGTGTAGCTGGCAGAGCTCTTTCTGCACACTCGTGCTGCCTCAGCTCTCACCATGCTGGCCACCACAAGTTTAAAAGAGGGAGTACTGAACCTTTGAGTATGGGCACACAATTACTGCTAGTCTTCATTCTTTTCCCCTCACATATGGTCATTTCCCAACTCCACTCCTGTTCTATACAGTCATCTCCAGTCTCTCACTCCCACCAGCTTCCCTTACCATCTCTTGTGTACCAGAAGCAGGGGAAGCTTGCTTCCCACCCATACCATAATACAACACATGCCACAACTCAAATAGCATCAGATTCTGTTGCTTATTATCATTATAATAATGATATGTCTTTATATTTATTACCATTATAAGACAAAAAATTAAAAGCCAAACATTGAAAAAGATATTTGAAACACCATCTTGGGCTTGCAGTATTCCTACTGGTGCATGTAGCTTGGAACTTGCAGGTAATAAGAATCCAGACTTTTGGAGTCCATCTCTCCAGAGCTGTCTGAAGTTGCCATATGCATTTGCTTTGCATGTTACTAGTCACATATTTCTTTCTCTTTGTCTTTCAAAGAATGCCAAGTTTTCAAGTATAAAAGAAGCCCCTTTCATCGTTGAAACATCAGAAATTGGTTCTGACATATTTGCTGGAGTGGAAGCTAAGGGCTTAAGTGACAGGTAGGCAAGGGAAGGAGTAATAATAAATTGTCAGTTGGGACTTTCCTTATTAATCTGGGGTTTGTGTCTCCCCAGGTTCAAAGTTGTTCTCAACAACTGCTGGGCAACTCCCACCGCAGAGTACTTCTACCAGATCCACTGGCCTCTGATCACCAAGGGGTAGGTACAAGTAGGACACAGGGAGCCCTGAGGATGACAGAAGGCCAGGGCTGTGGGATGAGGGGGCCAAAGAGAAGCTGTTTCACAGCAGGGCAAGTGCATCCTTCAGACTGTGACCTCCAGAGATGTTTCACTGAAGCCATCCATGTAGGCTCTGACATCTCCATCCACAACATAGGTGTTCCACAGACAGCTCCATCCTTGTGCATGAGAATGGGAAAACGAGCCGGGCGACGTTCCAGTTCAATGCCTTCCGCTTCCGTAACATCCCCAAGCTGTCCAAGGTCTGGCTGCACTGTGAGACACACGTCTGTGATAGCGAGAAGTTCTCCTGCCCAGTGGTAAGGCCTCCCTCCTAGAGAAACATACAGTGCTAAATTTAGACAGAGGATGTGGAGACCTTCCTGAGGGAGCACTGGGTACAAAGCCAGTGCCAGGGCTTTCGGCAGACAGGGCATGGCATCGGGTGAATCTGAGTGGCCAGCCGTGCACCCCAACCCCGGTCATGCCACGGGTGCAGTGCACAGCATTGGGCAACCTGTTTAAATGGATTGAGAAATAAGGTAGCCACTGAAAACTCAGTTCTTGTCAATATCCCAGACTACAATCCTGTCTGACAGAGACAGGTAAATACAATCCTGAAATAAGTGAGAAAGCAGAGTTTCTTCCACTTCGCTAAATATCTCAGTGCTGTGAGCAACCAGAGGGCAACAAGAGAATCTGACTTAAAGCTCACTGCTAGTCAAACAAAACCTTCCAGTTCCCCTTCCTGGGGAAAGTCCTTTCTGCCATCTGGCAGTGAGTTACTGCTCTTGCAGGTGTCCTATTCTACATGAAATACATAAGTTGTTACTGGAGAGTGAACTGAGGTTGAATAGTGGTTTCCTGCTCCTGAGGTGAGGGTGCTACATAGGCATGTTATTTAGCATGAGGAGTACACTGCTTGCACCAACTGATGCAAGGGTGAGAGTCACCAAAGTGTCTCAAGACTTCTCTTTCTCTCTAAGTCAGAGCTTTGTTTTTCTTTCTTTCATACAATGAATGTCTCATTGCTATAAAATGAAGTAGAATTTTATTTAATCTGAAATGAAAGCCCATAATACTCCTAGGATAACTTAACTGTCATTTCAGCAAGAAATACTTCTTGCTGGAGAAAAGAAAGCATCACTCCTGGTGAAACCAACTTCTTTCTAAACCCTTACTGAATCCAGGAGCTAGATTAAGATAGTTGTTTATCAGCCAGCCTTAGCACTAAACAAGGGGCTCTGATTTATGCAAAACTTGCAGGTTTGACAAAAATGCATTGCTAGAAATTCAAAGTTTCAAAGGCCAAAGAAAAAAAATCTGGACTTAGATTTTGTCGTTTGCTTTTAAGGATATCTTCAATTTTTTATCCAGCCCCAGACCAGAGTTCAAAGAAAAAAAAACCTGGTACTCCATATCTGCCTTTCTGTCTGTACTGCCAAACATCTACATCATCCTTTCAGGCACAGAGTGGAATCCCCTCCTCACCTTCCAGCACTGAATAATTGGTCAATCAGGCTAACCATCCCTTGAGTCCATTTACAACTGAAAAATGCAGCTGATGGTCTGCTGCAACTAAGGTTGAAACAAGCTGAGGTAGTATGCTTATAACCAACTCATAACCAGAATTACCACATGCTGAGCTTGTAGAATAAACCCTGAAAATGCCCACAGCTGGGGATCTACAAAGGTCAGGGGACAGACAAGGACCTTTAATCTGTAGAGCACTGCTTCCAAAACAGACCTCATCAGCTGTGACACACATCATTAGTCCTGGACACGACATGATCTATATGGAAGGGATTTCCTGTTTCTACCCAATAGCCAACAATTATAATTAGCAATAAACAAGAACACAAACCTTCACAGGGTTCATGAGTTAAATAGATGGAGCTCAGCTCCCTCTCTTCTTCTTGACAGGAGTTTTGTTTAAGGCAGGGTGGAAAGGACAGTTCAGGAAGATCTATGATTAGCAAGCAGACACCCATCTGGGCTCTTGCCATCTCACAACTTAAAAGAGCACTTATGCTGACAGTCACTGTAAGGGCTGTGCATTTTCCTAAGGATTTTGGTGTGCCATTATGAAGACTCTGCTTAAATCTCTCCTGCACTGAAAAAAACCTCCAATATTTACAGGATAAAAAATTCCTAGGAAATATGCAGCAGTATTGACACGTTTCATTTCCTTGGTTGGAAATGTGACAACTGGGTTTGGATTTTTAAATTATTTTACTTTTTTTACGGTATATGTGGCTCTCTCTCTGATCTCTTCAGACATGTGACAAACGAAAGCAGCACATGGAACAAACCGGAGGTGTTCTGGTGGCAGAGATCGCTGTACGCAGTAAGTGAGTGAGGGACTCTCTGGGGCATTTTCCCCTTTGGGAAGCAATGAAGCTGGAAGCCACCAGCGGCACAGGAGCAGGGAAAGGAAGCCAAAGCCCTCTGCCACAGCCCTTTCCCCCATTGGCAGCAGGCTCAGGGCTCTAGCAGAAGAGCTCTATGAAACTCTCCTGATTTAGCAAGTGAGTAAAGACACCCATGTGGCATTAATGATAAATAGCCAAACCACTTACACACAAAGTTAGCAAAGTAAACTCTGCTCACCTGTGTTTGACCTCAGCGACAGCCCAGACAAGCTCTGATAGATTGCACAAGCGTGAGAGAGAGGTCAGCCTTAGGAACAGCAGGAAAGCTTTTCTTGACACAGTGGGCTTGAATTTCACTATACCCATCACTCTGGGAGGTTAGCCCTTTATGCCTATCCCTCCTGAGGCACAAACTGAACTGCAACCAGGTTTCCTCATCATAAAAACAATGCCTGTTTCCTCTTTTTGCTGCCTTCTGGAGATACTGGGAATTTCTCTCTGAGCTGCTTTAATTCTGCAGACCCAACGTGTGTTTTGAAACAGGTTTTTGGTACAAAGTATGCCTAAATCATGTTCTCACTCCAGCCCCTTATACTAATTTATCAACTACATTCACACCAACCTGAAAGCTGATTTAAAATTACAGAGAGATCAACATTATTATGAGTCTGTATATTGAACCAGTAAAACATCTTCCATTTTAGTAGCTAAAAGAACTGAGGATCCTTTTATAACTTCAGACACTAAAGCCAAGAGGAAGAAATATCTACCATTTCTAAATATAGAAAATGTTGTCTGTTCTGCTTTTACAAAGCATGCTAGTGCACTTTGCCCTATTTTAAATATGCCATCCCAATGTTATCTTTTTCTCTTATTTTTTACAGGCAAAGGTTTGTCCAGATTTTACACACTCTCAGGTAAACAGCAAAGTGTGACAATGAAAATATCAATCCTGAATATGGATTTTGGGTGACTCTGTCAACATATAACCATAGCTCAAAGAAACAGCTGAAAACTAGTAATTTTGAGAGAAAGGTAAATACTTTAAAGAAAAAAAAATCTCAATGTTATACACTTTGTTTTCCTCCTTTTGGCACATCCTTCACTTTGGGTGATAATGTCATACAAATAACTTCCAATACTGAACATTACATTCTCTTATTTTCACACCCCCTTTCCAAAAATAAACAAGCCTATTTCATTAGGTTAACAGAGATGGTTGAAAGCATTTCTATTTGGAAAGGGTTTGAAAAAGGCCTATTTGTTAAAACTTGATATGGTGACAGAGCCACATTAGGGGCATACAGTTACAGCAATGGGGGTGGGAAGAGAAAGTGAAAGGCAGTTGATGGGGAAGTACTGACATTTAGTCTGTGTTTCTCTTGCAGATATCATCTTTCACCTCCTTTTTGTGATTGGATTTTGTGCTGCTTTATTATAAAACACAGCCAAGCTATGTTTCTTAACTTTTCCCAATCTTGTTTGGACCTGGACTTCTTTACTGAAGATGTTTATTTTACAGAGGAAAGATGAAAATCACAAAAAATCCTTGTGCACCTTTTTATCAGATAAATAAAACATTCCACGAGCTTTGTGCCTTGAATACTGGAGAATCCTAAAGCAGATTTACCTCTCCCCACAACAGGATCCAGGTGTTAGCTCTGTACCTGAGTAACAACAGCAAGGAGAAATCACTAGAATGGGAAACCAGGATTTCCAAAAAGCAGGAGATATCAGGACATGAAGCAATTTCCCAGTAATAGTGATGGCAGGTTCCTTATTTCCAATACTTACTAAAACAATACTGAACAAAACTCTTGAAAATGTACGAAACATTCCTAGGCCTTTTCCATGAAAATTCCAGGATCCTAAATGTGAGTAAAAAAGGAATTACTACAGCTGTTGCACTTGCTATTAATGAACAGAGCGAGTGTGCCTGTGTCTATACATACTGCCACATAAGCACATTATAGAATTATTGCTATTGTTTGCAGAGAGGAAACGTACTAAATAATGCTACTAAATTAAGAATTTTAACGTTATTGTTATGAAGATAACACATTGCTAGGATATGCATACATTACAGCTGCAGTTTTCAAACACACACAGATCTCCCTTACCATGGATTCTATTTGCTCCTGTAAGTGTAGTCTCAGTCCATACACATAAATTTGTAAGTAACCCAGAAACATAAAGCTGTTTAGAAGATGAGAGAATAGCAGGCAGCATCCTCGCCTGCCTTTAGCCACTATTTACAACAGAGGGCACCCTCTTGACAGAAGTGTCTGAATCAGACAGACCAGAGCTAGAAGATCTGCCACTTGGAAGCATTTCTTAGTGATACAAGTTTCCAGAACAGAGCAGACCTATTTGGTTTTTTGTGCACCACAGTATGTTTTGATCAGAGATAATGATCCTGCAGGTTTTTACCCCCATTTGCTGCATGGCCATCCTTTCCCCCTCTCTCCTTCCACTAACATCCCAAGTTTCAACATCGGCCAAGCAGCTTTACCTCATCAAAATCTTGTTCTTGCCAAATGAGATGAACACACCCGCTTCTTCTCAAAAGCTTTGCAGCAGTCGCTGCTCTCCTATCATGGCTATGTTGTGCAGAAAGCCTTGAACTGAATTTCCTTGGTAGGCTGGTTCATTTTCTTCTTGATTGTGCAATAAACATTGCTTTGAAACAAGCCTTGCAAGATTGCAGCAGCTGTGAAGTGTGCCTGTGAATTCCCAGGCCGCCTCCCTGCCCACCGTGGGATGAGGCCTCTGGGCATACCTATCTCCTGTACTTAGTAGGGGCTCATGCACCAAGCAAGCTGTGGTTGCAGGATGGGCAAAGCCCTATTAGCAATACAAGTCTGGATCACTATCTCCTTACAGTCCAGAAATAGTTTCCTGCTAAAAACAAATAAATCACAACTGAAAACCAGAGATGATCATGAATAGGTCTATCTGCCAGAGAAGACAGCAACATATGAACTTGTTTCAACTCCAGAAGTACTGATCCTTAAGAAAGCAAAAGTTGTTCATCTTAAATAGCTTGCATAAAAAATAATTCACCATTTTTTCCCTATCCTGCATATGGTTCATCACTATTTATTCTACTAAGTATTATTTATGTTATTTATGTTATCAGAAAATGTAGTCAGTCATTGCAAAAGAGTTTAGCACTAGCTGGAGCTTGATAGACTTCATCACTTCAGATGCACTATAATGATGAGCCTTTTTCAGCTGGTGAGGCATGAAGATGCTTGCCTCGATCTCTGCATCTGAAAGTCCAACTCAAGGTTGGTCATGGAGATAGAGTGAAAGGAAGGTTAGTTACAGGAGACACAGATAATCTGTTTAGAACTCAACTTTTGTTTTTCCAAAGATTAGTTTTGTTTTGTCCTAGTTCTTCCTCCCATTTGGATGAACTCTAATAACACACGAATTTTTACATGCTTTCTTTCTCACAGTTAGCAACTGCAATGTTGACGCACAAGGCTGCTGAGGTCATGGCAAGAAGCAGGAGAGAAATGAACACACACAGGTGTCAAGATGATAATAACACAGGTTGCAGCACTATATCACTAGTCCAGTGACACACATTTACACAATGTTTTGTTCCTTATAAGTCACGTCTCACTTGCAAATGGTAAACACCATTAACTTGGGTGGCCTTTGTGTGACAGTCACTGCAGATGCAAATAATGATTAAGAAGGTCCAGTAGACATTGCCCATGAATGACTGAGTCAGATCTAACACAAAATCCTCACAAGTAAAAACCAGCAAGCATGCCACCTATGTATGCTGGCACTTTCCATCCTTCATGCTCTATATTCAGTGTCCCAAAGCAAGTAGTGCGGTGACACTGGAATTACTTCCACTCCTGACAGTCCACGTCCAACAGTGAAAAAGAAAGAGCAGGTTCTGAAACTGTCAAGTCAGAATTAATTACAGTCAAGCAAGCACAGGGCCACCAAGATGATCTGGGGACTGGAACATCTTTCATACAAGGAAAGGCTGTGGGAACTGGGGCTGTTTAGTCTGGAGAAGAGGAGACTGAGGGGAGATCTTATTAACATTTATAAATATCTAAAGAGTGAGTGTCATGAGGTTGGGACATCCCACCAGCTAGCAACAGGACAAGGGGTAATGGGATGAAGCTGGAACAAAAAAAGTTCCACTTAAACATAAGGAAAAACTATTTCACTGTTAAGGTGAGGGAGCCCTGGCACAGGCTGCCCGGGGGTGAATGTGGAGTCTCCCTCCTTCGAGATCTTCAAAACACACCTGGACACATTCCTGTGTGACCTGATCTAGGTGAACCTGCTTCTGCAGGGGGGTTGGACTAGATGATCTCTAGAGGTCCCTTCCAACCCCTACCATTCTATGATTATGCCTTATATCCCACCTGGACGAGCTCCTGTGTAACCTACTCTAGGTGGCCTGCTCTGGCATGGGAGTTGGACTGGTTGATCTCTTGAGGTCCCTTCCAACCCTTAAGATTCTGTGATTCTGTGCTGTAATTCCACAAATTCAAATCCAAACTTGAGAATGAATTCTTGGGAGCTGGTTATCACAGGAAATGAGATACTAGACTAGGTCTGACCTGATATGCCTCACCTAGTGCATCCCCTGCTAGGTCAGCCCTGAAAGAAGTGAACCCACATCAGGATTGCAAACCTTTCTGTAGAGGAATCTCAACCCAGTAGCATATTGAGGTAAACATTGCATACACTGCCAGAACTGGTGATACATTACACAATATAACCACAGGCAGCATCTCAGATGCAGATAGCATGTACAGAAACTTCCCATTTTAATCCTAATTTAAACACCAACCTCTATTTATTTCCTAAATCCATGACATTTTGTTTAAATGTCCCAGTCAGAGACAAGGAAAACCCCTCCTTATCTCAGAATAGTATTGAAAAGAGCCATGACTTGATACATACAAAACATATCGTAGAAGTACATAGCCTGTATTAGGAGTGAACCTCCTCACTCCATTCTCAAGATTAAATCTTTTCCAGTTATCACCTTCCAAAGGGCAGCTGTCACTCACAGGTACAGAGGTAAAAATAACTATTGATTGATTGGACCCCACAGCCCTTTCATGCAGTGTATTATTGTGGTCAAGTCCAATGGCTTCCAGGAAATAAATAATAATTCTTGTCAGTAATGTGGCACTGAAATATGTTTTGAGATCTTACAGGTTTAAATTGCAATCTGTTTTTCCATAAGCACATTCAGCAGAGGCCAAATGATGTAGTACTGCATGAGGGGAAGCGGGGCATATAGGTTGTATTCCTTGGTAAGCACTAAAGCTTAGGTCTAATGCTAAAGCAGAGGTCTTATCACTGTGAAATGTTTGCACAGCACTATGAATGTAAACGGTGATTAATAAGCCCCGATAAGAGCATTCTGAGCACTTCTCAGCACTTCTCATTGTCTTTATGCCCAACACTTTTGTGCTAGTTCCTTTTAGTGAATATCTCAAAGTACTCTAAAACCAGTAACCCATTAATCTGGAAGACTTAATCTTCCCATTAAAAACTGAGAAAAACTGAGGCGGAAAGAATGATGGCAGGGAGGGTATGTCAGATTGCTACTCATTCCAGTACAGGGGAATGTTCCCAAAATGGTAGAAATAGTCATCAAATAAAAATATGTGGCCTGATCTGATACTTCTGAGGATGAATTGTGAATTTAGGAATCTTGCAAAATTTGCATTTATTTTATCTGTATTGGAAAGAGAAATTCTATATATACACAAAATCAAGACAACAAATGTATGGGTTCTGATACGCAATTTATCATGTACATGATGACTCACAGTAATAGATCACAAGTAGCCATAGCAAACCCAAGATAAAACTCAAAGGTTAATAACCTGGATGGAAGTTCACACCAACAGGTTTTACCTCACACTTGTGATAGGTGTGCCACCATCCCTCAGTGGGTGGCAATCCTTGCTCTCTTCTATATCCAGACCTCCACCCCCAGCTCACAAACAGACTCACGCTGTTTACCTGTATGAAGGCAAATAATGCAGTTTCAGTTTCTCTCTAGGTGTATGACCCATCTTAAAAGTAATCACAGCACTTGAGTTTCAGAGACATCACAGCTCCTTCTTCAGCCTGACTGGTCCCACTGTGGACAAGTAGGCTGCTATCCACAGTATAAGCATCACCCGTGGTTTCTACCTTTAGCAACAAAAAGAGCACAACTCTTCTTACTGCATATCCTAGATGTGGGGTGCAAGGTGCAAGTTAAACTGAACCTCCAATCCTGCAGCGACTATTTTCCAAAATGTAAAGAAAAGTTGGGAGGAAAAAGAAATCCCTAATGTTTTGAAGTTACTGTATCTGTGGTTCTTCACTGTACTAGTTGAATTTTTATTAATTTTTTTTTTCCTATGAAAGACTTTCACTTCACAACTTTCTTTGGCAGATGGGGAAACAGGTTTCCTCCTCACATCCATTAACAGATTATGGAAACGCATTTGCTGCCTACTGAGTTATTCTAACAGAGATCCCTCTCCAAGGTCAGCAGAAGAGTCATGACTATTTTTTTGCTATTCCATGACTCTAGAAAGTGTCAAACACTATGTGTGTTAAGAATGTTATAGAAGAGGCTGTACAGGTCACTCTGAAGACTGATCACTTGAAGGAAGATGCTGAGAGAACACAAGTTGCACCTTCACGAAGCAATGAACTGCTCTTTCCAGAGGAGGAAAAGGGATAATTTCTATTTCGAACACTGTTTCTTGTGATCCATTTCCTTTCTTTCACTTCATTTGTTTTGGAAAGAGACAGAAAATGCTTTCAGTAACTTCTAAAACTCAGTAAGAATCAAGATAAGCATTGCACGGAGATCACTGTATCCTCCATTGGATTTTGTTTCTTAACTTCAAGCATGTAAGAGAAACCATTTGGTTAGCAAGACATTTGTATACAGTCAGTCAAAAAACCCAGGAAACATTGATGACAAGAACTCATCTATCTTCCTTTTCTCTGCCACCAACTGCATCAATCCCTCCGAATGAGCCGTGTATTTTTCCAGTTTGCTGACTATGTTGTCCAAGATCCCAATGTGCCTTCTAGGGCATATTCAACAGGCTCATGTTTGTTTACCATCTGGTGCCAAGCAATGCATCACATATCACATTGTTTCAGATCCTAGTAGTTTCCTCCTGGTGGCTGGATTTCATGGTAAGGGAGGAAAAGACTTGCCCGTTTCATATTCCAGGCATTTTCATGACGTGCCATGGTTTCATCATGCTTGTATCCTCTTACCACATTATCTCTACAGAATCTACACACACTGCTAATTACACAGTAATTTTTTACACTAGTTTAAAGGGGTAGATTGCTGAGGAAAAACATAATTTTGAATGAAAATAATTTTCCCATCTGGCATAATTTAACACTGGCCTCACTGGAGCAGAATAAAGGGTTCATCTGATTCAGAAGCCTCCTTCTTACTCTAACCACCAGAAGCTGCTTACAGCAAGTGCAAAAGCAGCAGAACATATGCACATTGCATCTCAGGATCTCCTATAACAACTACTGTAACCTACAGCTATCTTGCACGACACAAAGCTGAGGCACTTTATATATTATAACTTTTAGTTCCTTTTGAGACTTTTTATATGTAGCAAGATTAATGAGATTTATTTTGCTTCAAGAAGAGAGTAGACAAACATTTGGAAAGAGTAGAAAGAATATTAACAACAGATACAGAAAACTAAACAGGAGGCACTCCATCACCTGTCAAGTCTCAAGCAACCATAGTATGTGTTAAAAAAACCTCACCACCAAAAAAGGGGACTAGCTTACTATTTGCTTAATTAATATATCTGGTTTCAACTGGGTATTAGTTATCTTCATTTCCTGCACCAAATCACTGAACATTGTCACTGTGGGCTGTTTAGCAGCTACTATTTCCCTTCTCTACAGCAGCCGGATTTGAGTGGTGAACAAACAACTCTTGCACATTTCACACAGTTTGCAAAACACTTTTGATACGTGTCAGGTGAAAGGTACAAGCTAGTTGTGGTAATAAGCCTTTCATAAGTGAGTAAAACTCAGCCTTTATGGCTTGCTTATGTTGACCACTTTTTCACAGAGAAGAAAATTAGTCTCTGGTCTGTATTTTCATGCCAACAAGCTCTTAAAATGGTGATATATCCTTGCATTGCACTTCTCCACATACACTGGGATGGCTGTGGGATTGAGTCTTTGATTGTGTTGATTATCTCTGGGCACAGCAAGCATGATTCATCATGATCCCAGGTCTCTATATGGCTATTCTCATTTTAGTATTACCCATACTTGCTTGAAAATGCATGTAACAAGAAAAGGGACAGGTTCTTGCTGTAAAGGGTCTTAGCTCGCCACTTGGTAAAGCTTCCATTGCATGCCACCAGAGAATCAGTAGGAATTAGTGCCAGAACTTACACAAATAAGAATATGAACTAAGGAGAATCTGTCTTTCAAAGATAGAGTGGACAAGAAGATATCATGTGAGTGCTTTAGCTAGACTGTAGAGAAAGAGTGGCCATGGTTGGTGAAACAGACATAAAATTGTCAAGACATTTTGCTGAGATGCTTGAAATTTTGGACATGGTGGAAGTGGAGGGGACTTGGAAAGGTGCATGTAGTTATGTTTTTTGGTAATAGAGTTTACAATCAGTGATAGGATCTCCATCTAGCATTAGAAATCCAATGAAAGAACTACTAGTAAGCTTAGGTAAGTTTTATAGTCTTGTATAATATTTATCAAAAGGTCAAGATCCATAGAAGCCTTCAAAGATGAAAGGTGAAATCTTTAGAAAGGAGACAGATACATTACTGTCTACACTCACCTCAGGTGTTCTATCTTTCAATGCAAATGCACACTCCCTGAGGATGTAAATGCACACTCCAAAAACGATTGCATGAAAAGCTAGCTCAAATCAAGTAATGTAACAATCTGGCAACACTGGGTTCAGAAATCCATGCTATCTCTCTTTTCCATTCAGAAAACTTCTCCTGGAGGTGATCCTGTTTCCCATCAATCTGCACAGTACTGTGGTTCTGTGGCAGCTCTATGGCATTGCCCAACCTGCCAATGACTCAGGCCACGGGTTGATCTTGGTGCTGATGCCTAAATCCAGCCACGCGGTACCCAAGAACAGACTCAGACTCATCTCTCAGAGACCTGATTTAGCTGTACAAACAGAATAAAAAAGAACAAGTAGGAAACTCAAATGCTAGGAAGGATATAGCAGTGCAAACAAACTGCTGTAGGATTTTCACTTGGGAATAACTAAATTTAAAGTCCTTTAGCCTACGATAGATTAAAGAAAAAACAAACCAAAACAAACAAACCAGGAGAAGGAAAAACATAACTGTCATGAGGAGAGGCTCTAGAAAAAGTGAACTTTACAGCACAACAACCAGAACTGACCACAAAACAGGAGGTAACTGGTTCACCTAACCACACAGGAACAACAAGGTTAGACATTATGTCTGTTCAATGACAGGATGATAATTGTCTTGCTATAGTTCTGTCATTGCAGATCTCTATTTATGGTCAGGTATTATGCCCCTGGGCACTGTAACTCAGACACTGAGCCTATATCCGTGCCCAGGTTTCCATCCTGTGAGTGAAATAGGATCCTCATTCCTTTGTAATTGGCACCTGAAGGCTGGGTATAATTTACCAAGAGGCTGACCAGTTGCTGGCATGTCTTAACATCTTACAGTCTACAAAAATATTAGTGTTAAGATTTTCTTTTCTCAATTACTTCTAGGTAAAGTAGAGCAGGGGGTTATTGTGGTGTAACACAATAAATGCAGCAACACACTGTCAGCTTGCTTTGCCATCATGTAATCTCTGGCAGCACTTCAGCACCTCTGCATCATTCTGTCAGCAGAGAGCAACTGTGAAACTGGTTTGATGAGTGTTTGGGGAGTCTGCGAGGTGTGGTGTTACCTGGGCTTGGCTGGTGCTGCCATCCTTGCCCTGGCTTTCACAGAGAATGTTGTTTCAGTGGAGGGGCTTAAAACATCTGAAAATCAGCCTGAAGGATTGCCTGGTGATTATTATGTACCTGGACCAGAGGACATCGCTAACAAGATTGGTATAATCTCTTGACTAATTTTAAACTTGCTCACAAATCTACATGCTCTGATTTTCAAGGCTCCTAATTAATCAAGCAGGGTTCAACTTTATTTTGGTGACCAACTCTGGAAGACACTAACTTTAAGGCTTAATCCTTCTAAACCTTAATTCCCACCTCACACACAACCTTTCCCTCTTTTTTTTTTTTTTTTAATGTGACTGTGCACATCAGAACTTTCCATTAGTTAGGATTTATAAAAAGTCATTGTCATATTTGAAAAGAGCATTGCTTTCCTCATTCCCCAAAGGACCTGACAGTTCAGCTCATACTCACTTGTAACTGAAGTTTGGCAAGATTCATTATGGAGTCCACAAAGGTGTCTGTCTTCATGAGCAAAGCCATCTACCAAGCTGATGGAAGCAATTAATTTTGTTTGACTGCAGTCAGAGGCAGACAGCTATTTTAGAATCTCTTTCCAGTATATTTTTCTTTTATTTTTACTTTATTTTACAAATTGTGGGGGATTTACCAATCTGCTCTGCTATCTAATGCTCAACACCAAAAGCTGTTAAAAATGGAATGTTTTCTTCCCCATAAAAAAATTCAGAAAATGGGAGATAAGTTGCAAATAAAAGAAAATAGTCTTGGAGGGCAGAAAAACCCCAACCTTTTAAAAATATATCTTCTTCGTGGAAAATGATCTTTATTAGAGTGAAGAATACTGATGGTAGAAATTTTCTGGCCACATAAAAATATGTTTTTCTAAAATATGCTTCTCTCCCAATTCATCAATGTATACCAAGCCAGCAGTCCCTAGGAAGATAAGACATATAATACATTAAAGTTGTGGATGAGAGGAATGTAGTCAGCATCAGCTTCTCTCTGCCTTTGCTGCATGTTGATCTGGATAGTCACTCATTAGTTTCTCCTGTTTCCCTTCTAGAAATTAATCAAAATCTGCAGAGCAGAAAGACTCCAAACTGCACATTTTACTGTCCTCAGATTGTTTAGGTACAATTAGAGTAACCTGCTAATTACATACACCAAAGGCCTGATATTTTACTGCAAGGGTTGTTTTTTTTTGATAAATGTATGATGGTAACAGCCCTGCTCACCTTGAAACCAAGAGGATTCAAGGCTGCCTTGGGAAAAACTGCTACTTAATGGGTTCAGGCTCCACTTACACCAAAGACCTTCCACAAGTTATTGCATAGATAATAGAGCTACTTTCATGACTTAGTATCTCAAGCATGATACTTTCTAGGCTGGTGAAGTGTGGCCATGCTTCTTTCTCCATCAGCTGTCACCTTCTTGTGAGGAAAAACCTTGCAGTATCTAGTGGGGGTGATATGGCTGAAGGATTTGTGCTTCGTGAACACCCTTCAGCTCCCAGTAAAGACCAGAAAAGGCACTAAAGCAGCTTTCAGGACAAAACTTGTTCTCCTGACCCCTATACTGGCTTTTTTTTGGCTAGTCCTGGGGAACCAAAGGGGATTTCAGTGAGACTTGGGACTGATGCTGAAGTAACTACATCACTTTTCAAAGGTGCATTGTGCTTGTGCATGTTCAAAAGAAACAGAAAGCATATACCAAGGGAGGTGAGCACTACAAGCAGCCTGCCTAGGATACAGCTCCAGTTCTCATATCAATCTCCCACCTCTGCTCAGTAGCCTTTCTAAATGTGTTTTCCTCCTCCAGAGCAACTTAAATAACAAGCTTGGTCAAGACACAACATTCATGCTCCTACTATCAGTTTTGGACTAAATCAAGGCACTCTTCACCAACTACTGTAGATCTGAGAGTCAGCAAGGTTTGTAATTCAGTGGAAAAGGTCCAAGACAGACAGATCTCTTGCCAAATTTCCGCTGCTCATTAGTGGAGGGAAGGACAAGAGACACAAAAATCACTTTCCTAGAATATTGGCTGATGAACTGTCTGAACCACACAGAACGGGCACCAAGCCAGCAATCAGTGATCCTGCTGCAGCTGGTCAGATTATAGTCATCCTGCCTTACTCAGCTTCCGCTGCCTGGCTACCCTCAAGCAGTAACTCTTCTTAACTCAACAATCTTAGGACCTGGAGTTAAGGAGCAAAACAAAAGTTTATTCCAAGAACTGTTTAAGGAAACAAGGTCATTTTGTCAGATCTGCCTGGAACCGATTTAGAGGTACTGATCTGAACCTCATACAGTGGCAGTTAGAACACTTCATTTAGCTACCACCTCAAAATACAACTATAGCTGATATATGCCCACAAGTCCTGCAATAACCCCCTATCATGGGAAGCAGTCTGTGGGTTAACTCCACATGTTTACCATACAAACAGATTTTATTTCAGTTTCAAGAAGTAACAAAAACATGCATAGAAATGTCCTATGTCACTCCTACATGGAGTTTGGGATTCCTGAGTCTCTAAGGACTGAAAACCACACATAGGTGCCTCAGATACATTTTTGTTAGAGACAGACTTATTCAAGAATGTGAATCTGGGTGAATCACAAACTGTGAAAGGCAGGAGGCTTAATTAGAATATAATATTAGGCAAGTGCTGTAAGCAGGGAACACAATGTCAAACCTCTTCCTGTGAAGAAAGGGAGCTGTGAAAGGGCTGTACCTTCACATTTTCTGAGCCCTCTTCCAAAAAATCTAAATACTTAGTAGATTCCCCAGGAGAGCTGAGAGTGACCAGGAACACCCATTCATAGGTTTGGAGAATGCTGCTGTTCTCAGTACCTCTTCCAGGAAGACATCCTGAAAACAAGAGATGATGCCTCTCCTCTGGCATACATTTAGTAACTCCAACATTCAATCCAATTGATCACGTGGAAAAGGTTAGAAACTAAGGTCAGCTCACTGCTGGGTTGTTAGAACTTAAATGCATTAGTTTATTTGTTGATTTTTTTCCTATTGACGAACAAGTATGTCATTAAAAAGTTAACTGAGACTTACTGCATTGTTGCTGACCTTAAATTATTAGACACCAAAGACAAGTTTCCCATTTAGCAGATCTGTTTCACTTTTAGCATAATCAACTGACATCTGAAAAGCTGAAGAACAAAACAGTAATTGCAAGGATGAAGAGGAAGTGAAGAAGCACACACAGCCATCTCCCTTCCAATTTGTCACAGAACAAGTAGAGCTACTGATCAGTACCAATGTTATGCAAATTGAATTTGTCATCACGTAGCAAATACTAATGTACAGAATTTAAGTCCAGATGTGTCCCTGGAAAGCCCACTGGGCTGTAATTGCTTGCTGAATATCAGTTGGCTGATCAATGGTTAAAGATCTTCTGGTGATGGAAAATCAAGCACTTTGTGGCAGCTGGAAACTGCCACCAACATTTTACCCATTAATAGTCCCGAAAGTAAACTGCCTGGAGGTAATACAAGAAAGAACTGCTTTTTATGCAAGAGGATTGCTAGCTACAGGCTTCTCTTTGCTGTACAGAAAAATAATTTCTTCCAGAATATCAAACAAAATCTATCAAGTGATGGTGGGTTGCAACCTAAAGCTGAACAGAAACATCTGCAAATGAGGCATCAGTGACAACTATAGATAACAAGAAACAGCTTTGTTCATCCTCTCATCTTCTCTCTCTTTTCCTTTTGTGGAGGCAAACTCATTTTCCACAATAAATATTTTACTAAAAAGCTGTAAAATATTTATTAAAACTCCTTTTCTTTTCTCATGATGTTGTGTTAAAAGCCCATAGCGCCATCATACCTTGGGATCTGGCAGCTTCCAGTTATTTAAGAGAGCATTCACCCACTTTTAAAAAATGGAAGAGTATTTCTCCCTCCTTCAAAATTGTGTGACTTTGCAAGAAAATAAAAAGTCAGTTCCCCATTTTTTTTTTCCAAATTCCTGAAAACGTTCGAGTCTTCCAATGAGGAAAAGCAACAGTGAAAAGAACAAAGTTACACACACACATTCTCTAGCTCAAGGAAATATCATGCCTGGAAATACTGATAACATTTATCAAAGTCCAGCACCTGAGAGTTCAGGAGTAACTGCTGCCTCCAGAGCTTTCCTAAGAAAGAGACACTGGTACAGGCTTTATTTCTATTATTCCCATATCTGGAGAATGCAGTGGGTGGGAAGACCACCTCCTTACAGTGGGTATTCACTGGCATTGATAAGCAGGGATGGTTTGAACCCTACACAAACAGGTGAGTCACAGTTGGCATCAGAACAATGTGTCCCGGAAAAGCCCAGGAGGACCAGGGCAGACTCTGCTCCTGCTTCACTTTGGAATCCAGCAGCCTGGCAGGTAGGCACACCTCACCCAACACTCTTCACAGGCCCAACCCTAGCATTCAACACCTTTCTCACAACAAACTCCACCACTGTGGCAATTAATAAAACCCATTTTCTGCTTTCTCCTCTTCCATCGATTCACTCTGACCTAGCTCTAAACAGCTAGAGGAGGACAGTTTTCTTCCTTCTTTCTGATCTTCTGCATATACATATATTTTCTGACTTGTGTCGCTTTTTCTGCATTCAGGAAGGACAGAAAGTTAGTGTTGTGATTTGCACTGTCCTGCTGAAGTACTGTGTTGCAGTCACATAGAATCATAGAATATCTCAATTTGGAAGAGACCCATAAGAATCATGTCGTGGGAGTGGTTTAGGTCAGAGTTTATTATATTCCTAGTTTCTTTTGTGTACATTTTTCTCTTCCCTTCCCCTCAGGTAAGAGCAAAATGCTTAATCTACGGTAAGCAGAGCAAAGTCCTCCTCCTGCAGGTAGGATCCACAAAGCAAAGGGGAAAGCAGCACATGCTATCAGCATGGCCTTGGGGCCAAGTACAATGCCAGCAAGAAGTCTGTCAAAAGATCATTTATTTGTGTATAATTTACCTAGCTAGACTCAATGGCCTGTGCTCAGGCTGTCTATTGCTGCAATATGGAATTATGACTTTCTAAGGCAACATGACAGAAGATAATATATGCATTTATAAAATTACATAATAAGTTTGGAAACTACATGGGAGTCAGACATTCAGTGATCACAGCCTCCATAAATTGTGCACTTGCAGGATGCAAGAGCTTAGATGCAGACTACTATGGAAAGGTCCTGGGTACAAACATTCTATTTAGAGCTTAGTCTAGCAACTGGATCAGATATCCATTTAGATGCAGAGTTTTGTTCTGTGTGGGTGAATTGTGTTTTTAAGTTACTTATTATTCTAGAGGATATGCCATTTGTTTCTGTGTCACAGTATTAGGCACACAGCAATCCTTGCTGAGTGTTCTGACTTGTGCTATGGAAATGTGTGACATAACAAAGTTCATAAAATAAATTGCAAAAAGGATGGCTGCAGTATTAGTCACAATAGCAGTTTCCAGTACTCACTAACAGCATGGTACCTGAGCTGCATTCTAGAACAGAGAGGGACATTTCCTGTTTATAAAGCCTCATGCTTTCTGCAGGAGCTAGTAAGAAATAGAAAAATCATCCTTTAAATAGCTAACAGTAAGGACTGAATCCATATAGTTTTGGAAATGCTATAGTCTCTGGGAACCACATATATCCTCAAAAACTGACAGCCTTTGACCAAGTGCTTATTAGACACTTGAATATTAACCACAACTAACTAGGAAGAGTTTATTTACTGTTAAAACCCAAATATTTACAAAGGAAATAATCATCACTTTCAACACTGTCCCACTTCTATATCCCATAGTATGAGAGGAAAATGCTGTGCATTACATCCCTGTCTTGCCCTTCCTAGGTAAGAAAGACTAAGACTAAAATTATTATAAAGCCAATCTGATTTGTGCTTCCTTAACGCATTCCTGCTGACACTTTACAAGAATACCGTTGAAAGATTCAACAGACAAAAGAAAACTGTATTTAAACTGAAACTTACTTCTAGCAGCAGATGATATGTACTTGCCATCTTCCTAGTGATGGTTTGCACCTTTTTGGTTGATCTGCTTTTCCACAGAGATCTGCAATTTATCTATTTCATCCCACAAAGAAACTTCATGTGAGCTTCCCAGTGATGCAGCAGAGGTCCAGCCGGAGGACATTTACGAAGTACTTCTGCTAATAGCTGTAGAGGGGACACAATTTTGACAGGAGGGTCATAGAAGGACACTGTCCAGCTTTGCTGTGTGTAACTTTCTACAGTTACTGTCTGATGTGTTTGCTGTCTACAGTACTGTAGAGATGGTGACAAGAAGATGGCCTCTTTTGTGTGTGTGTCAGAAAATAGAAGGCAAAACTTATTCTGTATTTCGACTCTGAATCACTCGATAGTCTTTACTAATCACAACTGGCTTCTGCACTTTCACCTCATAGATCACTTTGGAGCTGTTGATCTCCCACAGATTTCAGGTGTTTTCATACTTTATAGTACTATAATCTAGTTCCAAGAGAAAACTTAGGGTATTATCTAATACAGGTTCCATACAGATGAAAAATTACCAAATCTGGCATAAATCACAAAAGCTGTTATTTTGTGTTTTACAGGACAAATTCATACACAGAGTAAATTGATTGATATAAGTATTTCCCCAGATCTTCAGTTAAGGTCTTAAAGAATTTCGAGCAAACCAAAATGTAAAGATTAGAGCCCAAATTTTGAACAATCCCATATGTATGGTATTACTACATATGGAATATTCTTCAAAACCTCAACTCCAGATACATTCTCTTTGGGAAAACCCTGTAAGGCTGATTTTTAACAGCTTTATGATATTGGCTATATCATAACTGAAGTACTGGCCAAACTCCCTTCTCTCTTCTTTCCACCCCCAAAGCTGCATTCGAACTTTAATGTCTTTACATTCTGACATATGAGCTCAAAAAAGTAGGAGCAATTTGCATACTATTGTCCTGCAGAAATGGCAGATCCATAGGAGCTGCTATTAAGACTCATAAATAATGCTGCCACATCATCGTTGCCTTTACAGTATAGTTGAGACCCATGTAAGTAGTTCACATGATGGGTAGTAATCTCAGGGAAAACAAGGGAAAGAAAACATTTCACTGCCATCAGTCTGAGCATTTCATAACAAGACTCAGAAGCCCATTAATCTTTATATTAGGAAGTAAACTCTTTCCACAATTCCGCCTACATTACAGCCAGATACCTCCTTATACAGTGACCAATTTTGTCAGTAAAGAGCTGTCCTGTGGAATTTCCACCTTTCTAACACCCATGAAAGAAAGTCTGCTAGCCAGCCATATAGAGAAATCAATGAATAAAGCTTGCTTTCAAACCCCATGACTCAATTATCTGGTGGCATTCTTGTCCCTTCAGCAATAAACGTGAGCCAATGTCTTCAGCTGCTAGGAAAGTGAAATTGTTCACACCACCTTATTCCCTCTGGCATTGCTGAGGTTTACTGTTGTTATCCTTGGGTAGGATACAGAAAACAAAATTTCCTTCAGAGCAGCAAACAGTAAGAACAAGGCTTGAAGTTTTCTCAGACCTACAGACATGTACCTTCTCTTTGGTGCTTCACACAGGTAAAGTCTAAATATCCTGTAATTTTATTCAGTGGTTTATGTAGTCTACATTTTCACCTATTGAGAAGTTCTGTCCTGTATTTTTCATAGTATTTTAGCACTTTTTCCTACTCGTTTTATAGTTGGAAATGCAACTACTTTCCTGTTTTGAAATCAAGAACAAGTGGATGTTTTCCTTACCATGGTGGTTTCAGGAGGATTTTCACATAGCACCTGTCAAGCTCTAGAAAAAGTTACACTTATGGAGTTTTTTTCCAGGTCTTTAACTCACATATACTTGTCTATCTTCCTCTATCAAAAGATTACTGCTCTTTATATTATTGGAATTCCTAGATCAAAGACTGAATTTCATTGCTTTTGTCCTGACATTCACACTGGAAGGGACCATATTGAAACAGAAGTGTTTGCAAGATAAAAGATGCAACAGATGACAGTGAGTAAAAGCAGATGACAAACAGAGGGAACTCTATGGGACCATGTGTTACCTAAGTAATTCTTATACAATCAGCAAGAGGTCTTTTTTTTTCCCCTGTGATATCTCTGTATCAAAATTTATATCCAGTAACTCAAAAGGGCTGTATAAGTTTTGCCCTTGAATTTTTATGTTAAAATAAATCTTTTGGCTTGGGAAAAGAAGATCAGTAAGTAAAGAAAAGAAAGTAACTGAGCACACATAAAAGTTGCAAGATGAAAACCAACCACTCTTCCACAGAGCAGTGTCATATTGTTTGCACCAACCCTGTAACAGCACAGCAAACTACATATTACTCCCCGTAACCTCAGCAGGAGGACTCCAGCAATGTAGACATTACCAAGAGGATATTCTGTATTTGGACTCAGTAGAAAGGCTTATTAAAATCCTACAGCAAGATCCGTCAGAGCAGAATAACCATCTCTGCAGCAACAGGCAACCGCTCAAGCTTCAGGCCATGCAAACCTGGGAAGAATTGCAAGGATCTTCCCCAGCCTCCAGCAGAAATCCCCATAACTGGCAGTCACTTAAATGCTTTGTCTTCAAATGACTGGACCCAACAATCACAAGGGCTATTTGTATGAAAATGTAATTTATTTCTTAAATTTTAAACTCTACTTTAACTCTGGGAACTGAATCTTCATGAGAAAAGTTTCAGTGTCTGAAAAGCATATGGAACTACTGTAAAAATGGCTTTAGTGAGAAAATCCTTTTCCAAATCATTGCTATTTAATAGGAAAAAAATCCATTCCAAACTGAAATTCTTCTTCACCATCTATAGCAAATCTAGACCATTTGATATAGATCTTTGAAGCTGTACTTGAAGGGATATTGTAATCACATAAAAGATACCACTAACAGACTAGAAAACCAGGTGGTAGGCAGTGTCCCATTAAAACAGTGTTTTCAGGTTTGTAAACGTGTGAGTAGGCTGGGCAAATCAGTAAGGTGAATGCACTGCATAAAAACAAGTTATTATTACGTGAGGGTGTAGCTGTGTCATTATAAAAGATGGTTGAGTAAGCAGATTGACTAGCAAAGAGCAAGAAGCTAACGACAGTGCTAAGGAGATTACAGGAACAACTGATATTCTACTGAAAGAGGTAAGTGACTGAAGACAAAAAAAAACTAAGTAAAAAAACATTGCTTGCTGTGTTCAATTTGTTAGCAAAGGTGCTTAGCTGATGGTAATAATTCCCTGTTGCTATAGGACTTCAATAATACTGTTGATCTATTCTGCACTCTCATGTGACAGAGGGCATGTTCTGGTCTCTCATAGTAAGCTCATTAAAGGTGTTAGGAGAGTTTTATGATTCTATATATGAGTATCTTCTCTGGAATATCTAGTTCCACGTAGCAGTCTTGACTAACAGCTACTGTATCGTTTGCTTTGTGCATTTGCCCTTTGGGGATAGAGATGGGAAAAAGAAAGGGGATGGTGAAGGGAAGAGAAGAAATTCTAAGTTCATAATTCTTATGGCAACTATTTTATACATGGAAACCTCTGAGCTAATATATCAATGTATACTGATATATGTTTTTGAAGAGCATATGGACTTACTGCAAGACTACAAGAAAGCAAATAGCACTGCAAGCCACAAGAATAAAAGGAAGATTCCAGCAACAGCACAGATGCTTTTTTTTTTCCTACTTAACAAGTGATATTAAGGAATATAAACTACACCAAGGACTACATAGAATTAAGTGAAGCTATCAGCTATAGTGCCTGGATACACCTCCCCAGATGAACATCATGGCTTTGGTTGGTTTGGTTTGCTTTAAAAAAAAAAAATGAAACAAAACAAATATGGATTGCAAAATTTGGAGATAAAGAGAATGCAAATAAGATGAAACCTAACTGGGTGTTACAGAAGTGTTTCCTAATATATCTTCTTATAAAAACTTAATGAAAAAGAGCAAAAAACCCCAAACCTTATAAGTAACAGCATGCACCACTTTTGAATGAAATACAGGAGAAGCAAAACAAAGACAGATGCATCATTCCAAGCACTTGGGGGAATCTCCAGAGTCCTGGGTTCCTCTCCAGCTTTTCTGGAGGGTGAAGTCAAATGCCTTCTACAGTAGTTCCTGTTCTACCTTTGAATATGGGGCCCTCTCCTTACATTTGGTCAACAAGTTGGGATCTGGATTTATTACTCTAATCTGAAATAATTAATTCTATTACTTACACCAAAGGTATTACAACAGTATGTGGGTGTTTAAAATGAAGTATGGTATGTGACTGTGTATCAGGAGGAAGTCTTGCAATGACCTGTGCTCCACACCATCTGCTGAAATATGAGTAAGCTTGGAATCTCAGCACCCAGAAGAGTACAACAAAAAGGTGTTACCACACAAGAAGTCTTTTTTGTGGAGTATACAGAGCACATGGAGCAAATACCACTTACTGTGTTCAAGCATAACTGTTCAAGCAGAATTTATAGCATTTCTTGCACACTGCTGCAATCAGAGGGACAGATTGCATTATAACACAGACATGGGCCCTGCTTGGATGCCATAATTGCCTCAAGGAAGGTTTTAAGTTGGATGTTACCAGTTACAGAGACGTGACATTGCAAGACCATTTTCTCGCATTTGCCTTTCTACTGCTTACTCTACCAGGAAGCACCTTTTTTGGATTGCTACAGAGTGAGTCAAAATGCTGTGATTGCAGTCATAGTGAGTTCATTTAGAGCTACAGGTGGACTGTCAGGATATCTTCCCATGGTACAGAGATTAATCTTGTCAATGCACACTGTGGTGTGGATCAAATAGCTGCCTCAGTCTTAAAAGGTACTCAAGGCAGCATGAACTAGTGCGTGAAGTGCCATCCCAAGATGTACAAGACTGGGGCTAAAGATACATTCTGCTTCCGAGTAGTTAAAGTATTTCTCAGGTTTGTATCAGTCACAGCAAAGGATATTGCAAAACTGCCAAGCCCTGCTGGAAAGTGCCAAGACATTGTGTTTCAGCATTTGAGAAAACATAGAACTCCTAGAATCATAGAATCATAATGCAGTTCTGCTCTTCTAGATCAGTCCTCTTGCTTTTTAAGGTTTGAAAGTTCCTCAAAGCAAACCAGACCTTGGTCAGCTTTCTGAAACTGCTAGAAACAAATGAAAAGCCCCTTCCCAACCAGCTCAAACACTCTTATCTTCTAGAAAGTACTTTGTTGGAAACAATCTGAACAGAAATCAGCTCCTGGTAAGAGAAAATGATAGATCTGACTGCAAAAAGGCCTTGGCAGCAACCACTGAGGGCTCAAGAGATCTGTACATCTGAAGAGCTCTACTTGCCTCGGTTTGCCGTTAAGTGCTTTCTCTTCTGTAATTTGTTATCATTAACAGACAAACTAGCCCTCTTCCCTCCTACTTCCTAACAGAAAATACCAACTTCATAGCACAAGCAATATGCTTCAAGATCTGGTAGGGGCACAAAGCAATCCACATCAAAGGCAGGTCTCACCACAAGCAGAGGAGTAGTCACAGAAGCCACTTGTTAACACTATGCTAACTAACAAAAAATGTGCCAGGAGCAGCAATCTTCAACTTCCTCATCACCCCAGATTTCCCAGATTGTTGTCACAAAGTCTCATGTCATTTTAGAATCTATTGGCAGAAGCACTGAGATGCCACTGGAATGTCAGTATTTTTTACTGAGGGAAGGTATTTGAGTATCATGTTCTGTGATGCACGCACTGCAATAACTTGTGAGCTCAGAGGCAGAAGAAACATTTCAGAGAGGACAGTGCTCCCTGATAAAAACCTCCAGGCTCCTCACAGTGACAGTCTTCTTCTGATATATTCCTCTAGAAAAGCCTTGAAACAGAACACAGTATTTTTGCATCTACTGAAAAATAGCAAACTGGGTCTTACCAAGGATGGCAGATGTATATCTGAGTCAAATATTAGGCAAAATCTTCTCCTCTGCCAGCATTTCCCATTGAAACTGGGAAAACATTGGTTCAAGCACTGTTCTTAAATAAAAACATCCTAGAATTGCAGAATGGAGGAAAAAACAAAGCAAAGAACTGAAATACCTACTCCAGCTCAGTTACTTTTAAAAAATCTCTTCTAAAAGGGCTGAAATATTCTCCTGTTGAACCTAAAGAAAGTATCAAGAGACTTCTTTGTGTTGCAAACACAATCGGTATAAACAAAAGCCAGGCAGCAATATGTCCTCATGGCCAAGAAGGCCAATGATATTCCGGAATGCATCAAGAAGAATGTGGACAGCAGGTCAAGGGAGGTTCTTCTCCCCCTCTACTCTGCCCTGGTGAGGCCTCACCAGGCCTGTGTCTGCATCCAGTTCTAGGCTCCCCAGCTCAAGAGAGACAGAGAACTTTTGGAGAGAGTCTAGTGCAGGGCCACCAAGATGGAACAGCTTCCTTATGAGGAAAGGCTGAGGGAACGGGGGCTGTTTAGTCTGAAGAAGAGGAGAATGAGGGGGATCTCATTAATATTTACAAGTATATAAGTGGTGGATGTCAGGAGGTTGGGACATCCCTTTTTTCTATTGTATCTAGGAGCAAGACAAGGGGTAATGGGATGAAGCAGGAACACAAAAAGTTCCATTTAAACATAAAAAAATCCCTATTTTACTGTTGAGGTGAGGGAGCCCTGGCACAGGCTGCCCAGAGAGGGTGTAGAGTCTCCCTCCTTCGAGATCTTCAAAATGCACCTGGACACATTCCTGTGTGACCTGATCTAGGTGAACCTGCTTCTGCAGGGGGGTTGGACTAGATGATCTCTAAAGGTCCCTTCCAATCCCTACCATTCTATGATTGTATGAAATTTACATAAGGAGATTGGTCTGTGTGGTAGTTTGAGCCTGGCTGGATGCCAGGTGCCCACCACACTGTTATATCCCACACCTCCTCAGCAAGCCAGGGAAGGGGAGAAAATAAGATGGGAGTCTCGTGGGTTGAGATAAAAGCAGTTTAATAAATAAGCAGCAAAGCCGCGTGAGCGGGAAGCAAAGCAAAAGCAGATAAAGCTGTTACTCTCTACTTCCCATCAGCAGTGATGTCCAGCCACCTCCCGAGAAGCAGGGCTTCAGTACGCGTAGCGGTTGCTTTGGGAAGGCCAGAAATGAATCTTGCCTCCCCTTCTTGCTCCTCTCCCCCAGTTTATATTACTGAGCTGATGTCATATGGTATGGAATATCTCCTTGGTCAGCCTGAGTCAGCTGTCCTGGCCATGGTCCCTCCCAAGATCATGCCCACCCACAGCTATTGGTGAAGGTGGGGGAAGGAATGCTGGAGGGACAGCCCTGATGCTGTGCGAGTGGTAGTCATAATATTGATATCAACAGTAAGCACAGCACTGCAGGAGCTGCTGTGGAAAATCACTACCATCCCAGACCCACTACGTGAGTTGTTCCTCTTTTTATTCCACTGGCTCCAACTTCTTTGCCTGTCACCAGATTTTAATTAAATAATCCTAATTAATCAGACTATTTTGTTTTAATTGTTTCAATGGCATCCTGAGTTTGGACTCAATACGTATTGCAACTGAGGACAGGCCTGATTTTACAGATTGTCATGTATTTTATCACACTTCAGTTGGAAAGTAAACAAATGAGTATATGGGATGCAGTATAACAGTAATTGAGAGATGAGGAAAAGTATCACTAGCAGCGAAGTGTGAGATTGCCTCAGTTACCATTAATCTCTCTCTGTGTAAACCAGAAGTTGCATCGTGTATAACACAAGCAGGGTAGAAATTCTCTTCCTGGACAGAAAAGTCTGTCAGGTGATGGCAGAGAATGAAGGCAATACTAATTTTGGTTTATTTGCTTGAGGGTTTTTGTCTTTTTGCCTTTCAAATATTTGCATTGGTTCTCCAGTAAGAATTGAATGCAGCCTTATGAAGCAGTGGACATGCACCTCTGCTCAGCTTGCCATCAGGCACACCATGCATTGTTTTATGCAATATAGGTGGTTTCATTTGCTTTGAAACAGAATGCAACAAGAACAGCTGAAGAAGTTCCAAAGCCTTCATCAACTTCCCAACTTCAGATGCCAGCATGAGATCCAGGAGAAGCAGCTGATGGCACTTCCTGCTCTCCATGTTGTTCAGGGCACCAGCAGTGTCCTGTAGAAAGGGGCTATGAGTGGCTGCTCCAAACATCTACTGGCACTTTTTTCTACCCAAATAATTTTCTTTGACCTTCAAACTTTTACACAATCAAGACCTCACAGATAGTCCAATACCACTGGTGACAAAGGTCATGAAACTACCAACACAGAATAGACTACTTGTCTGTTTACAGACAGCATGTATCTTAATATATCTTCTGTTGCATTCTGTAATTTTTCCCCTCTTTCTGTATTTTTTTTTCTTTTTAGCAAATTTTCAATACTGCATATTCTTCACTGGACACGGGGAACAAATTCATCATGGTTTACTGGTACAATGGCTGAGTCTCATTTCATCTTGTTCACATGAAATATCCCATATGCCTTAAACAGAAGATGTAACCCAAATAATCTATGTCTGAGGTTGCCCTGAATAGGCAGCTGACAAAACAGTCATCTGTGGCCTGAAAATTATGGCCTGAAATTTTCTAAGAAAAGTTTGTGACATGAGCAGCAGATCCTCTCCAAATTGCTTGGGGTTGAGACACGGGTCTTGAGGTATCAGTAGCTATCTCAGTGGGTTGCTGTATAGGATCTAGTAGTGTTCTCAGTCAAAGGTAAGGAGGTGCTTGAGATTCAACCCATAAGGTCATAAAAGGTGTAGAATTTCATGTGATGCATTTCATCTTGAATTCATTTACCATTAGAATCATTGCAGCATGAGTTGCAAGTTTAGATCCTTTAAGGCACCTGCTACCTCAGCTAGAATCAACTATGCCTTGCAATATGTTGTAATATGTTATTGCGGAGTCCTCTCTGTCTGTAGAAATTTAAATCTGTGAGACATGCTAACTTAAAGCACAGGGGAAGCCCCACTGAACACAACAGAAATGGAGGTGTTTAAGGACTTCCCACAAGTTGAAATAACTTTTGAGAACTACTTTTGCTGTAGCTACACCAAAAACGCAACAAATTAATCCATTTTGCATGTCTAGTGCAGTGACTGCAGTGACTGCAGTGTGAATGCCATAGATAAGCACTAGACTATAATACGTACCTATACATCATGCACTCATTAATCAGGTAGACAAAGTCATTTACCCTCCACCTCATTCCAAACCCTTAGTAAACATGACCCAGGGGCTATACCTTAGCCACAGGAAGTACTGATTGTCTGAATTTGAATACCACTGCCTTTTTTCCTGATGTCCTTTCCTGAACTGCAATATACACTTCTGTATCTTTAGTCAAGCAAATGGCTTTTTGAAGTTCAGTAGCTTCAGTTAGCACCTAATTGGATTTGATAATTCTTCATCTGCACAACCCTGAAAAACCATGTATGCTATTGAAATAACCTCAGTCACAGTTCCTAAACATCTAAACCCTTTAAGGCACCAAAACACAAGTGCCTTCATTAGTAATAAGCAACTTCAATGAAAGAAGTTAAAATCTAAATCCAATGTTTGATGCAATGTCTCTTTTTGTGATCCTGCAGTATGACGATCTCAAACATGTTCAAGGAGTTAGCTCCAATGGTCTGTTTCAACTGATTTCTAAAGAAATACATAAAATTACTTTGAAAATTAAAGACTCTGCCAGTATTCATTGGACAGCATAATTGTTTTTTTAAATCTAGGCATCTAATGGAGTCCATAGAATTAAATCACAAAACCATCAGACATCTTATCTCACAGACCACATCCTGAACTTACACTCAGCCTAGTCTTTAACTGGGACAAAACTGATTCAGTCAAGGCTTGAGCTGATGCACAGAAAGAAATGAAAGATTTCAGAATGTTATAGGTATCCTGCATTGTTCCAGTAACAATTTATAAGGAGAAGATCTGTACTTTAAAGTCTAATTGTTACATCTGAGCTCTGTATTAGTTTATAATGGAACCTCATCAATATCAATGGCATTATCTCTAGTCTGAAAGGAAGAGATCATATATTATAGTTTCTAAATTAGGATGGACCCCAAATCAGATCAGCACTCCTCAGAATATCACAAGAAGAACTGAACTCCCAAGGCTTATCCTTTGTGTTAAACTCAGATGAACAGATGAGGTTTAGACACAACATGCAGAGGGCTGTAACAGACACCTTAGTAAACCAATGTATTTACTATTCCACCATCAAAAGCACAGTATCAGTAAAAAATATCATTGCTGGATCTCTTGTTCAGACAAATTACTCCAGATTGACACTGACAAATCTTCACGGCTATATATACGATAAATACAATTTGGTTGTTTCAACAGAGGTTTAACCACTTAAATTATAGCACTGTGATAACACTTAGAAGCAATCCAAGTGGTCTTTAAACTTTCCTCGTCTAAATATTACACGTCACATACTGCTCACTTTGAACATTCGCTTTTTTCTCTTTTATTAGTCCATAGATCCAAAGTCTAAAGCCTCTAAGAAAGAGTTGATTTTTTTCTACTTCCACTTTGAATGGTCAATAATCAAAGTCTCTGTTCATTAACCATCATGCCTGCTTCTCTTGCCCATATTTTATCCTAGCAGTAGAGGAGGTTAAGTGCAGTAAAATTTTCAGGTAAATGTGTAGGCAGAAGAACAGAGCAGAACTATGAAAACTACTGAACAAATTAGTGAGAAGCTTCAGTTCTTGGATGTTCCAGGTTTGGATTTCAAAGTCTGGAGATCATGCACAAGCCAAGCTCTGCATGGACATGACAATAAAATTGTGTTGAGCTTCAAAATGTCAGCAGACCTTTGACTTTGGTACCTTGACTTTTTTACTAACACCTCACTTTCATCAGGGGTTAAATACCATGAAATCTTCATGAGTTGCTGCAAGGTGGATCTAAAGTAATTTGTATCCATTGTGTCTGCCCACTTAATGTTTAAACAGCCTCCATTATGTCATTAACCTTTATAGGGGGAAAAGACACGATAATTTCATATGTCCACAGACTTTCATCAGAGCCTTGCTGGCACAGCCAGGCAGAATGTGGGCAGGACGGACTTCAGAGTTAACATGCAACATACAGTTGGAGATTACACAGAGATAGCTTCATTATTCTTTCATCTATGATTCTTATCAAATGGAACAGAAGTGATCAATACCAAATATTTTCTGTGTCATAGCACAGAAGAACTATTCTTATGGGGAGAAATTCTCATCTCAAATAGACCAATGTAAATCCACAGTATTACATAATTTCCAGTCAAAATCAGTAGAATTATCTGTCAGTTATTATGATCAGTAAGCAAATCAAGATAGAAACCAGATGCTTGTAGTTCCCGTAACATAACTGGTGCCAATTCATACTCATGTGTATTTAACATCTACAGTTATCTTAAAAGTTTATTTCTTCTGATTTTAAAACCATAGACACTTGTTGGAGCTCTGTAGGACACTATTCAAGCTCTGCATGAAGACAGGAGAATGCAAGATTGTCAATGGTAATACAGAAGCAGCAAATTCTGTCAGATCCTTGAATTTTATGCAGCAGCCATAACAGCCAACAAAACAAGTGTGCAGCTGCTCTTGGGAACCACAGAGGAACTGCAAATATTCAGACATGTGGAGTCTCATTAATTGATATGAACAGTTTAACTACACATCCATCCCTTTTATACAAATTCTTTAAAGTAGTAAGAATGACTTACAGTATCCTGGCACCAAACTTTACTACTGGCAGAGCAATTATTTAGGCTGAGGAGTTAGAGTTTGTTTCATGTTTATCACTCAACAGCCTATTGCATCTAAGCAGATTTCACAAGACCAATAAAAAAAGGCTTCTTATATGTTACTTAGAAGTGATTAAACTCCAGCATTGTGTGGTAATGACCTTTAGCTCCACTCTTCTCAGCTCAGACTGATTGCACAACCTGTGCAAGAATCGCTTTTAATCAGCATTCAGAGATACAGTTTTCTGTTCACTGGCAGGTACCTAAAACATGCCTGTGAATCCTGCTATCAGTAATGGGGCTGAAAGAAACACTCCCTTTAATTTCTTTTCCTCTTTTTTGGTACTTTTCATCATTTAAGTGTTGAGTGAATTGCACAAAGTGCAAATGATTGTGTTATATGTGAAAGAAGTGTTAATGTGACTAGTGATAAGCATAGAAAATGGATCTAAACAGAGAAGGCAAACTATTGGGTTTTCTATCACCTATAAAAACTAGCAAGAGAAAATTATCACATTGGATTATCACATACATGGTTAAACATCATATGCATGCTGACACTTCTGTCAAAAATCAATATTTTGAATTAATATTTTGAGCCATAAATTGCTTGGAGATTTCAATAACTACTAACTTGATAAAATTCATAGAATCTCTGCTAAGCCTACTGAGAATTCTTAATATCATTCATCACTTGTTCTCTTCATAACATAGTCTTGATGGAAAAAAATACCAAAATTTTCATTACCTGGAAGTGAGGTTTTCCCCAATCTTACTGAAAAACCTATGTAAATAGATTTGCATGAGTTCCTCTTTGTCAGAACTGGGACATAGGTGATGTTTCCACAGCTGATTTAGTCTATTTTATGTCATTGGTCATACACTTTGGTCACTGAGATCACGAACTACAGCATTGCTCATTCAGAAACAACAAGGAATGCAGACAATGTACACATACAAACCTGCACTACAGAATGTAAGCCCATGTGTCTTCTTGTGGGTTTATCAACATGTTTTCTCACATCTGCTTTCATCACAAACTAAAAAAAAAGGTTACTCACCACTGGCAATTGATCAAAACTTTTGATCAAGAGCCTAACCTACCCAGAGTTTCTTAGGGCTCCCGGAAGGTGAACTAATCTTCAGGTATCAGGAAGCAACTACATAGGTGAAAGGTAACGAAACACTATAACTTGACTTAACCTGCTGTTCAAAACTAGTAAAAAGCCATGCACTTTATGCACTAAGAGAAGGAAAAGCAGTTACAGCTTTATACATACAGCTAGCTTGGATAATTGGCTTTGTTTCCTCAAGTGACACTGCTACACTTCCATCCTACATTGGTATATAAGATGCATCTAGAAGACAAAATCACACATGGTATCAGTCACTCTATGTCTTTTGAGGTGGTAAGGCAACATTCACTTACACTGAATGGAGACCTGCCCAACTACTAATTATTAGCATCTATTGCATACCTCATAACACCATTAAATCAACTGCTTGCTTTCCCACATGCAAGATGCACCACAGGCTGCTGCCAATAGACTTGCACATAACTGTCATCTCTTTACACCAAGTTTGGAACCATTTCACTCTTTGTCTTTCATCCTCCTCAAACTGACATTTTCTAAAAACTTAGAGGCCATTGAAATCAGAAGGTCTAGGATGATAATTAGTGTTAGCACAGAGGCTTCCACTTTTATTCATGTCCACTGACACAGATGAGTTCTCCTACCCGAATCCAGAATATTTCAGATCATAAGTGAAAAGTATTAATTGGTTTACGCTTCAAACATCATAGAGGAATCAAATTGCAGCACTAATGAAACCAGGCCTGGATCAACAAAAGCTTCACAATCTTGAACAGCCCTGACAATATTAAGTGAGTGCTTAAAGGACTTTGGTACTCAGCCTTATCTCTTGGATCGTAAGCAAACTTCTTCCAAAGATCACATCCACAGCTTTTGGAACTGAAGCCAAGAAGGTCCACCTGCCAGCATACCTCACCTCACAGCTGGGTCTCTCTCAATCAGTGTTAAGCATAGCAGCTCTGTTACTCCCATTACACAGAGGGAGGAGGACCAAAAAAAATCACTACCTTAAATCAACACAAGAAATCTCTGATCAAGCAGACTTAGTCTACTTGCCAATCCAGCACGTGCAAGACCATTTGCACACCTTCAAAAGAGAAGGTTCATCATGGTAAGATAATGAGCCTTCCATACATCCCAAGTGCACTGACAGCCCCTACTGTAAATGACAGTACTGCTTCACAGACCACTTGAGCTGCAAAGGAAACCCACGCCTCGATGGTCAGATGGGATTAAGAAGAGGTTCCTACACAAACCAGTAGGGAAAAATATCACACTATGTTTGCTTGCTCAAAGTACAACCTAGGAGGCACCTTTTCACAGTGTAATGAGACTTAACTCAGTGCCTCATACATACTCAGAGTAAATAAGAGTCCTATTAAAAATCCAAGTGTGCAGCTTTTGCAGGGCTGGGTTTGCTTTCAGTGTGCTGCTCTCTTCCAAAGCTGTTGAGCAAGACTTGTGTGTTTAACATTTCTAACCAGCCAAAATTGCTCTTTATATTTGATCAGGAATAATTTTTTTTTTTTACCTTTGAACCTGTTGCAATGTAGGTTCAAAGGTTACCTGGGTGCAGTGTTGCCTGTTTATTAAAGCCACACGCTGATGATTTGAGGCTTAGTCCTGCCACAGGAGCTGAGGAAGCACCAACCCTTGAACACCTACTTGAAGTTGTAAAGCAGCAAAGGAAGAAAGCTGTACCAGCCCCTCCACTCTCCTCCAGCCCCAAAGGAAGGTAAGCCAATCTCTCCTGATCAGACCCTGTGCTTCCCAAGTACTAGGCTTCCTGCTCCCACAGAGAAGTACTGCAAGTGAGATAATAGCCTTAATTTGCTGCCAAGCCTGGATCCAATGCACTCTTCTCATCATTATACTGTTAAAGGCAACAGCTGTGTAATTGTCTGGATGTTATTAAAGAAACAAATCTGGACTCAGGGGTGTGATACAGAGAAATCACAGCCTGAGTGAGAGCAACCACCTGAACACTCCCTGTTGCTAAAGACTAGCTGGAAGTGGAAACCGGACTGCCATCCAGGCTGAAGCCATTATCAGTTTGCTAGTTACGTCTATTTAAAGATACAGTATACAGAGTACCAGTGCCAGGCTTCCAGACTCACATTTAAAACCAAGTTCCAGAAGTGGAAGAATCATTAGCTTTTGAAATCTTGTCAGTAAAAAATTGTAACATGTTTGATCATTTATACACAGAAGCTTATTGGCAGTATTTACTACAATAGGACCTTAATCCCTAACTAAGAACACAGAAGCAAGCTATAACGTTTTTGATGTTTTAAAAGCAAAGACATGTATGGCACATCAGACTTCTGCCATAGCCTTGCTACCACTGCTTAAAGTGGGGCTGTAGAGATGGAACATTCTTCAAGCTCTTGCTTTTGTACAGAGCTGCTGCTGTAACAAAGGAATGGATATTGGAGACAAAGATAATCCAGAAATCAATATGCAAGTAAGAGAACTGGCAAAAAGTGTTCTGCTCTTCCACATTTTGTCCTTACTATCTTCTCTGAGGAATCTCGTGCTCTGAGAAGATTATATCTCTATGCAGGTTACTCTGCTTTACAAAAGCCAGAAGGCTGCCCTTGAAAAGTGCATCAGAGCAATAAACAGTGATTATTTTCATGGCATTAAGAAAACAAACTGGAGTTCAAAAACCCTGCAAACAAAGTGAGCTCTTACTTCCCACAGACTCACAAAATTAAGATGCATGAAATGACAACAGAGAAAACTGTACACTGAGCTAATGCTTCCCCTTCATTTACAGCCTCTGCTATTTGCTCTACCTAGATGGGCTATTTTGGCATCTTCAGATGGCAAAAGCTCGTGTTGTGCCATGACCTAAAGGTTTATTATAAAAGCTCAGGTTATCCACCCTCTAAGCAAACCTTTTGTGACAGAGACAACAGAAAGGAAACAACTTGAACTTTCTATACACATATCCTACCTGCTGCTCATCTTAATTTGCTAATGAGTATGAAAGATGCACATGTACAAAAAGTAGCAAAGGCTGTTATTCATGACTGTGCTTTATTTTTTTTTGGCAGAGAATTACTAGCAACAAGTGGATTTGTGCTTCCTAAAAATATGCAGTTTATTCAGATCATTTAAGTCAGTATCAAAAACCAAAAGCTTTGAAATCTGCATGTCACTTCTTACTCATACTGAGGAAAGAAC